>NC_140174.1:9029985-9629985 GCF_963971535.1 Notolepis coatsorum
ATCGGAAGAAATGGCACCTCATGCCTAAAGATTCAGACATTACAATTCTTGAGACTGTAAAAGATATATTGAGCCCTGTCAGCTCTTTCACTGATGCCCTTAGTGGTGAAAAGCACACCACACTCTCCTCTGTCCTGCCCCTAATTTGGAAGTTATCTTCAACTTTGACCATTGAGGAAAATGACAGCCTCCTCAAATGTGAACTTAAAGAAAATATTGGTACAGATCTCAACGAACGATATAACGACGTCGACGGGGCTCTGCAGCTGGTGTTGAACACAGCCACGTTTCTCGACCCAAGGTTCAAGGACAGTTTTGTTATGTTAAGAGACGAGGTCAAACGAAATCTGATGGACACTCGCACTGAAACAGGAAGACAAACACCCGCTCCTCCTCCTCCATGTGCCACTGCCATGCAACCACTACCACTACCAGGCGTACCAGCGAAGAAAAGTAGAACGGATCTGAAGGGACTGTTAACCAGCATACAGGGGGAAAAGAAGGGTCAACATGGTGGTGGCGAGGATGCAGAGGACGCAGAGGCTGAACTAAAAAACGAGTTCACAATATATGAAAAGATGCCTGAACTCAGCGCAGGAGACGACCCACTCGCATGGTGGAGGACACATGAGAGAACTTTACCTCACCTTGCCCAGCTGGCGAAAAAGTATTTGTGCATCTCTGCTTCAAGCTCAGCTTCAGAACGTGTATTTAGTACGTCAGGGCTCATTTGCAGTCCAAGAAGGGCACAGCTTACAGAGGAGCACATTGACATGCTGGTGTTCCTAGCAAAAAATCTGAAAGTTGTAAAGAAACTTTAGGCTAGTACATTATTACACTACTTGCACCACCTTATGTGTGATTAGTCTGAGGCCGTTGAATAAGTGCACTACCTATTTAAAAAGAATTTAACTTGAAAATGCACTTTTTTTTGTACTTGCACTTTAGTGCCTTTTGAATGTGTGCTTAATGCAAAAAAGTTTGAATTATTGTTTTAGTCATTCTGCTGTCTAAATGCCCTACCTCAAGAAGAATATTGTTTCATTTGCTAGTTGCTGGCTGCTACTTGAAAATGCATAAGATTGCAGTTTTTTTTTTTTACTTGAGGCCTTTATATAAGGTATGATAAGGTATAAGTACTAAGTAGGTATTGTGCATCGTTCGGTTCGAGTCCTACAGTTATCAGTACCCCCATCGTTCCTGACGTTATCTGGACGCTTATCCAGGCTGGTCAGACCCCTAGTGGTGATTGCATCCGAGGAGCTCCGGGTCAAGAGCGACTGGACCTGTATATTGGATTACTCTACCCGACGACGGCGAGCCTTCCACGGCTCTTATGCTTTATGTGTATCACTAGGTAATGTAGAAGGTATTAGAAGGTGGTATGAGAAGGTATTAGTAGGTGGTATGAAGGTATTAGAAGTTGGTATGAGAAGGTATTAGTAGGTGTAGGTGGTATGAGAAGGTATGAGAAGGTGGTATGAGAAGGTATTAGAAGGTGGTATGAGAAGGTATTAGTAGGTGGTATGAGAAGGTATGAGAAGGTGGTATGAGAAGGTATTAGTAGGTGTAATGAGAAGGTATTAGAAGGTATTAGAAGGTGGTATGAAGGTATTAGAAGTTGGTATGAGAAGGTATTAGTAGGTGTAGGTGGTATGAGAAGGTATGAGAAGGTGGTATGAGAAGGTATTAGAAGGTGGTATGAGAAGGTATTAGTAGGTGGTATGAGAAGGTATGAGAAGGTGGTATGAGAAGGTATTAGTAGGTGTAATGAGAAGGTATTAGAAGGTATTAGAAGGTGGTATGAGAAGGTATTAGAAGGTGGTATGAGAAGGTATTAGTAGGTGTAATGAGAAGGTGGTATGAGAAGGTATTAGTAGGTGGTATGAGAAGGTGGTATGAGAAGGTATTAGAAGGTTGTATGAGAAGGTATGAGAAGGTGGTATTAGTAGGTGTAATGGTATGAGAAGGTAATGCACTACCTAAGAAGAACTTGACTTGAAAATGCATAAGATTGCACTTTTTTCTTACCCTGCCTTTTGAATGTGTCCTTATTGTTTTCACTAATGCAAAAAAAAGTTTTAATTATTGTTTACTACTACTAGTACTAGTAATTTTGCTGTTGTGAAGTTATATATGTTACACATATAGCCCTCGCCCTGTTATCTTTATCAAAACTGTTACCAACTGTAATACAAACAGTTCAGTTTGTCAGGTACATGCAACACAGATTACAGTGAGTGTTTACATCTGTCTGCTTGAGAAAATACTATGTTCTAACTTCTGCATCTGCAATAAAAATGATTGAAGTGAGATGAACAGTTCTTTTTAAATGTGTGATCTAAAGATAAACAAAGGGTTTTAAAAGTGTTATATTTATCTTATCTTATAGTACCAGAGAGAAGCTGAGGAGAATCAACCAGCAACAAAAGCTAAATTTGTTTAAAAAAAAAAAAAAAAAAAATATATATATATATAATTTTTTTTTTTTTTTTTTTTGATATCGAAATGGTATCGAAGTATCGATACTTTTCAAGGTATCGTATCGAAGTCGAAATTCCAGTATCGTGACAACACTAGTGGGCAGTCTGCCCGACATTAATAAACAGCAGTCTGTTATAATCACATTTTTATGAGCTAACTAATTCCGTTATATTGGACATTTGTATTAATTATATCAAGCGAAGAACTGAGAAATTTGGCAGAGAGAGACGGCAACATTATCGTGAGTTTGCGTGATGTATATCTCCACCTCCCAACGACTTGGTGCTGGTCATAATGTCCGGTGAAAATAATTCCCTCTAAGCACAATTTGATTATTTGAATTGTATTAAAATAGGCTAAAATTAAATAGCCTATGCGATGAACGAAACAATCATTACATTTGTTTCATCGTTGCTTCACCAAGCAGGTCTGTCTAATAATGACAACGGTGTGTCAGCGCGAGCAGCGCCCCCCACCCAACAGCTGAATTGCCAATGGCTGAATTGCAGTACTGCACTGTGCCGGCAAAGCTGGCGGGTTCTGTGGGTCTGCAGCTCCATGCTTCTCGCAAATCTAGCAGCAGCAAGCTCGCGCTGACTGCTGACACAGCGTTGTCATTATTAGACCGGCTGCTTGGTGAAGCAACAATGAAACAAATGTAAGGATTGTTTTCGTTCATCGCATAGGCTATTTAATTTTAGCCTATTTTAATACAATACAAATTGTGCTTGGAGGGAATTATTTTCGCCGGACATTATGACCGGAGAGATTAAATACCGGTAATTACCGGCTAACGGAAACGCTGCTATAGCCTGTCAGCAAGCGTCACAGTAAAGTCCTCCCTGTGAGGCGCTGCTGACCCCCCCCCCCCCCCCCCCCTTATCACCAGCTGCTGCGGTCTACAGCTAAATGCAATTCATGCCACGAAACTGCCTAAAATATTATATACAATATATCGTTTTATATATAATTGTATCAACAGATAGTAGGTAGTGCATGGCACAATATAGGGCGAATGTCTCTAGCCGAGAGGGGCTGCCGATTTGGGGGGATAGATTCGTTCAGGTGTGGCTGGTGATGTGAGACGCGCGGCCGCTTGTGTGCACCTCGACGCGGGCAGCGTCAGCGCGAGGCAGCCCCCCCCCGCATCTCTCTCCCAGACCCGTCAATAGGTCACCCCAGATGGTCACCCTAACCCCGCTACATTTCTACCCAATGTCAGGGTATTTTATAACGTTAGCGTTTCGCCATTTCCTGACCAATATGCATACATTTTTTTCTTCTAATGAGCACATAATGTGAGTATAATGTGCAGCTGGTTGAAACGCTGGGATATTATGTATAAAATGTAGAAATGAATATGAACGGCCTCCTTCCCTCAGAGCGAGCCCGCACATAAAGTCACGCGGAAACAGCTGTTCCTGGAGGCAGTACTGTGATATGCATTTGCATTTCAGCGTCCTGCTACGCTCATAGCGAGGGGGGCGTACTAGCGTAGGTCAGTGGCCAATCGGAGCGCAAAATGGGAACCCGGAAACACGAACGCGTTGGTAAAAGCATAGACGCGTACAGGTATGGTCAGGGTAATAGGAGAGCTATAAATACAAGCAATAAACAAATGTAATCTGAATATACAATTTTAATAAAATAAACTGTATACACAGAGTTGCATATGAGTCTGTATACCCTATTGGTCATAATATAAGTTACAATAAATATAGGCAATATAAAATATGACAAAGTAAACAGTATACACAAAGGTGCAGATGATGGTCTGTCTATCGGTCATAATATGCGTTATAGTCCATGCAGGGTTTAGTGGTTAAGAGTAGAGTTGTTCCGATACCAGTATCGGAAATGCCGCCGATACTGCCTAAAATGCTGGTATCGGTATCGGCGAGTACACGTAAATTCTAGCCTCCGATCCCATGATGTAATTTATCTCCTGCCGAGTCCTGCGGAGAGTGAGGATTATAAAATGAACATGTTTTAAAGTGTGATGCTGTGTCATTTTAACAGCAGATACACTTTCTTAAATTCCATTGTCCCCGACAGTGCGGTGTGACGGGGAGCTCGGACGGGATGTGTTTTGCTGGTGTTATGATAGCATTAGCTGGAAAGATAGCTAGTTGGAACAACATCCGCTTTAACGTTACATCAAATCAGATGATCGCCTGTCCTTTCTCCAGGACCTAACACTGTCCGTGACCGTCTATCAACAATAATGCACCCACGGTGAATTGTATTTAAGTTAAGTAGCTACTGACTAGCGTTAGCTGACTATTACTAACGTTATCAAATGTCAATGCGGGAAGACGAGCTAGGTCAGTTAGCTTAGCTTGATAACGTTACCGTGTCTAAAGTTGGTGCTATTTATAATCCAGCAATAATGGCTGCAGACCTGCAAGCAAAGTACAGCAAGTGCCAAAGGATAAGAGTCTGAGGCGGAGTTTCAAAAGAGAATGTTGAATATTTATTTTGCATCAAAAATCACAACATGAACGTTCTATCTGCCACTAGCTTACAGACTGAATAGGGTATATCTGCAGAGCCACGGAGTAGCGAGTGCAACACCGTTTAATGTCCGTGTGGATCATTGGAGTAGGGTATATCTGCAGTGCTGCAGCCCATACTCATTGATTAATGATACTAATACAAATCTATACAATCACCTGTTGTTGAATAAATACCATTACTTTCCAGTTATTACTAAAAACAGTATAAAAGTATCTGTTAAAAAAAAAAAAAAAAAAGTATTTATATAATTAATTTTTTTTTTGTATGCACTGGTATCGGATAAATATCGGTATCGGCCGATACCCAAAGCTTAGGTATCGGAATCGGATCGGAAAGGGAAAAATGGTATCGGAACATCTCTAGTTAAGAGTCAGACATTCCTATTGGTTCTCAAGTTCTGCAGCCGTTAGTTCTCCAGCTGCTGGCAGCAGTCTGTGCCCCCGGTTGTGGAGCCTGATGGCCACTGGCTTGAATAACTGGCAGACGTCGGGCACAGAGACACACACGTTGTTGACCTAGTAACGTTAGTGCCAGCTTGCTTTCTGATGCTGTGGCCTGGTGTTTTGAAAAGCGCTCCAGTTCTTACCGAGCGGTGTGAAGGTGAGGAGGATCTGATGGTGATCTGGCTTGTTCAGTAGTGGTAGAAATCTCTTATCCAACTGTTGAATTATCTGTGCTGACAAACCATGGCTGTTCTTTTATATTATTATTATTAGCTGCGGCAGCCTCAGATATTAGCCCTTCATTAGCAAAATCCAGAACTATCGTTATATTAGCTTAGCAGTGTCTAATTCTTTTATCTGACATACATTATCCTAGTTTAGCTTGGCTTAGGAGTCCATAGCAGGGCTTGACATTAACTTTTTGAGCCACTTGTCACAGTGAACATTGTACTTTACAAGATTCTTATTGTTACTGTTTTTTATCTGGTATTTTTAGGCCACAGCCTGCACTGATATCCAGTACAGTGGAGGAGATGACGTCTTGCAGTCACCTCTCTCAGCTGGGACTAAAGGAGCCGTCTGTCTACTCGGTGGACTGCATTAAAACACCAGGACTTAAAGGAACTGTGAATGAAGGAGGAGGTAAGGCTCTAAAGGGTAAATCCATCTTCAGTGTTCTTACAGATTCTTGAAATAAATCATGCAAAAACTATCCCCAGCATTCATTCTTTCTATGCATGTTTTTCCATGATTCTCATTACCATCATTTTCAAGGTGACATAATACTGTGATGAATCTGAAGAAAGTCTCCATAAATCTAACTTTATTTTAAACCTCACATGAAATGCAAAAAAGATTTGCATTATATCACCAAAATAAATTGCCCATCAGTAATTTCCAGCCATTTCAATTTCCATTTACTACTAAATGGACCCTATAACATAAGGAAAATAATATATGTTACAAAAAATGTATGTCCCATTTCAAGATTCAAGAAAAAACACAACAGGAGTGTGATTTTTTTTTTCAAGAGATTTATTTGTCACATACATACATGAGACATGTAGTGAAATGAAGGTGGCCATGCGCGCCTTGATTGTGCAAAAATAGAATAGATAATAAAATTGACATGATAAAATACTATACAATGCTAAGCTTAAGAATTAAAGTTAATGAGTACTATATAATATACAAATATACAGTTATGTTTTTTAAAGTGACCTTTTTTGTAGTGTGTTTGTGAGTGTGCGCTTGTGTCTGTGGAGAGATCAGTGTTCTGATGGCCTGGCGGAAGAAGCTGAGTCTGAGTCTCTCTGTTCTTGCTGCATGTATGCAGAGGCGCTTGCCTGACCGCAGCAGCTTGAACAGGTTATTGTTGGGGTGGTGAGGGTCCTTCATTATTCTGCAGGCTCTGGATTTGCACCTCCTGTTGTACAAGTCCTGCAGGGGTGGTAGTGTAATACCCGTAGTACGCTCTGCTGAGCGCTAGGGGTGCACCGATGTATCGGTCGGGTATCGGTATCGGCCGATAAGTGCCTTGTTGACTGCAATTGGCCTATCGGCCGATAAGCTCAAATGTGCCGATGGCAGTAGCCGATAAATATCCATCAATTTGTGTTGCGTCAAAAGGCAAAAGAAAGTTCAGTCAAGTGACCTGCACAACGCCGCCCCCCACACACACAAGTTACTGCATCAAAGTTACTACTTATGATTAACAAAGGCATTCGTTTTGTGGCATTAACGTTATATAGTTAGTGTTACACGTTCAATAACATCAGCATATTATTTACCCGAATATAGCAAGTAGCAAGCATTACTCAATTCATAGCTCGGTTCCTTCCGTTGCTCAGAGCCCATACTGAGTTGTACCCATTCTGCAATCTGTTAATAAAGTTTTCAATCGGACAAATTTATAGAAAAGCTTTGTTTTATTATAACATTCATTGCAGTAAAATCATTATGCCTCGTTTGGTCATCCTGCGGAGCGCTGGTAATCTACTCGTGGCCGGCAGGGAGCTAACGTTATTAGCGCGTTGGTTTGTTGTTGTTCTCTCGCTGCAGATCAATGGCGGACTCCAGGAAGTAAACCACTAATACGCGCTTGCCGATTGGTGGTAACAGCAGAGGGGGTTGCAAGCGGTGTGACGTAATTGGCAGAATCGACTGTCAATCAAAATTGTTCTGTTTCATTGCTTTGGTTGAGAGCTCTGGTTGAGACAATAGTATCCAACTGCAGCCCGGCAGACCATACTGGGAGAGAGATAGTGCTACATGGCATGGTGGAATTAATACCATAAACATATTTCTTGATGTTTCCTTTTTTTAAGTAAGTAAAGAGGCCTATGTTCATATCGGTGAGCAAAATTTGTAACACAAAAAGAGAGACGTGTAGCCTATTTATTTAATATTTTATTTATTCATTTTTATTATTATTATTTTATTTGTTGCCATGGCTAAAATAATAGTCAAGCATAGGGCTAAAACATTTTCATAAACAATAATATAATTTTTTGTTATTTGGTTATAATAAGGGCTTTTCTATGCATTTGTCTGATTGATTGATTGAAAGCTTTATTGACAGATTGCAGAGTGGGTACAATACAGTACAGCTCAGTGGACTGGAGGATGAAGACCAGAACAATTTTGGCTTTTTTACATAAGGGTCCTCCATTTTCAATTCATCAAAACATTTAGAGACATACAAATATACAGTAGTAGTAGTTTCATAAAAAAAAAAAAATAATAATAAAAAGGATTTGCCACAAATATCGGTATCGGCCGATTGTGTTAGTTGAACTATCGGTATCGGTGGCAAATGTTCATATCGGTGCATCCCTACTGAGCGCAGTACTCTCTGTAGAGCCTTCCTGTCCTGGGCAGTGCAGTTGCCAAACCAGGCAGTGATGTTCCCAGTCAGGATGCTCTCCACAGCCCCAGAGTAGGACTGGAGTCCACAGAGGCTTCAGCTAATCCAAAACTCTGCAGCCCGACTGCTAACTAGAACCAAAAGGAGAGAGCACATTACTCCAGTCTTAGCTGCTTTACACTGGCTTCCTGTAACATTTAGAATTGACTTTAAGGTCCTTCTCCTTACATACAAAGCTCTAAATGGACAGGGACCTAGCTACATCGCCAACACTCTAATAAATTACACACCAGCAAGAACACTGCGATCATCAGCTGCTGGACTACTAGAGGCTCCCAGAAACAGTCAAAAGAGGATCGGTAATGCAGCCTTTATCAACTATGCCCCAAAACTGTGGAACAAACTACCCCAAAACATCAGAGAAGCCAACTCGCTAGACATCTTAAAAAGACAGCTTAAAACCTATCTCTTTGCTCAGGCATTTCACTGTGGGGTAATTCAGGCAAATATTTACAGATAGATATCTGCTACCACCTAGTGGCAAGGGGAAATATTATTATAGAAACATCAGGGATATCCTGACACAAATTGTACTTACCTGCACTATTCTTACCCTGCCTACTTTTTTACACTGCCTATCAAATTCATGTGTCTGTTCTATGCTAATTTTATCTCACTACCTCCTACTGTATGCACTGTAATTTTAAGAACTATTTTATCACACTTTTTACTTCTTACTGATGACTATTTTTAAACTGAATCATTTAAAACAATTTTTATTATTTGTATTACTGAATCAAACTGTAAACCGAGAGCCTATTGGGATGCTAGATCCAGATAAAAAAAATCCAAACTTCAAATAACTGCAATTTCGACAGTTTTCGGCTTGTCATTGCTCCGACGGCTTTGTTGTTGAATCAAGTCAAATCCTAGCTAAGCATATATTGTGCGTGTGAACGTTGACATGAAAAGAAAAAAGTAAAAAAAAAAAAAATACTAATAAAACATTTTTTTTTTTTTTTTTGGTTTCTCGCTTGATTCGATACTCGGTAGTACCGACGTGTTTCGGTTCGGTACCTCAAAAGTACCGAATTCGGTACCCATCCCTATCTATAAGGTAACTTAGAACTGTACTTTGTAAAGAAACTCAAAGTGTTAAGAGCGATGATACACTGCTCTGTTGTTATATATATATTTTTTTCTTTATTGAACAATCTTATCACACTTTTTACTGTGTTCTATCTTATTATTTTTAGCCTATTTTAAACTGAATCAAACCGCACTTTTTTACTCTATCTAATCTATTCTATTTTATTATTTGTATTGTTGAAGAACTGTGATTTGCCTAACCTTGCTACCGCTCTATCTCTTTGTATTTACATTTTTTATTTTATGCTCTCTTATGCCTGTATTTTTTGTGAAGCACTTTGAACTGCAACCTCTGTATGAAAAGTGCTATACAAATAAAGTTATTATTATTTTTAACAGGTTAAGAACTGATGCCGCAGCATGCCTATACATTACATCACCATATTCCAAAACTGATAAGAACAACAATTATTTTATCAAGATTATCCACATGGAACTTAAATCTCGTCCTTGGCACTCAAAGTGTTAACAAGGGCCTCCTGAAGAGCATCAAAAGAAAGCTGCAATTTCTCAATGGCCAACTGAACAGAATCAGCAATACAGTACACAATGTATCATCAGAATACAAATGGAAATTACATCCGTACAAAGAAGAAACAATATGATTGATGTAGATCGTAAAAAGGACGGGACCCAAAACGAAACCTTGCGGAACCTTAACTTTAAACCTTCTAATGAGTTTTAACACAAGTAATACGATGACAGGATTGAAGCACTTTGGGCTGGGGAAGTTGACCCTGCTCAACGCTTTCGTTTACCCAAACTGGTACAATCCCTCAAACAAATTGAGCAAAACGGGAAACAAACGCAAAATCGACCGTGACTATTTGATTATTACGCTTGGTTTGCTTATGTCTGGTGACATTCACCAATGTCCTGGTCCGATCTCGGACGGTGTAAACACCACGCAGAACGGCGACAGCAACAACAGCTACAGATGCAACATACCTGTTTCCTAGGTATGTATGGAAATCAGCGGTGCAGCTCCAGATGTTGATATTTGCCAGCCTAACCCCCATCCTTATTTCTGCTTCCCGGGAGCCACGACGGGACCTGAGCCCAAGCCAGACGGCGCTGATGGAGTCAGGAATGGAGAAAACATTCTTCCTGAAGTCGAGAGGGGAGCGTTGCACGAAATTGCGGGCCGAGGTGCTGCAGCCCCGGGATCAACGCCGGTGGAGCAGCGGAGACCTGCCGACGGCCTACCTAGAACCGCGAGATCAGAGCACGTAATTGCGAACTCGGGCGAAGAAGCCACGGGGCCGGAACGAATGCCGATAGAGCAGCGGAGACCTGAAGCGAATATCCATGGAGAAGACGAGACGCTACCCAACTTGGATAAACTATACGCAAAAAGAGGACTACATTTTTTCCATCTAAACATCAGAAGCCTCCTCCCCAAAATAGACGAACTTCGGCTACTATTTAATAGTTGCAAGGTAGGAGTAATATGTTTCAGTGAAACTTGGCTTGACAGTTCAATAAGCGACTCCGAAATTGAGATTGAGAACTATATAATTGTAAGGAAAGATCAAAACCGAAACGGAGGAGGTGTGTGTGCTTATATTAGGTCGGACATTGGTTTTAATATTAAATCAGATCTTGAACACGACGCGGTAGAAGTGATGTGGCTTGATATTCTGTTACCCAAAAGCAAACCAATTATTTTTGGAGTCTGTTACAGGCCACCAGACCAGGGCAATTTTTATGTTGATCTAGAGGAGATATGCTCCAAGTGCACTGATTTTGAGAAATCTGAAGTTGTTGTCATGGGAGATTTCAACACTGATTTACTTAAAAAGAGCTCTGGATTAAAGTCCCGTCTGAATTATAGTAAATTGTTTGACCTGCACCAGCTCATCACTGAACCTACCAGAGTTACCTCCCTTTCTCAGACCATAATAGACTTAATACTGGTCTCTGATAAACAAAGGATAACAAACAGCGGCGTTGTTGATTTTGCACTCAGTGATCACCTTGCAATTTTCTGTACCAGAAAGGTGCAGAGGGGTCATTTTGAGGGTCACAACAACATAAAAATCAGATCTTTAAAAAATTACAGCAAGGAAATGCTCCTGGATGGTTTAAGGGATGTGGACTGGTCTCATGTAATGCACTGCAAAGAGGTTGATCAAGCATGGGACGGTTTTAAAACAACATTTCTTAAAGTAGTTGACAGATTAGCACCCAGGAAGATGGTCAGGATAAAGCAGAGGACACAGCCCTGGATTAATGATGACATTTTAAAAGCTATTAAAATAAGGAACAATCTTTTTAAACAATTTAAGAAGTCCAGGACAGAACAGGCTTTCCTAGATTTAAAGAAACACAAACTATGTAAATAGTTTGATTAAAGGGGCGAAGAAGGGTTTTTTTAATGAAAAAATAACAGAGTATAGGAACAACTCAAGGAAACTCTGGAGGACACTTAAAGAGGTAGGATACAGTAAGAAATTAAAGACTAAATCGGGCAATATCAGTTTAGAAATAGGAGACAAAATTTCAGCAGACAAATCAGAGGTGGCAGACTGTCTGAATAGCTATTTTACATCCATTGCAAAAACTATATCAGAAAAGATCCCAGCTAAACCTGGCAACAACGTAGAGAGTGAAGTCCATAAATTCTACCTAGATCAGGGGGTTAAAGCAAATACTTTTTCCTTTAGGAAAGTGACTGAGATGGAGGTCCAGGAAAAGCTTAAAAAACTTGACACCTCAAGGGCTACTGGATTAGACAACATCCCTGGTAAATTCTTGCAGGATGCTGCAGAAATCATTGCCCCATATGTAGCTCACATTACCAACCTAGCCATTGACACAGGAACATTTCCAAGCGAAATGAAATCGGCAAGAGTTATTCCTCTCCACAAAAAGGGAAACAAATTGGAACCGGGTAACTACAGACCCATTTCCATCCTGGGCGTTCTATCAAAAACCATTGAGAGGCTAGTATATGAGCAAATAGACGGGTATTTCTCCACTAATAACATCATGTACAAATACCAATCTGGTTTCAGGAGGTCCCACTCCACAGACACCTGCCTGCTGTTCCTCACAGATTACATCAGGAAAGAGGTAGACGAGGGAAAGTTCTGTGGAATGGTAATGTTAGACCTCCAGAAGGCATTTGATTCAGTGGATCACAACATCTTGTTAATGAAGCTTAGGGCCCTAGGCTTTAATGAGGCAGCTCAGAAATTGATTGGTTCCTAGTAGGGATGTCCCGATCGCCTTTTTTTGCTTCCGATCCGATCCCGATCATGTGATTTTAAATATCTATCGATCCGATCGTTTCCGATCCGATCTTTCACATTAGTAATAAATTTTGACGCATTTGTCAGAAACTGGCAGAGCGAGACAAGCCCATCTGTTGCCTATAGTCCGGGGGCGCGAGCGCGGAGGCGTTTGTTATTACATTCACCCTGAGAAATGTGCTTCTGCTTCATATGAGAAATAGCAGGGACGGCGGAGCTAATAGGCTAACGTTAGTGTAGTGGTCCCGACTGTAGCAGGGACGGCGGAGCTATAGGCTAACGTTAGTGTACTGGTCCCGACTGTAGCTATAGGCTAACGTTAGTGTACTGGTCCCGACTGTAGCAGGGACGGCGGAGCTAATAGGCTAACGTTAGTGTAGTGGTCCCGACTGTAGCAGGGACGGCGGAGCTATAGGCTAACGTTAGTGTACTGGTCCCGACTGTAGCTATAGGCTAACGTTAGTGTACTGGTCCCGACTGTAGCTATAGGCTAACGTTAGTGTACTGGTCCCGACTAGCTATAGGCTAAAGTTAGTGTACTGGTCCCGACTGTAGCAGGGACGGCAGAGCTAATAGGCTAACGTTAGTGTAGTGGTCCCAACTGTAGCAGGGACGGCGGAGCTATAGGCTAACGTTAGTGTACTGGTCCCGACTGTAGCTATAGGCTAACGTTAGTGTAGTGGTCCCGACTGTAGCAGGGACGGCAGAGCTAATAGGCTAACGTTAGTGTACTGGTCCCGACTGTAGCAGGGACGGCAGAGCTAATAGGCTAACGTTAGTGTACTGGTCCCGACTGTAGCTATAGGCTAACGTTAGTGTACTGGTCCCGACTGTAGCAGGGACGGCGGGGCTAATAGGCTAACGTTAGTGTAGTGGTCCCGACTGTAGCAGGGACGGCGGAGCTATAGGCTAACGTTAGTGTACTGGTCCCGACTGTAGCTATAGGCTAACGTTAGTGTACTGGTCCCGACTGTAGCAGGGACGGCGGAGCTAATAGGCTAACGTTAGTGTAGTGGTCCCGACTGTAGCAGGGACGGCGGGGCTAATAGGCTAACGTTAGTGTAGTGGTCCCGACTGTAGCAGGGACGGCGGAGCTATAGGCTAACGTTAGTGTACTGGTCCCGACTGTAGCAGGGACGGCGGAGCTATAGGCTAACGTTAGTGTACTGGTCCCGACTGTAGCTATAGGCTAACGTTAGTGTACTGGTCCCGACTGTAGCAGGGACGGCGGAGCTAATAGGCTAACGTTAGTGTAGTGGTCCCGACTGTAGCAGGGACGGCGGAGCTATAGGCTAACGTTAGTGTACTGGTCCCGACTGTAGCTATAGGCTAACGTTAGTGTACTGGTCCCGACTGTAGCAGGGACGGCAGAGCTAATAGGCTAACGTTAGTGTAGTGGTCCCGACTGTAGCAGGGACGGCGGAGCTATAGGCTAACGTTAGTGTACTGGTCCCGACTGTAGCTATAGGCTAACGTTAGTGTAGTGGTCCCGACTGTAGCAGGGACGGCAGAGCTAATAGGCTAACGTTAGTGTACTGGTCCCGACTATAGCTATAGGCTAACGTTAGTGTACTGGTCCCGACTGTAGCAGGGACGGCGGAGCTAATAGGCTAACGTTAGTGTACTGGTCCCGAGTGTAGCAGGGACGGCGGAGCTATAGGCTAACGTTAGTGTACTGGTCCCGACTGTAGCTATAGGCTAACGTTAGTGTAGTCCTGAGTGTAGCAGGGACGGCGGAGCTATAGGCTAACGTTAGTGTACTGGTCCCAACTGTAGCTATAGGCTAACGTTAGTGTAGTCCTGAGTGTAGCAGGGACGGCGGAGCTAATAGGCTAACGTTAGTGTAGTCCTGAGTGTAGCACGGACGGCGGAGCTATAGGCTAACGTTAGTGTACTGGTCCCGAGTGTAGCAGGGACGGCGGAGCTATAGGCTAACGTTAGTGTACTGGTCCCGAGTATAGCAGCGACGGCGGAGCTATAGGCTAACGTTAGTGTACTGGTCCCGAGTGTAGCAGGGACGGCGGAAAAGCGGTCAAAGCGGACTAAAGGGTTAAATCAAGCATTTTTAAGTGCTTTAGAGGAAATGTCAAAATATCGCGATATATATCGCGTATCGCGATATGGCCAAAAAATATCGCGATATCATTTAGAGGCCATATCGCCCAGCCCTAGTATGAAGCATATTATCAGGGGGCTCATACAGAAGCAAGCATTTTACTGTAATGTACTGTACATGTACTTTATATGTGACAAATAAAACAACACTTGAAACTAAACTAGTAAATGTAAAAGTATGCCTTTTGGATAAATAGCTCTGAAACCATTTGTAAGCAGATGTGTCAAAGCCAACATCCATTAACCTTAGCAATAGAAGAGTGATGAACTGTGTCAAATGCTTTTGACAGATCTACAAAACAGGCAGCACAGTGTTTTCTTCTGTCAAGGTCAGATACTATACCATTTACAACTAGAGTAGTGGCTGTTGCTCTAAACTCACATTGATGTGGGCTTAATATAGAGTGATCTGAGAGAAACAGATCTTTGCAAGACAGGATAGCTTGGATATTGGTCGATAGCTGTTCGGATCTTTCAAGAATGTTCTATTTGAATCCCTCCGAAAGGGCTGACAGGCACCACACAATGGATGTCTCAATGGTTAGTCATTAGAGTTTGTTTATTTTAACAAACTAGTTGAAATGTTTTTTCCACAATACAACTCCTTATAATTCCCACAGTTGACCATAGCTTGTATATAGCTTTACCATAGGTCAAAAACCTGTGAAACAGAACAAAATGCAGTGCATACACATTAATTAAGCATAATATTAATATACACTATATATTAATATTGATACCAACACCAATCAATCAATTAATTAATTAATTAATATTAATTATTAATATCAATATACATATTAATATACTATCAATACCACTATTAAATATACATACACTATTTATTTCATTTACACTATACACTTCATCAAACCAGCATGTCATGTCTCTAACTGTGGGTGAAAGGAGGGAGAACTGCAATGACTACATTTCCCAGAATGCATGGCAATGTTTACTTCTGCATCTCACGCAACACACACAAGCCACCGGTTGTCTCAGACACAGCGCGAACCCACACACAACGGACAAGATAGCAGTTCTCATTCATAAGAGCACACACACACCAAAGTTCCCCACATGAATCTCACCGTGACAAACCAGGAAAGCCACAAAGACGCTAGCTCAGCTTTGCACCTTCAGTGAAGTGCGATAGCCTAGCCACAAGCTAGCGGCAACGTTCATTCATTCAGCCAGCATCACTAACACCGTGCACATGCAAATATTATCCGCAGGCTGCATTAGCAGCCAGCAGCCAACGTGATACATTACATTGTGTTTATATGTGACATAGCCAAGTTAACAATGTTTCAATCCCTTAATCAAGTCCACTTACCAATGGGCGATGTGATCCTGTCAGTGCTATAGTGAGTGACAGCCAGCCACCATTTGAAAGGCAGCTGCGCCAACTGCGCATGCTCAAGTCACAATCACAAACACCTGTTAACTTATTTAGACCCCTTTACATAGATCCTTATATTAAATAAACCAAAAGTCTTGACAATAGCTATTAAGATTACTTCTATCTCCACCTTTATGTAATGGAACAACATTAGCTATTTTTCCAGATACTAGGAACTATACATGATGGCAATGAGAAAAAAAAAAGTTAGTTCTGTAATTACTGGAACAGCTAACTTGAGGAGAAAAAAGAGTCTAGCTTCAAAAACAACACAGGGAGAGAAGGGCTGCAAGGTAAACTGAGGCATGCCTCATAGCGTGCACCAGCTCATGATCACCAAGAGGGGGCTCCATTATTATCAAACAAATGACCGGCTTCAGAAAATGTGCCTATGAAAGGCCAGACAAATCTCTTTCTGCTCAGATATTAGACAATTAAATTGAATTCACCACTTCTTTTTTTTGTCGTATAAAGGGATCTAAATATGAGCTGGTGATCAAATTCAAATAGTAGTTTGATTTGGCATTCAATACCTCAGGTGCACATTTATTTCTAAATTGCCTAAATAATGACAGATGGGAAGGGTCTCCAGAGTGTCTGTGTGTTCCTTTCTCTAAATAAATCACATGGCTCAGGTGAGAACCACTGGCTTAATCTATGTTTTATCCTCATTTATTTAAAAGGAACATGTTTATTGATGACAGAGAGAACAACATCAGGGGTGTCTTTTGGAAATAGTGTGAGATTTTGTTTTCTGTAGTTTTTGATGCATGCTGTGGGGCAGTGATCTCTGATTCCCAACTCTAATACTCTGCAAGCTGAATTATTATTACATCTATTTTAGAAAATCAAGTCAATTGAGGTGGATTTAGCCATGTTTTTCAGGTTTGGCCTGGTGGGTTCAGTAACTAGCCGGGGAAGATATAAATGACCACTAACCTCCTTAAAGTAGTTGGAGGCATTACTTAACCAATTAACATTAAAATCACCAAAGACAATCATCTCAACGTCTGAATAATGGGAGAGTAACTCTGCGACTGCTAGTTTATCAATGGAGCTGATCGTGATTCAGTTAACACTAAAATATCAATCAATCTGAGACCAGAATTTTCAGAGAGTTACTAGGCTTGAGTAAATTGTAATGAACCAAATGAGAATATCAATGAAATATATATTTTTTTTTTTATCTTTGACTGTGACTAACACCATGCTAAAATTGACCAGACCTGAAAAATCTAAGCAAATTAATAAAGGGAAGATGATTAAAAGGAAGGTTTTGTAGATACAGTACTGAATTCTGCCATCCGGACACATGCAATTTGAAATATTATTATAGAATATCAGGCCTAAAATGGTTATGCGATTAAAAAGCGATTAATTTGATTAATTAATTACAAATCCTGTAATTAATTTAATTAATTAGTGACGGCATTAATTTTAATTAATTAGTCCCAGGCCTTTTCTATGTTTAAAAGAATGTGGACTAATGAGGCTGATTCAGGTGATAACACAGTGGCATGAAGGAGGGGGAGGGGTCCGCGAGTAGGGTGTGGGATGTAACAGAGCATGTGAGCGGAGCGGGTGGATTTTGAAGGGAGCGCGGAGTGGGCTTTAAAATGGGTCAGAGTGACTCCTGAGCGAGAGCTCTCCTCCGCTCCGAGCTGCTCCCAGCCGCTCAGTGCACACGATCACACAGTGGTTTAAACTGATGTAATATGCATGTAGTACAATGCCAAAGCAATAGGTGGCGATGTAGTTCAAACATGAAGGCCATTTTCAACCAATCAGAAGGGTGAACGCGTCACTACACATCCTGCTAAGTCAAAACAGAAATCCGGGTGGACTATTTACTTAGCAACATTTATTTTCAGCAAGAAACAAAGCTCTACTAAGCGAAACGCACATTTTAGAGAAAGACATAGATACGTTAGCGGACAACACATATCATAATATTAGTCACTCTTCTTTTGGTACGAGAACTCGAGGTGTAGCCATAGTCGTTAGACGTAAGTTGAATATTGAATTAAAGGGAGTATGGTCTGATGCAGATGGTCGTATAACTATAGCTATGATTGTACACAATAACAGGAAAATAGCGTTGGCAGCGGTATATGCCCCAAATTTGTACGAAGAGGGTTTCTTCACTACACTAACCAATGCAATGTTAGACCTTCCCGATTACTCATTTATAATAGGTGCGGATTTTAATGCCATTTGGAATCCAAGGATGGACAAATCTTACCTCGCCTTTTCCAGCGAACAAAAGAATTCATCTAATGCATTAAAGGATTGGTCGAAGATTACAGGTGTAAATGACTTATGGCGATCACTTAATCCCACAACCCGAAAGTACTCTTGTCGATCTGCGAGACATAACACATTATCCAGAATAGATTATGTCTGCACTATCGGATCACTGTTATTTACTCCTAAAAGGAACATTTGGTATACTATCTTCCCGAGCCCCAAGATGGCGATTTAACTCGATGCTGCTTAATAACAAGGAATTCATTACACAACTCAAAGAAGCTCTTATAGTATTCCTACGGGAGAATGCAAACTCGGTGCAAGACCCCAGAATAATATGGATGTCGGTAAAGGGAATGATCTCACTGATAGCTTTTCCTCCAAAATGCGCAAGAATCAATGCACAAAACTGTCTGAACTGGAAACGCTTTACTCAACGTTATTTAATTCTTTAAAATACAACAACTCAACTCGACTAGAAAATCAAGTTAATGTACTAAAAAAAGAGATCAATGCCATATACAGACAACAATCGGAAATACAAATACGTAGCACAAGACAACAGCAGTACTCCCAAGGTTCTAAACCTAGTCACCTAGTTTGCAGATATAACTACCATTAGAGCACAACAAGTACTTGAAACAGAACCTGAAAAAATAAACGATACATTCAAAGAATTCTACTCCGACTTATATAAATCAGAAACGACCTTTGATCAAAACAAAATGGACACATATCTTAATCAAATTATTCTCCCTAAACTTTCAGAGGATGACGCTAAACAGTTAGAAACACCGATCACACTAGAGGAACTCAAGAAGGCCATATCCGAAATGCAAAGTGGTAAGGCTCCTGGAAGAGACGGTATCCCACCAGAAAGGTACCTTTCTTGTTGGGACATAATTGGACCCTTATTACTAAATATGATCTTATACTCGGTCAAGGAGGGGAACTTCCATAAAAACGACAATATTGCACTCATAACAGTCCTTCTCAAAAAAGACAAAGACCCCACCGAGTGCGGTAGTTACAGACCCTTAAGCCTCCTCGGAACCGATATCAAACTGTACTCTAAGGTATTGGCCATCAGATTACAAAAGCATATGACGTCTTTAATTCATCCGGACCAAACTGGCTTCATAAGAGGCCGCCTGATCACTGATAACATAAGACTAATACTGCACGTACTAGATGCCGACAAGGATGACACCATACCTAAGGCGATGCTGTCCCTGGATGCAATGAAAGCTTTTGACAGGCTGGAATGGTCATATCTATGGGCAGTATTAGAGAAGATGGGGTTAGGTAAAGGTTTCATTGATATGATTAAAGTAGTATACAAAGACCCATCGGCCATGATTACTACAGGTATAATCACCTCCGGAATATTTCCGGTATCACGCTCAGCTAGACAGGGTTGCCCTCTTAGTCCCGGACTATTCGATCTATCATTAGAACCTTTAGCACAATATATAAGACGATCCCAATCCATACAACCAATCGTAATCAAGGGCACACAACATAAAATTAGTTTATATGCGGACGACGTAATACTGTTCATGCAAAACCCCAACACCACACTGCCTCATCTGCTCAAGTTGATTGAGAACTTTGGTGATTTATCGGGATTCAAGATAAATTGGCCGAAGTCGGCTTTCCTTCCACTTAACACCCCTGCAAAAAAAGATATAACCCTCCCAGGAGAGATACCTATGGTAAAACATTTTAGATGCTTGGGAGTGGAAATATTCCCCACCATAAGACAAACGGTGAAGCACAATTACACAAAAATCCAAAACAAAATCAAAGACGACCTTGATAGGTGGGCAAAACTTAAAAACTCAGTACAGGCACGGATATCAATAGTTAAGATGGACGTACTACCTAGAATCAACTTCTTAGTTCAATGCTACCGTTACCCCCTCCAGAGGGTTACTGGAAAAGATTACACTCCTCCACATACAAATTTATTTGGAATAACAAACCACGTATAAAAAGATCCACCGCACAGAGAAATAAAGCAGACAGTGGCATGGCATTTCCAGATTTTTTCCACTATTTTAAGGCGTACACATTAAGACCATTGACAACATGGTTTGATCCCCAAGCATTAGTATCCTGGAGAAAATTAGAAGAAAACATAGTAGCCCCACATAGACTGAAGGACATAGCATACACTAAACTACCAATCAAGCATTGTGAACGGAAATTTGGCCCCATAATTACTTGCGATCCGGATATGGCGTGAAACACACAAAAAATATCCTAACCCACATAAATGGCACAATCATACTCCCTTATTCAATAACAATGCACTCTTAATTGAAAAACGACCTATAAGATTCCCTATATGGGAAGAGCAAGGCATACACTCATTATGGGATGTTTTTAACAAACAGGGTTTTTGTAGTTATGGAGAAATATGCAACAAATTTAATCTCACCAAGTCCACATGGCTTTTTTACATACAGTTACGGCTATGTTTGAAGTCTCACGGTGTTCCATTAGACATACCAATTGAACACCACAGATACCACAAATTCTTCTATGAAAGAGAGACATCGAGAGGTTTTGTTTCAGATTTTTATCATCAATTACTAACGTCCTCGTATGAAACCCTCCAACTAGACTCTGTCTGGAGGAGGGATATACCAGACCTGGAAAGTGACTTTGATTGGCAAGAAGCCTGGGCAAATGTCCGACTTACATCAAGGAACCCGGACCATCAACAAATCAATCTTAACTATATTCACAGGACATACTTGACTCCTATAAGACTGAACAGAATGGGTCTTAAACAAGACTCCAAATGCTCCCAATGTACAAATGGGGATGAAGGGACATTTATGCACATGTACTGGGACTGCCCACCAGTTAAGATATTCTGGAAAGATGTGACCCAACAATTATCAAAACTCTTATCTTGGAATATACCTGTACACCCCTCTGTATTACTATTGAATGATGTTTTTGAGTTTGCAGTACATCCACAGCTAAAGAGATTGGTTTTATCGGGTATCACAGTAGCTAAAAAGCTGATCGCATCACGCTGGTTTCAACCGAAAAAAAATTGCCGGAAAGTTTGGTTTCTTACATATCTCGATGTGATTTATCAAGAAATATCCACAGCAAGAATTCTGGGTCTCAATGAATCCAAAATGACAATGTGGTTAGAAGTGGTGGAGAGAATAAAAGCTAGCTTATAATGGTAGTGTCTGGTTAGGAGCGAGGGATAATGGAGGTACTATCCAAAGAGGGGTCCGGGAGGGGGGGGGTTCGAGCTGGAGCATATGTGTGTAGGGTTTTAGATAACAGGTATTAGGGGTATATCCTGTATATGACATTGCTATAAATGGTAATTTTGTTGGATATACACTGTGTATTAATGCTTGTGTATCTTATCGTGTGTTGTCATGTTTGTTTATATGTATGTTTAAAAAATAATAAAAAAATAAAATACAAAAAAAGCAAGAAACAAAGTGCAATAAAAAAAAATTATACATTCACTGTGTTCTGCCTCATTTATTGATGAAACGAAACCAACATCAACACAATGTACCACCAAGAGCGGAGAGTTTAGTCTCACAAAAGGAGCGCTGATGTTGTTAGCTTACATGTTGCAGAGTTGTGCCGGCTCACACAGCATCAGACCAGGCTGCGTGAGGGAAATATGAATAACATGGCGAAAATATGAAATATGATCTCAATAACGTCGTACGCCGTGGATTGGCAGAATTCGCATGAACTTGAAACATGTCGTACAACGTGATTGGCGGAGAAAGTGTTAACCCCTATCCGGACCTAGACCACTTCTAAGTCACAACCCTAACTTAGGGGTTAAAGTTAGAGGTGGTCTAGGTCTGGTTATACTGATCCGATACCAGTGCATACATAAAAAAAAAAAATTATATAAATTATAAAACTTTTTTTTTCTTTTTTTACAGCTACTGTTTTATATATACTGTTTTTTAGTAATAACTAGAAAGTAATGGTATTTATTCAACAGATGATTGTATAGATTAGTATTAGTATCATTAATTGACAACTAAGCTCAATGAGTTCACCCACGGAATGGTTGTTGGTACATTGGTTCGGCACGGACGTTACACGTTGTTGCGCACTTCCTATCCAGAAGGCTCTGTTTAGGTCAGCTAGTAGCAGAGGCTCTGTTGTGATTTTTAATGCAAAATAAATATTCAACATTCTCTTTTGAGACTCCGCCTCAGACTCTTATCATTTGGCACTAAAAGCTAAACATTGTCACCGGTATGGCTGTCCGCAACATGTCATTAATTGTGTGCGAGAGGTCGATCAGTTAGCCACATTAGCCTGAGCTAGGTTAGCCACTAGCTAACGTGAGCTAGATGGAAATACAAACAATGTAACGTTACTGGAGAAAAAGTGATTTACCTTGGAATACTCCTTTGCCAACTTCCTGTACTTTGCTTGCAGGTCTGCAGCTGGATTATGAATAGTCCCAATTTTAGCCAAGGTAACATTAAGCTAAAACTAGCTTTTCAAATAGCTCCAGCTAATGCTAATAACAGAGCTCCCCGCCACACTGCTCTGTCGGGACGATGGCATTAAGAAAAGTTATAATTATTTTGTCTAGTCTTGTTTTAGTCAACAATATCAACATACATGAAGAGAAATTTCGTCCTGGTTTTTGTAAATTACATTTTTGTGTCCTCAGTTGTGGTCAACGATATTTAATAAACTATTTAGTCTCGTTAGTGTGACATGGTCTTCAATAACGTGACGTCACGTCTCGTTGTCATGAAAAAAACCTTTGTTACTAACATCTTTCGTCATCAATTTAGTCAACAAAATTAACACTGACTCACAGGAATTGTGTAAAGTTGCCCAAATAGTGCTAGGAATAGCAATGCATGTCCCCTTTAACTTAAAAAGTTAAGAAGAAGAAGAAGAAGAAGAAGAATCTTTGGTCAGCTCAGACTGCTGGCGAGCTAGTATAGACTAAACATAACAAGCATAGACTGTAAAAGATGAGACACTCATGTACATGTCTTACTTTATAGCCTTATGTAATAGAAATGTCAAACATTTGGCCAATATCTCATCAGGTGGAATCAGATCCATTCTGGAGGAAAGCTCGGAACCTTTTCCTTCTCCTCTGATGTTACTGGAGGAGGAAGCTTTATGACAACTTGGTAATAGATCTGACCAACTGTAGTCGATACAGATCAATCAAATATAGCTAGTATCACCCTGATAGCGATATTGGGTATATGATCTGTGCATCCCTATATAGGCCTATTCGTTCAACATTTTACTTTCCTGGCAAGAGTGTAGTGTTTGTTACTTTCAAAAGTAATGGTTACAACTAATTACATTTAAATTCTTCTTCTTTCTAGACTCCCTTGCCTTACAACTGTCCATCTGTGAAGAGGAGGTTCCCCCTGAGCAGCAGGAGAGGAGCCCCAGTCTGGACCAGGAGGAGCCAGAGCCCCTACAGATGAAAGAGGAACAGGAGGAACTCTGGACCAGTCAGGAGGGAGAACAGCTCCAAGGTCTACAGGAGGCTGATATCATGAAGGTCACATTCAATCCTGTCTCTGTGAAGAGTGAACATGATGAAGAGAAACCTCAGTCCTTGTGGTTTAACCAAACCCAGGACCCAGAGTCCCTACAGATTAAAGAGGAACAGGAGGAACTATGTCAAGATCTAGAGGAGTCTGATAGGTGCAAGATGATCTTACACCCTGTGAAATATGAAAACTATACTGAGAATACTCTGTCCTCACAACTCAGCCAAACCCAGGACCCAGAGCTCCTACAGATTAAAGTTGAACTACATCAAGGGCTGGAAGAAGCTGATCGCTCCAAGATCACAGTAGACCCAGTGCAATGTGAAGATGGTGAAAAGAATGATCAGCCTCTTCAAACCCAAAGGGAGAGAAACAGAGAAGCATACTCTTTACCCATCACTTCAACTGAACACATGAAAACAGAACCTGATGCTGAGGACTGTAGAGTATCAGAACCAGCCAGTAACTTAGATCCAGCTGGTGATTTAGAACCAACTAGAGATGGCCAGCACCTCTCTTCAGACTGTTCGGGAAATGAGACTGATGACAGTGATGATGACAGTCCTGAATCTGACACTGATGACAGTGATGACAGTTCTGAAAATAATACCAATGATGGCGATGAATGGAAGGAGAGTGGAGGACCAGGTTTGTTGACTCTGAAACCAAAGAAGACACAGAAAATACAAAGTTTGTCTAACAGCAGTCCTGGGTTCAGAAAGAAGGGAGATCTGAAGATACACATAAATAAGCATACAGGAGATAAACCATTTAGTTGTTCAGTTTGTGGAAAAGGGTTCAATATGAAGGGAGTTCTGAAGACACACATGATAAATCATACAGGAGAGAAACCATTTAGTTGTTCGGTTTGTGGGAAAGGGTTCAGTGTGAAGGGAGTTCTGAAGACACACATGAGAACTCATACAGGAGAGAAACCATTTAGTTGTTCAGTTTGTGGGAAAGGGTTCAGTGTGAAGGGAGATCTGAAGACACACATGATAACTCATACAGGAGAGAAACCATTTAGTTGTTCAGTTTGTGGGAAAGGGTTCAGTATGAAGGGAGATCTGAAGACACACATGATAACTCATACAGGAGAGAAACCATTTAGTTGTTCGGTTTGTGGGAAAGGGTTCAGTGTGAAGGGAGTTCTGAAGACACACATGATAACTCATACAGGAGAGAAACCATTTAGTTGTTCGGTTTGTGGGAAAGGGTTCAGTGTGAAGGGAGTTCTGAAGACACACATGAGAACTCATACAGGAGAGAAACCATTTAGTTGTTCAGTTTGTGGGAAAGGGTTCAGTGTGAAGGGAGTTCTGAAGACACACATGAGAACTCATACAGGAGAGAAACCATTTAGTTGTTCAGTTTGTGGGAAAGGGTTCAGTATGAAGGGAGATCTGAAGACACACATGATAACTCATACAGGAGAGAAACCATTTAGTTGTTCGGTTTGTGGGAAAGGGTTCAGTGTGAAGCGAGTTCTGAAGAGACACATGATAACTCATACAGGAGATAAACCATTTAGTTGTTCGGTTTGTGGGAAAGGGTTCAGTGTGAAGCGAGTTCTGAAGACACACATGATAACTCATACAGGAGAGAAACCATTTTTATGTTCAGTTTGTGGGAAAATTTTCAATATAAAAGCAAATCTTAAGAGACACATGATAACTCATACAGGAGATAAACCATTTAGTTGTTCAGTTTGTGGGAAAGGGTTCAGTGTGAAGGGAGATCTGAAGAAACACATGCTAACGCATACAGGAGAGAAACCATTTAGTTGTTCCGTTTGTGGGAAAGGGTTCAGTATGAAGGGAGATCTGAAGACACACATGATAACTCATACAGGAGAGAAACCATTTAGTTGTTTGGTTTGTGGAAAAGGGTTCAGTGTGAAGGGAGATCTGAAGACACACATGATAACTCATACAGGAGAGAAACCATTTTTATGTTCAGTTTGTGGGAAAATGTTCAATATAAAAGCAAATCTTAAGAGACACATGATAACTCATACAGGAGATAAACCATTTAGTTGTTCAGTTTGTGGGAAAGGGTTCAGTGTGAAGGGAGATCTGAAGAAACACATGCTAACTCATACAGGAGAGAAACCATTTTTATGTTCAGTTTGTGGGAAAATGTTCAATATAAAAGCAAATCTTAAGAGACACATGATAACTCATACAGGAGATAAACCATTTAGTTGTTCAGTTTGTGGGAAAGGGTTCAGTGTGAAGGGAGATCTGAAGAAACACATGCTAACTCATACAGGAGAGAAACCATTTAGTTGTTCCGTTTGTGGGAAAGGGTTCAGTGTGAAAGGAGTTCTGAAGACACACATGATAACTCATACAGGAGAGAAACCATTTAGTTGTTCAGTTTGTGGGATAGGGTTCAGTGTGAAGGGAGATCTGAAGACACACATGATAACTCATACAGGAGAGAAACCATTTAGTTGTTCGGTTTGTGGGAAAGGGTTCAATGACCAAGGAAATCTGAAGAAACACATGATAACTCATACTGGAGAGAAACCATTTTTATGTTCAGTTTGTGGGAAAGTGTTCAATATAAAAGCAAATCTTAAGAGACACATGATAACTCATACAGGAGAGAAACCATTTAGTTGTTCGGTTTGTGGGAAAGGGTTCAGTGTGAAGGGAGATCTGAAGAAACACATGCTAACTCATACAGGAGTGAAACCATTTAGTTGTTCAGTTTGTGGGAAAGTGTTCAATATAAAAGCAAATCTTAAGAGACACATGATAACTCATACAGGAGAGAAACCATTTAGTTGTTCGGTTTGTGGGAAAGGGTTCAGTGTGAAGGGAGATCTGAAGAAACACATGATAACTCATACTGGAGAGAAACCATTTAGTTCAATTTGTGGTAAAGGGTTCGGTAGGAAAGTGAATCTTAAGACACACATGAGAACTCATACTGGAGAGAAACCATTTAGTTGTTCAGTTCAAGCTCGGTAGACTTGAAAAGAAGAGAGAACGGGTCCCAAAACACAATTTGCAGTATAAACAATAGGAACTAGGGGTGGAACGGTTCACAAAATCGACGGTTCGGTTTGTATCACGGTTTTGGGTTCTGTTCGATATACGGTGTTTTTATTTTTTTATAAAAAAAAAATTTAACACTCAAAAATCTAAACATGCTTCTCATTTATATAAAAAAAAACGAACTGACTGAAAAATATAGGCTACATTTGTCAAAGTATTAACTTAGTGCAAACAAACAATATGCTCAGCCAGCACTAGACTTTCCTTTCTTTAATATAAACACAAAAAAACAATGTCAACAATGTTTAAATTCCCTGATTGTCAGTTCTTAATGGAAAGATTAGTTTTCCGCTTGAAATTAAAGTGCAGTATTTGAAATACAATGAAAGGAATATGGCTGGATTTCTTATCAAAGGGAAAAGTGTCAGTTATTTAAAATAAATAAACAAATTAGAAGGCCATCAATATAAATTGCAGCATACATCAAACTAACACACACACACTGTACTGTTTCAAAACAACACTGCTCTGTTCATTCTATTTAAAAAAATACGTACATTATCTGTACATTTATTTAGACTAACATTATTTAAATATTGAGTGCAACTGTGGTGGATTAACGTAATTTGGTGAGTTGGGACTATATGAGTTGGCGGGTCCGCAGGGACATTTTAGGGTCACGGACCTTCACCTCAGCCAACGTTATCAGCTCCGGTAGCTTAGGAGTTCATAACATGCAGTGGGAAAGCGGCAATAGTCCCGGTTGGAGTTAGTAAACACAGTTGTATGTTAGCCTTCTTGGATGTTGAATAAACGCCTATCATTGTCTTTAAACACCGCGCCTCTCAGACTCCCATTTCTCCTCTGCTAGCTAGTAGCTACGATAACATTTCATTGACTGTATTAGCTGGCGGGCTACCATAGTTAAAACGTGCGTTGTGTTGTACAAACTGCTAATGTTATGGCAAGATGTGTGTAGGCCTATGTAATGTTGGCTATGTTTTTAAAGTCGTAATGAAGATTTATTTATATTGCGCTTGCCATTTACACAAACTGACTAGCACCTGCAGTGCTGCTGCTGCTGCCTGCAGCCAGCGCTCGCCTCTCCCGGCTCCGTGCCAAATTAAGTTTTTAAATTTTTTTATTTGCGCATCCCCTGAACCGTACAATACACAGATGCCCCGAACCGTGGAGGTGTACGGTTCGAATGCATATCGTTCCACCCCTAATAGGAACCCCAATATACTTTTTTTATGTCACCAACAAAGTTGAGCAAAGTGCTGTACAAGTCACACAACAAATATTTACACGGATATAAAAAAAGATGTCACATAAAAAGGCAGGTCTCTCAAGCAAAAATAAAGGTGTTTTGATGATTTAAACACCTGCAGAGTGGGGGCCTGCCTAACATGCAGAGGCAGCTCGTTCCTGAATTTTGGGGCTGCCACTGCGAGAGCACGGCCCCCCTAAGCTTCAGCCTGGACTTAGGAACAGCCAGTAGGAGCTGATCTGAGGGACCTTGAAGGAACATAAGGTTCCAGCACGTCCGAGAGGTAGACCGGTGCCAAGCCGTTCAGACACTTAGCCAACAGTCGAATCTTAATTTTGATCCTAAAACGCACAGGAAGCCAGTGGAGGGAAGCCAGTACAGGGGAAATGTGCTCTCGCTTACCTGTTCCAGTTGGCAGACGAGCAGCAGCGTTCTGGACTAACTGCAAGCGAGAGAGGGAGGCCTGACTGACACCAACATACAAGGCATTACAATAATCAAGACCAGAGGTCATAAAAGCATGTATAACATTTAAAAAAACATTGAGATAAAAAAAGGTTGGACAGCCTCCTAAGGTGGAAAAAGCTTGTTCCCACTACAACATTTATCTCTTTGTCCATCTTAAGGTCACAGTCGATCTTCATATACTGATTATCCTGTGTATGTATATGTTCTACTGTAGGTTTCACTTTCTACTGTTGTCTCAGCTATGGAATTCTGGACTAAATTACATCCACCATCAAATATCTTCTCTGATAAACTAATCAAATAGGGGTCCAAAGCCTAATTAATATCAATTTGGGCCTTAACATGAAAAAGGTTGAGTCCTTAACATGAAGTAGTGCAAAAAAAGGAAGAATAAAGTAATTTTGCTTATGTCCTCTATATCAGAGGAGGAAGGAGAAGGGAGAGTTTAGACAAAGGCGTCAGTCAGATGGTGGCTGACCTCTGACCCTGTGTTTCATATTAACCACCTTCCTATTGACCAGAGGGTTTCAGTCGTTCTGTCTTGTAGAAAGGACCAACTCCTGTGTCATCTTGGATATAATTCTGGATCCTTGTTCATTAAAGTGGATGCTAGTTAACCTACAGACCAGGCATGCTCAGAAGTAAGCTAGCTAGCCCTCCCTGCTCCTAGTCCTCAGATGTATGTTATCCTCTGGGTCTGAAACAGACGAGAATACTAAAGAAGCCCCCTGGACCAACATGGCTTATAAAGTCACACTGTGTGTGTGTCAGACTGTCAGGGTCTCATCATCATGAAAGTATAGGAATAATAGTATTTTCTCTGTGTCTCTTCACTAGCCACTAGGCATGTGTTAGCTCAGCACAAGCCTTGCACATCCACACCATGCCAGAGCCGGGATGCTGTGAGGGGCGCTGTTGGCTAGTAAAGACAAAATAATATTTCCCCTAATATTACTGTACTTGAATGACATTTCATGATGAGAGACGATACCAACACACTGAGTCAAAGTGACTTTATAAAATGTTTTACCAGGAGGCTTCTTTGTTTGCTACATATCAATGTGTTTGCTTCAGACACACATCCACGCAGGCTAGATGGTAGGTTAGCCAAAGGAAGCTACATGCCGACTAAATGATGCTAGTTTCTTTTACCTCTGCTCTTTGATTGCTTTTAAATACAGCACATATGGTACTAGGTCACAGCATTACTTAGCTTAGCTATAGATACACTGCATGTAAAAAATGAGCTTGGCAAAACTGGTTTTAAATATTATACCCCAGAGAAATGGAATGAACTTGAACACATGCAATGCACCTTGAAGGTAGAACGTTTCATTTAGTTAGAAGATAAAAATTTTTTTTTTAACTCTTGATATTTTAGTTGTTTGTACTTTGTTGTTTGTTGATGTTCAACAGAATATTTGTCGGAACTGTACTTTTCTGTCCAATGTGTGTTTTTTTTTATTGTAAATGGGCAGCTCATGAAAAAAGAGCTGTCTCATAGTGCTTCACCTGTACAAATAAAGAACAAATGCATAAATAAAATTAAAATATATGCCTCAACTTGTACTGATGAAACCCCCATTCACCTCTGAATGATCTACTATTACATCATGTAGGAGTGAATGACTGTTCATGTCTATAGCACCACCTTGATTTATACAGTCTGCATCATCATCATCATCATCATCATCATCATCATATTAAAAGATTTTAGCGAATAATGAGGTGTCCAATGTTGATCATTAAAAAATTATGAAATATATAAATCAATTAGAAATATGAGCAATAGGTTCAGTAATTGAATCAGCTACAAGCTTTAAACGACGAGGATCCAGGTTGTTGGGTCCAGATGACTTCATCAATATCTTTCAGAACTTTACTGATCTCCACTGGAAATAGGTCTAAAACAAAGGGCTCTCTAGGTTGGTCTCTACAGGACAGAGGTTCACACAACTAATGAGAGCTTAGAGACCCTGCTGCATACAGTATGTATTAAAAAGAGACCCAGCTGATATAAAATGCTCATTAAAGCGCCCAACAATATCATCCTTGCTCTTCATTTAAGTTGAGTCACTAAAGTGCCTTCAGGCCTTAAGTGGAACTGGAACAATGATTTGATCCGTTTCCAAAATAGATTTGAAATAATATTCTGACTCTGATACCCTAGTCTGGATTGTGCATTTATAGCACTAATGCAGTCCAGTCTGGAGGGGAGTTAGTGTGTCTAGCTATGGTCCAGAAATGCAGAAATCCTTAAAATAATTTAAAATACCTTTTAGAAAAAACACAACAAGGTTTGAACTTGGGTCATTTTGAGACATGCACAGGCAATATCACAGTGATCACTGACATCATGACAGAATACTGCAGTAAACTTGTGGGTGAGAAGGGGATCTAATGTAGATTTGCTTAAATCTTTTGGGTTGGGCCTAATAAGAGCATTAATAAATTTCATGACATTTAAGGAATCGCCCAATTCCTTGATGCAATCGGAGGCAGAGGAAAGACAATCCCAATTTAGATCACCCATGAGAATGACTTCAGAGTCATTGAAACTGGAAGGCATCAGAAAGAGAGGCTTCTTTCTGTAACATCAACAACAGTAAAGTGAGTATCCTTGGATTCACTTTAAGAGTCATCCATCCTGTGTTACAGGTCGAGGAAATGGACCTGGACTAGGTTTTTAAATTCCCAACACAGTAACACAGCAGGACACAATAGATAAAGGTGTAATAGAGGTCAATCTTTACTTTGAAATATTATGTGGGGAGACAGCTATAGGAGAGGGGAGAAGGAAAACATTATAATAACCAGAATAATAACCCCCGCCCCCTGCTATAGAGCCCAAACAACATGGGATTGTTGGTCCAACAAGACACAGCACACCGGGCGGAGGCCAGACACACTATCGGAGACTTCCGTCCAGAAATGGTTTACCATCTTGACTGTGGCTCACTTTATAAAGCCCAGGTGTGTCTCCATGACCTCATCATGTACCTACGGGAAACTGAAAGAGAACTCGGGGAGGCGCCTGAGAGGTCGGTTGTCACCCAATCCTCAGGTCCGCTTCTGACACCAATCGTTTGTCCACAGCGCCACAGTCCACGGCACCCAATCACATATCAATTAGTCAATAATGTCCAAATGTTCTGTGCACAGCTGTGGGAGAGACAGCATGCAACACATAGTGCAAGAGGTTCATAGTTGCATCTCAGTTACGCAGTAATCCAAGGCACTTATTTACGTTATTTCAACAGTTATTATAATCCATGGGGTATATTCCAACAGTCCTGCTATTTTAAGGTGTAGCAGTCACCAAAATAAAGCGATGCCATGAGGAAAGTTACAGTATTGCAGGCAGGGAGAGGGGGTCGAATGAGGAGCAGTGTCCTGTCAACCTGTGACACCCGCTTAACCAGAACACGAAATCCACCTGGACTCGTCTCCACAGGTTCCCAACACAGAAACACAGCAGGACAACAGATGAAGGTATAACAGAGGTATATGTTTATTTGGAAATGTATTACAGTGCAGAAAAACACAATAATATGGGTATGGGGTAGGAAATCTCCTTTCTACAATCCACCTGCCAGCAGCCGAATCTGGTGTGGATACATCAGGGTCCCCCATTTTCAATTCATCATAACATAAATGCCATACATGACATACAGGTAGACAGTACTGTTGCATCTAGACATTTATGACATACCAGATCTACAAATATACAGTATTGTTTATGAGTACAAAAATAGTCTAAAAAGAGAGTATATATATTTGAGGGGGAAGAAACTGTACATTGGAGGAGGTTGGGTAGGTGGGATGGGGGTTGGGTAGGTGGGGTGAGGGGGGGGTAACTGTACATTGGAGGTGGTTGGGTGGGGGGGGATTGTACATTGGAGGGGGTTGGGTTTGGACATTTACAGGGGCCAGTTACGAATTGCAGTATCCCGTAGGTGCTCTTTGAGAGTGGTTTTGAAGGTGGGTAGTGATTCACATTCGTTTACAGCTGTGGGTAGGGCGTTCCACATTGATGTGGCATAATTGCAAAACGTGTTTAGTCCCTTGTTTGAGCCGAATCTGGGTTTAACATGATTTGTGGAGCTCTCTCTGGTGTTGTGGTCGTGGTATTCACTGACCTTTGGGAAGTATTTTGACATGTACATGGGTACCTTAGTGGTGTAGTGTATCTTGTAGACCAGGCCCATTGCAAGTTGCTGTACTCTGTCATCTACTCTAAGCCATCCTAGGTTGTCAAAGTGGGCAGGGGTGAGGTGGGTTCTTGGAGTAAGGTCAAGCAGTAGTCTGACCAGTTTGTTTTGAGATGTTTGTAATTTAGTTTTTAGCGCCTTTGAGAATAGGCTAATATTATAACAAACCACCTCTAAGTGAGAGGAAGGTGAAGTATTCTAGTTAATACTATAACAAACCACCTCTACACTAAATCACTGGGTAACATTATCACGTCTCATGCCTTCTCGTATCATTGTTATGCCGATGATACTCAACTCTTCCTCTCCTTCCCTCCCTCAGATATCCACGTCTCTGAGCGGATCTCGGCCTGTCTGTCCGATATCTCTGCCTGGATGACAACCAACCACCTCAAACTGAACCTAAGCAAAACAGAATTGCTCCACCTGCCGGCCAAATCCTCCTCCCTGACCGACCTTTCCATCACAGTCGAGAATGCAGCTGTGACCGTGTCCCCGACCGCCAAGGACCTTGGTGTTGTCCTCGACGACCAGTTGAACTTCTCTGCTCACATCGCAGCGACAACCAGAACCTGCAGATTCCTCCTGAGCAACGTCAGAAGGATCCGCCCCTTCCTGACAAAAGAAGCCACCCAACTCCTCGTCCAATCAACAGTCATCTCCCGCCTCGACTACTGCAACGCACTGCTTGCTGGCCTCCCGGCCACTGCCACCAAGCCTCTTCAACTCATTCAGAACGCAGCGGCCCGCCTGATCTCAAACCTACCAAAGTCGGCCCATGTCACCCCACTTCTTAGGCTCCCCATTGCTGCACGAATCCGCTTCAAGGCCCTCGACCTGGCATACCGTGCGGCAAAGGGAACTGCTCCCGCCTACCTCCGGTCAATGGTCTCTAACTACACACCCTCAAGACCCCTACGCTCTGCATCTTCTGGCCATCTCAGACCCACTCCTATCCGAGCTCCGGGAGGGTCATCAAGGAGAACCTGCCTTTTCTCAGTCCTTGCCCCACAATGGTGGAATGAACTACCCACCCCAGTTAGGACAGCCGAAACCCATCCAATCTTTCGCCGTCGACTAAAGACACACTTCTTCAACCATTATCTCGAATACAATTTAAATAATAATAAAAACAAAAAAATCTAACCCTAACTAACCTTACTGTCATGCACTTGTCCTAATAAACAAACCTACACTGTAGCACTCAACACTTTGATGAACATTGTTACTCAGCTGATAGAGTTGTGCCCTTCCTGATGACTTGTCGTATTTACTAAATGTAAATGTGAGTGAGGGGAAGGTGAAGTATTCTAGTTAATATTATAAGAAACCACCTCTAAGTGAGGGGAAGGTGAAGTATTCTAGTTAATATTATAACAAACCACCTCTAAGTGAGGGGAAGGTGAAGTATTCTAGTTCTGTATCGTATAGCTCTCGCTCGGCGTCACTCTCTGCACTGTCCTCGCACATGTGCACGCGCACTGAATAAAGACCACAATGTACCTTTAATCCCAATATTTGTCTGACCACACCCCTATCAGCTTACCCATATAAGCAGGGGTGGGGCCACCCACTCGCCTCCTCGCTTTTCACCACAAGGAAGTGCCTCGGTAGATCCCCACTTGAAGTGATGTTAGGAGAAGAGTTGGAAAACAAGGATACGTTGACATCATATCTTTATTTTCTCTCTCACTATTTTCGAGAAAATACGGCGATATTGTCTTCGTACTGGAGTGTCTGGAAGATGATGATCATTCTAAAAATCCTCCACCGTTTTTTTGTATTGGGAGCACGCCGCTGCATGCCTCTCAACTGCAGTTCCTTGCTGTGTTGGTTGGGGTGAAACCTTTCAGGACACAGCTGAACTGTAGGACGCGCCGCTGTTGTGAGAAGCGGTGGGTTTCAGGTTGGGTGAGTACTGTTTGCTTGCGGCTCCACTTGTCTGTTAGTGCTATGGGGGCTAACTGACAATGTTTACGAACACCGGCCCCAGTTTAAGGTCTTTTGGTTCAGCCTCTTGGGCAGCAGTGGAAGACCTTGATCTGAAGCCCATTATAGAAAGTAACTAGTGGGCCACGACCATTAACACTGGTGATCCCTGTGTTTTCTGGACGAGTGGATATCTCTCTGTCACCGTGTTAGGCCCCATCTTTCATATCCAAATGAGAGTATTCCCTCACGAGGAGATATGTGCATAGATGTTCATTAGCGGAAGATCTGTGTTCAAAGTCAGCTACACAGGCCAGTTGGGTATTGTGCTGGCTCCGTCGGGTGTTGGTAAAATCACTGTTGTAAAACTGTGTTAACATCTTGTTTCTCTTTTCTCTTAAAAAGTGAGGAGGGTTTCAGAACGGCGGCCTGTCTGGGTGAGTGTTATATCATTGTGTACAAGTTCAGGTGATAGCTGCTTAGCTTACGTGCTAGTGGTGGCCTACTGTTAGCCAGTCAGCTGTTAGCTGCGGCGCTAGCCTGCTGTGATCACTGCGTGGCCTACCTAGGTTGGGCCTACTGTTAGCCAGTCAGCTGTTAGCTGCGGCGCTGGCCTGCTGTGATCACTAGGAAACGTTAGCTTGCTGCTATCGGCCAAGGCCCAGCACGGGGTGGCTCCGGCTCCTCGCGCGCCGCCGCGGTTCCCAACTCCCCTCTCCCTCACGGGGAGAGGTGGGGGGGGGATTCGAAGCTCCCCTCTGGTCGCGTGCGCCGTTCGCTCTGCGTCTCGCGGGCAGGGGTGGTAGCGACCGACGGTTGGAGCGGCCGTTAGCTTAATGCTACTCTGTTGAACGTGCTTTGATTATAACATGTTTTAAACACTCTTGACTACGACGTCATCTTTGACAGAGGATGTTCGTTGAACCTGCCCTGGGCCAGGACGGCAAAGCCTGCGTCAACAAAGGGGACCGTAGCGACGGGTTGGAGCGGCGACGCTGCCCAGATCGACAACACAGGACGGCTGTGTTTTACTACGGTGCCTTGAGACTGCACTTCGTTGATCTACGCTCCGGGTAGGCGAGGTTTGGCCAGACCTTGTACACTGCTTCTGGCTTTTCCCTTCTAAATGTTTTGTAAATAACGATGTTTTCCAAAACGAGTGTTACTGCACTACATTTAGGATACGACGCGAGTTGTTTGTGAATTGTCTTGTCACTAGGTATTTAGCTTCTCCATGCAAATCGGGTTGTTGTTTCAGATGTGAAAATGATCTGGTTTGTTGTGTTGAGAAACATCATGTGTGTTTATATGTACCGTGTACTCACAACTAAGGGGGTTAACTAACCTATAAAGCTATGCTTAGTGACAAATGAGTAAAGAATGGTTCTTTTCTCAGCCTGTAATGACAATGAACAGTGTGTTCACATATTGACAGGTTTTCCTGTTTTAACTGGCCGTAGTAAGGGTAAAGTAGGAGGATTGTGTTTCCCCCCGGTTCCCTGGGGACTTCTTCATCCTCCTATCAGACATGTTGTTGCACTACATTGTGTCTCTGTGTGGTAGGGATGCGATGTAACCCTTAGCTTGATTGCTGAGGTTGTGCTAAAACTGCTGGAGAAACTTTATTTTCCTAAAAGAAAAGATTGTTTGGTCGCTTTCGTGTGTGCTTAGCAAGGCCTGTGGCCGATACTAATCGAGAATTATGTATTCTCTCATTATGAAAAACGGCGTTCCTCTGTAGAGTGTTTTTGCCATTTTTTGTAGGTGATGATGGGTTGTGTGTGTCATGTGACCTACAACTGGGTTGGACTGGCCACAGAAGCACATGTGTAAGTTTGGTACCGGGGCTCTTGAAGAGCCCTCTCTATTCTGTGTTTTTTCCTTAGTAAAAATCAGATAGCAGGTTAGCTCATGCGCTGTGTGAAGCTGTCAGATGCTTCATAGAGCTGACTATGACTGTGTCATATTCTCTTTTTGTCATTACATCATATCATGGGTGTGGGGTCGTAAAGGGGTGAACTGGTAACCTTTCCTTCCCCTTTTTTCTGTTGGTCAGGGGTAAACCCACCTGTCCTTCAAGGTTCCTGTCACGTTGCGGTTCGGCACGTTACAGGGTGAGGGGGGGGGGGGGGGGAGGGAGTTTCCTGGTCCCACGGCCTGGAATATTGGGCGTGTGCACCGCAGAAATTCCCCCGCCATAGAGTACGTCACCGTGCGCGTCTCTGTTGGTAGGACTTCCGTGTGCTGTTCAGGTCCATGTGATGGATCTGTTTCGGGGGGTGGTCAGGGCTCCTCCTCACCAAGCTCCTATTTGGGCCTTCTGTGAGTTGGGACTCCTCCTTCCATGTGAGGGAGCCTCCTTCAGAGTACAGAGCCTCCTCCTCAGATTGTCAAGGTGGGTGGACCCTCAAGAAGGAGTCCTACTCTATTGTGTATGTATTCGATTCAATTCGATTATTGAGTGTGTATGGGTTCAGTGCCTCCTCCCCGGAGAGCCCTAAATCCAATTTTTACATGGCTCAAGGTGCAATATATTCTTTTCAATCTGTACAGCTCGCGTGGGAAGTCTCTCTGGGGATTCCCGTCTCCTTCTTATGGGAGGGTGGTGGGATGTAAAAATGTGAACAATTTTTACGCCCGGCTGTGTAGACTGGGATACATACTGTTGGTGCTTCCTTATTTTCTACTAAAAAGAGTTGGAGTTAGGAAGTATCACACCCCTCTTGTCGTTCCCCTGGGCGCCTTGGGGATTCAATGACAGGTCTAAATAGCCTGTTCATTGATGTGGGTGTGTCCCGACGCACGTATAGTGCTAGCTCGGGGTGTTCTGTAAACAGGCGACTGACTGGCACGCCTTGGTTGCTTGAGGTTAAAACGGCGTTTTTATAAAGCAACTGGGATGGAGGTTTTTCCTCTTCCGACGACCAAATCCAACGACCTTGTTATCGACGGATTCTCGTTCATATCTGGGGGATGATGACGGAATGGATCTGAACATATGTAGAGGGGTCTCACGCCCTGGGGGTGGGCCACCGGGCGCGGCTCGCCCGAACGTCTGGGTGGCGCCTTCTTTTCATGTTTAAGATCAACACGCATATCTGCCCCTTCTCCTGGAGTAGGCATGTCGGCGTGGTTAGGGCACGGGACTGGTTCTGGTCACGCTGGTCCGGATCAGTTGCACCCGTTGTCCGCCGGGGATGCAGATCTGCTGTTCTGGTACCCTGAGGGACTTGGGCTTTTTTCAGGGGGAAAAATGCCAGGTCGGTCCGGGTGTCACAGGGTTAAGCACTATGGAGACCCTGGTTGGGTACGTTTTTTACTCGGCACTGTCGTAATGGCTTACGGCCATGCCAACCTGTACACGCTCGATCTCGTCAGATCTCGGCCGCTACACAGGTTGGTCCTGGTTAGTACTTGGTTGGGAGACCGCCTGGGAATACCAAGTACGGTGTGCTTGGGGTTGGTTCTCCATTCTTTTTCGCTCCTCTCTCACGCATGGCGAAGAGGGGCCTGTTGGGGTGGTCTTTGACCTCCTCTGGTGACCCTGTGCTTCCCGTATCGCCGGGCCCGGTCCGAAGTAATGTTTCGTCGACCCGTAGGACTGGGTTAACCCTTTTTTTGAAAAACTGAAACACTTGTACTGCGGTATAGCTGGTGTATACCCGCAGGTGTGTTTTGGAGTTTTTTCTTGAGGGGTTATAGGAACAACCACCGCATTGGGTAACACCAAGGTGGTTGATTCCCTGGTGTGTTGGAGCAGTGTCAACTCCCGGGTTCACCGTTTGAGGGTGCCCCTGCACGTTCATGACGTCTGCCAATCGTGTCAGCCTTCTCTGCCTCAACCCCTCTGGGTGGGTTTTTTTTAAATGGAGGCTTGATCATGCAACACCGCCAGCTTACGCCCCTTCCGCCGGGGCGGCTGTGTTCAGCTGTCCCCTCTGGCGCCTGTCTCGTCCGCAGTCTCCAGGCTAGGGTTAATAGCCTGTTGCCTGGTTTTTCCCCGGTGCGCTGCCTGCTTCCGTTGGTTAACCTTTTTTGTGTGCTTACGGCCATGCTGACTGCCTGTTCTGCAGGGTCAGTGTGCCAGGCGGTGTACTATTGGGGGGACAGGGCCCGCTCGGCTGAGGGGCCTTTGTCCGAATACACTGGCGATGTGGGGGGCGGGGTCACTAAGTGCCCACCTGGTGGGGTCTTGATGCTGGCATCATGGACTTCTCCGGGCCCCCGTTCCAGGGGGTCCAGTCCCTTTGGTGGGTCTGGGTCTTCCTTCGCGCTCCGCTGCTACGGCCGTTTTCCACGGGGTTGGGTTTGCCCTTGACCCCGTGATTCTGGGGGCAGTAACAAGGTTGTTTCCTCCGTTCGTTCCCGGGTGGCATGCGGGTTGTGCGTGTGTGTAGTCGTGGGGTCAAGCCACGGCTGCTCACCCTGTGCGTTGAGTTGCTTGAGTGCCTCTTCGCACGGTCGGGTCCGTCGCCCTCCCGTGAAGCCCCCAATAGGGGGGGTGCCCTCCATTAGGGTGGGTCGTGGGGGCTCGGCCCTCCCTGTTCTGATGGTTGTGGGGGGCTTTCAGCGGGGTGTATTTGTCGGCCGATTGCTCTCGCTCGGCCTCCCTTGTGCAGAGAGTGACGCCGAGCGAGAGCTATACGATACAGAACGTTAGGTTATGACTATAACCAAGTTCTGTTAGTATAGCGACGCTCGGCGTCCGACGCCGCTACAGCCCTTGATCTCGCCTTGTGGTGAAAGCTTGGGAAGGAGGCGAGTGGGTGGCCCCACCCCTGCTTATATGGGTAAGCTGATAGGGGTGTGGTCAGACAAATATTGGGATTAAAGGTACATTGTGGTCTTTATTCAGTGCGCGTGCACGTGTGCGAGGACAGTGCAGAGAGTGACGCCGAGCGTCGCTATACTAACAGAACTTGGTTATAGTCATAACCTAACGTTAATATTATAACAAACCACCTCTAAGTGAGGGGAAGGTGAAGTATTCTAGTTAAAATATTATAACAAACCACCTCTAAGTGAGAGCAAGGTGAAGTATTCTAGTTAATATTATAACAAACCACCTCTAAGTGAGGGGAAGGTGAAGTATTCTAGTTAATATTATAACAAACCACATCTAAGTGAGAGGAAGGTGAAGTATTCTAGTTAATATTATAACAAACCACCTCTAAGTGATGGGAAGGTGAAATATTCTAGTTAATATTATAACAAACCACCTCTAAGTGAGAGGAAGGGGAAGTTTTCTAGTTCTGTATCATTAGGGGATCCGCTCGGCATCACTCATGCACTCCCTCGCGTACGTGCACGCGCACTGAATAAATTCCACAAATGTACCTTTAATACCAGTATTCGTCTGACCACACCCCTCGTTAGCTTACCTTCATAAGCAGGTGTGTGGTCACCTGCTCTCCTCCTTCTCGCTTTCACCACAAGGAAGTGCCACGGTAGTACCCCACTTGACGTGTTGTTAGTTGAAAAGAGTTGTGACGAGTCTACATTGTGCTTAGTTTTTTCTTCTCTCATATCTGTTATAAGGAAAAAGCTAAGTCATAATGTATTCTTCGGAGAGTAGACCTACTAGACCTACTCTTCACCTGCGGTTCTCCATTCCCGCCTCCGTCGTGCGTTTTGGTGCTGGGCTGCTGCCACTTTCGTGGTTGCCGACCCAGCCCAGGAGACAGCCGATGGATAGTTTGCCTCTCCGAAGAGCCGAGGAGTCGGTGCCGTCGCTCCGGCGATGGCCTGATCTCGACTCTGGTTCCTCTGGTTCCAGGGAATCGTCCGTTGGTGAACGGGCGGTTGTTTTGGAGCCGGAGGATTTGCGACGCAAACTTTTCGCGTCTGCCCGTTCACGTCGCAAGATGGTGGCATGCAGGCGCGAATGGCCTGGGTTTGGGGACTTGCTGGAGACCAGCGAGGATGCGTCCGGCTCTGGATTTCCGATGGAAACTGAGGACTTCATGGAAGAGTCGGACGGATTCTTGTTTGAAGGTCCTGTGGAGGAGAGTATCCCTCCTATCCAGGAAACACCGGAGGGGGGAGAAATGGCTCCTCGGGACGCCTTGTTCGAAGATGTCGGGCAACCACCTTGGCCTCATCAGCAGGATGCCCTACTATCGGCCACATCAGACTGTGGCTCCTTAACCAGTCGCAGCCTGCTGCATGTGAGGGATGCGGGTTCGGTGGAGGAAGGTCTGCAGGGGGAACTGCAGGCTTTGTTTCCCGAGCTCATGGCGGTAGCCGCCGCCGCAAACGGCGTGCCGCTGCAGCTGCCATTGCCTGCTCCTGTCCCTGACGATCTCATAGGTCATCTCTGGCAGCGTCGCCGGGTGAGAGGGGTTGATGTTGTCTACCCATTTTTCCCCTCAATGGGGGCCTATGTTCGTCAGGGTCAGGCGGTGTCTCACATCATGGGACTTACCCCCGCCTACGTACCAGTTACGCGGGTGTCGGGGTTGGTCGAAGGTATGAGAGAGGGCGTGCCTCGGCTTGATAGTCCGATGGCCGCTCTCCTCTGTCCGGATGTGGTGTGGGAACCATTATGCAAGCCGGTTCTCCATGGAAGATTGGCTAGGCGATTGGCATATTGGGGTGACCAGTCATTTATCGCTGGTACACAATCGCTGACTGCGGCTTCTAACATCGCCCACCTGGCTAGATTTGTATCGGGGATTATGACGAGCGGCATGGATCTGACCGAGGTTAAATGCGATCAGATCACCCAGGCGGCGGGAGCTGTCCTGCACCTTACCCAGGTGCTGGCCATAGCCTCTGGGAAAGTGCGCGCCCTGGCCACCCTGAACCAGCGCCACCTTTGGCTAGAGCAGGCCCGTGTGCCAGAGAAGAAGAGAGCCCCTCTTCTGACGGCCACCCTCTCCGATGCTGGTCTGTTCGGGAAGGCCCTGCGGTTGATGACCTCAACGTGCAGAGAGATGGCAGAGGAGAGATCCATTCTTCAACCCCATTTTCCGCCTCCCGTCCTTGCCGGTGGAGTCAGAAGGCTTCCACGACGTCGAGCTGCCTCCGTCGTCCCTACCACTGCCTCTACCGCCGCTGCTGGCCCCTCCAAGAAGGCCAGGAGAAGAGACGGCGCTTCTGCTACCGCCGGCCCATCCACGACCGGAGGAGACGGTAGGGAACGTCGAGACCAGCAGACAGTTACCTACCGTCCCTCCGGGGCTCCTCGGGGTGGCAAGACTCGAGCGGCGCGAGGTGGCAGACGCCACTGAGAGTGACTTTTTCCCTCTGTGTCCCCTCTCCTCTACACCCTCCCCGGCCCCTTTATGATTGTGTTTTTGTGCCAAAATATACAATAAAAAGTTCCCCGATATAAGGGGGACTATGTTTTTGGCCAAACAAACTGTGTGTTTCTTCAACAAATCATATGGTGGGGTTGCGTAAATATGAATCTGCACTTTTACGTTGTGAGATGAGTCGTGTTGTGTTACGAGATTAAGCAAGGTCTGCAACATACACTCAGTCGTAGGAGGTTCTATTAGCCTGACACTCCACATGCAGGTAGAAACTGGTGGTATTCCATTGCTTAAACAAAGTATATGTGTCCCACAATGCTGTTGTGTTAGTTGCAGTAATACTCGTACACACACGTTCCACGGCCTAGCCGGTACTCTCGGTCAGCGTTTTTGCTATGTACGACATAGTCAACGGGTGTAGGATTCACACGCATGCGACTTGTTTTGTTGTAAATCCTGTTCACATTTTGTGGGTAGCGGGCATTGTAACAGGGCCGCCTCAGGGGGTGTGCGATCAGTGCGGTCGCACAGGGCCTCGCGGGAAGGGGGGCCTTGCACAAAAAAAAATAAAAAAAAATAAAAAATGTTTTTTATTTATTATTTTTTTTATTTTTATTTTTTATTTATTTTTTTGCGAGGCCCCCCTTCCCGCGAGGCCCTTTTTCATCACAGACCTAAAATCTAGTTTTGCTTATATGCTTATATATTTCACATTAGACACGTTCCTGGCTCTGAGGCTCTGCAGGCAGCAGAATTGGTTTCAATGAGGGGAGGGGTTACAGCCAGGTAGCGTCTGTTGAGTTCATTGTGTGTGTCTGTGTGCGTGCCGGGGGGGGGGGGGGGAGTGAACCGACTCATTGCCAGACGTGAGCGATTCGACTCACGCTCACGGCAATGAATCGGCTCTTATGAACGAGTCGCTCATGACCGACTCATCACTAGCGTCTGACTATTTCGCGCGTGCAGCATTGGAGGTTATGTGCCAGCCAAGATGAAGAGGACATCGTTCGGCAGATGGACTGAAGATGAAAGTTGTTGCATGTTAGACAGTTCAGTCAGGCTAGCCATCCCGGCTAAAGACAGGGACAGCTAGTTAGCTTTAGCTACGTTATAATATTAAGTGTGGTTCAGTCGGGATATAGCCATGATGATGTCGGCTAGTAGCTAGCTTAGCTAAAGGCTAACTAGCGTTAGCTAACCTAGAGACAGCGCGTGCAGCCAAGATGAAGAGGATGGTCGTTCGGCAGATGAACTTCGTCAACTCCACGCGGTTGTCTCCATCCTCTTGGACGTTTGGTGAGTTTTTAATGCACTCTATTCTATTCCCGCCGTGGATATCTCTCTCTCTCTCTCTCTCTGGAGCCAAACTGGCCGACTAGCTGTTGTAGTACTAGTAGCTAACGGTGTGTGGCCTGGTGTCAGCACCTGTATTGCTTTTCTCATGTTGTACAGTTTTTCAGTGGTAGCCGCATAGCTTGCTTCTGCGTTAGCTAATGGTAAGCGATAGCCGGGTTGAGCTAACTGTTAGCCAGTTAGCTGTTTAGCTACGACGTTAGCTGCCGGCTGCGCTCGGCTGGGAACGTTAGTTTGATGCTATCAGTTAGCCTAGAGTTAGCTGTTAGCTTGTGCTACGACCATTGACATTAGCCGTGAGAATAGCAGGGGGTTCTGGCACTCTGACTACGACATCATCTTTGACAGAAGATGTAGTCGGGCCTGCACCATGACAAGGCCCCGGCCATAGCTTCTTTTTGTCCCGCCAGCGAGAGGCCTTTCGTCAACGTGGAGACCTGTGTTGCGGCCTTTCGCCCTGCGTTCCTTGGTGCAGGTAAGATGAATGAAAATGTCATGACATTACCCCACTCTTCCTTCCTTCCCCTCCCGAATGTTTTGTTAATAACAATGTTTTTTTTCCAGGCAAAACATATGTTACTTCCAGGGGAGGAAACTAACTTTTTGGCTTACCAGCCAACTGGCGAGTATCTGATTTTTTTTACCAGCCAAACAGATTTTTTACCAGACAAAAAAAATCGCTAATTGTGATAATTACTTCTTTGTATGTCAAGCCGCATCAATGTTGTGTATGCATCTGGGTAGGCACACTGTGCCTTTAAGACAGCACGGTGGTCTTACGACAGTGCTGTGAAGTACCGTCAAGTGTTGTGGTAACGTCAGTTGGGTTGGTGTGCTGTTGTGCACAGTGCACTGGTTGAGCTAGCCCCTTTCGTGACTGCGATGTGCAAGCCAGGGGCTTTTGAGCATGAAATAAAATGTCTAACCTTACGTCGTAGTCCAGTGCTTTTTTGGAAACATTATAGTCATAACAGATACACCTAGCTGGCTGCTTTGAGCACACGGGGCTAACGTTAGCTAGCAAGCAGCTATAGCTAAAACGCTAACTAGAAGCTAACCACTGTATACAGTTCCAGTAGACTAACATTACACCTCTGTGATTTAAATGTGTCCTTAGTAACTTATACTCGAGGGTTGTACTAGAGTTGGATGCAGTTCCCCGTTGGTCAGTCTGTCTGTTTTCCATCTTCTGCTGTGTTTAACGTTATCTGTTTGCGAGTGCTCCTGATGGCTAGCCTAGTACCGCGGGATATTTATTATTATATGTCCGCGGGTTGGCCAGTACTGCGCACACGTTTATTAAACATTATATGTCCGCGGGTGGTCTTGTGCAGTGCTCTCGTGGCACTGTCAACTAAAGCGAACACTCAGAAGACGCGCACCGTTTGCCAGTGCAGTGATTGCAGAATGTTTTATTTTTTTGTATACTCGCCAGCAGGGGAGGAAACTAACTTTTTGGCTTACCAGCCAACTGGCGAGTATCTGATTTTTTTTTACCAGCCAAACGTAAAAAATATCCGCATTTGGCGGGTAAAGTGGCCTAATTTCCTCCCCTGGTTACTTCACAACATTTGGAGATACGACATGTGCTGTGTGTGAATTGTCTTGGTCGTTTGTGTAGCTTAGGTAGCGTTGGGCTGTTGGCCAAAGCTGTGTGTGGCCTGGTGTCAGTACCTGGCTAGCCTATTTAGCTGATGTCGGCCATTGGCTCCTTGCTGCTTTGTTTTCTCTGGTATAGACCCTCTTCTCTTTGGATTTAAGTGTTGATCTTTGTCCTTTTGGATCTATGTATATTCATGTTGCCTTTGTGAAGTTATCTTTTCCTTCTGTTTTGTTCTTCCATTAAAAGTTGAATATCCTCATGGCTCATCTTTGCTTATCTCTCTCATACATGCTCTCTCTCTAACACACACACACACGACAAACACACATGCTCTCTCTCTCTCTCTCTCTCTCTCTCTCTCTCTCTCTCTTTCTAACACACACAGTCTGCCTATGGCGGCCTTTCTCGATGGCTAGGCTGTGCTCGCTGAGTCTGTACCTAGTCAAGGATATTCAGTCACAGTGCTCAGGTATTCTGCCACTGTGTACTCTCTGCTTAGGGCCAAATAGCATTTCAATTTCTTTCCAATGTGTGTCTCTCTCTCCCTCTCTCTCTCTCTCTCTCTCTCTCTCTCTCTCTCTGTACACTGTATATTGACTGTAGAACGAGAGCTCTCTCTCGCTCTCTCTCTTGCTATATGTTGACTGTATCATGCCCAGCCTCGGGCAGCGCTATTATTTAAGAATATGTTGACTGTATGAAAAAAAAAAAAAAAAAAAAAAGATTATATATATATATATTTTTTTTTAACCTTTTGGGGGGGGGGGGGGGGGGGGGGCTCGCGTTTAAATCTTGCACATGGCCTCGCATTTCTCCCAGGCGGCCCTGCAAGTTACGCTATACATTAGCATTCTACCGGAGGTTTTCAAAATGCTACAGTTGTTTTTGTGTGTATAGGAAAGAAGGGTTTTTTGTGAGGGGGTGTCGAATAAACCCCTCCTTCCCACTTGGTTGGTTTAGGAGTTTTTATCTCATTCTGCTGTGCCAGTCAGGGCCGAGCCGTTAGAACGTCTTGGTAGGGAGGGGGGGGGGGGGGGGAAGGGTTGTCCTGCCGACTCCTATTACAAACAGGAGCCGTGTGCAGGGTTTCACCCGTCATAGCGATGTTGCTATCCGTGAGTTAAAGAGTGTTAAGGTGTCGAGTTAGAGCGTAGGGCTTACGGGTCTGCTACGCTCGATTTATGTGTAAACTTGAGTCAGTTGGTCACGTGACTCACAGTTGACATGTCTTTTTCATGACTACGACTCATGTGGGAAGGTTTCTGGGAGGGTCCGGTCTTTACTCTGACTAAAAGGAGTGACTGGATGTAAAAACATGTGCAAACGGGTTTTTTACTCCCAGCTGTGCAGTTGGGTTCATACGGGTGATGCTTCTTCTTTATTATTATAAAGAGTTGGATGTGTCTATATGAATTGGAAATGGGGGTCCCTGATGGAAACAAGACTAACGTCTTTCTCAGGTCTGCCTCCCCTTAACAATTGTGTGTATTGAGCCGTACTGTGTTGTACCCTTTCTGCAATCTGTTGGATAAAGTTTTCATTCATTCATTCATTCATGGAGTTGGTTGCATCCCGCCCCTCTTGTCGTTCCCCTGGGCGTTCCCCTTGGGGATTCAATAAGATGGTCTATGTTATGGTTTGTAACCGACCCCAATCGCACAACACAAGACAGGTATGAGAGTAAGCCAAGAACTGGGCATTTATTGAAACACACAGAAAACGGCACTGTCCCTTTAAGGGAGAACACAAATACTGGATAACAAGAAAAGGGAAAAGGCCCAGTGCCTTTAAGAGGCGAGCTGGCTAAGGGGAAGGCTAAGGGAAGGCTAACGGAAACAGGGCCGGGGCAAGGGACAAGGCAGGAACAGGGAGGAATAGGAGGACTGGACAGGGAGGACTAGGAGGACTAGAGAGGGGAAACAGGGACAGAGACCCGCGGAGGCGGGCTGGGGACAGGGAGGACTAGGAGGACTAGAGAGGGAGGACTAGGATGACTAGGGTGGGGAAACAGGGACAGAGGCCCGCGGAGGCGGGCTGGGGACAGGGAGGACTAGGAGGACTAGAGAGGGGAAAAACAGACAAAGACTGACATACTAGCATAGATGAATGTTGCTGCTCTGCAGCTTCTCCCGGGATGGTTCGTCTGGGGAAGCAGACGGTGACGTCAGAGCCGCTCTGCAGATTCCTCTCGGCAGCTCTCCGAGGTGGTAAACGGGACCGAGAGGGAGAGAGGGAGCGGGTTAGCTCAGAGTACAGTTGGGAACAGAGCAGGTGACAGGAGAAGTGACTTGTCCCAAAACAGATACTCCAGTGACTGAATCTTCGGTGTAATACACACTGCGAGTAAAGTCCAACAACAATCCACGTGATAGAATCTTCGGTGCAAATAGACACAGTGAGCGAAGTTCCAATAAATAATCCAAGGTGATAATATCTTCGGTGCAAATACACACAGTGAGCGATGTTCCAATAATAATACAAGGTGATAATATCTTCGGTGTGAATACACACAGTGAGCGATGTTCAAGCAAATATTATCCCAAATGAACTATCCAAAAGGCAGGCACTGGGTGAGTGACAGTCAGACAAAAAGCAGGATCTCTTCAGTGTATTAAACACACGAAAAACGAATAGGGTCAAAAACTGTTTTGCAAAACTCACCCAGGCGCTGTGCGTAAAGAGAGCGGGATCAAAACAGGGCGAGCGCGTCGCCACGGGGAACGGGTTGTCCAAGCGGAGGTCTGAGTGGTGCGCGACTGCTTGGAGTACGCGCCGGTACGGAGGGCGCATCTGGCGCGGAGGTCTGAGTGGTGCGCGACTGCTTGGAGTACGCGCCGGTACGGAGGGCGCATCTGGCGCGGAGGTCTGAGTGGTGCGCGTCTGCTTGGAGTACGCGCCGGTACGGAGGACGCATCTGGAGTGCGTCTGAATGCGCGTCTGGAGTGAAGAGCGCGTCTGCGCGGAAGAGCGCGCCGGCTCGGAGAGACGCATCCTCCCGTAGAGTATTAGGAAGCGATGCGCGTCTGGATGCGCGTCTGGAGTGAAGAGCGCGTCTGCTGCGCGGAGGTCTGAAGTGGAACACTGGAATACCTCCCGTGGAAGTTTAGAGAGCGCAGTCCAGTGTCTCCTTCCAGGCAAACGGCGACAGGAGGCGAAGGCTAGAGCGCATCTCACGCCGGAGATGAAAACAGCATAACAGACAGAGAACCTCCCGAAGGAGTCTTGGTGATAGAGATATGATACGGAATGAAACGGGACGACCCGACCGGAACTGAGGGGAGAGCGAGGTACTTAAAGCCCACATGGGTGCTAATTAGAATACACATCAGGTGCGGGAGGTAATTGATAATCGAACTAGAAGTGTGTGTTCGGCACCAGACCAATCAAACACATAATGACAGGTAGTCCAAGGGTGTGGCTGCTGAAGAGCAAACGAGAGTAACGAACGCGAGGGTGGGGGCTAGTGAGGTGAGGAGAATGCAATTGATAAACAGAAACCTAAAGGAACAGAGCGAGTAGGCTTAAAGGAACAGAGCGAGTAGGTGAGCAACGGACAAAAACCTCACAGTCTAAATAGCCTATTATTGATGTGGATATGCCCAACGCACACATAGTGCTAGCTCAGGATGTTCTGTTGGACATTAGGTAACTGACTGGCGCGCCTTGGTTGCTTGGGGTTAAAACAGCGTTTTTATAAAGCAATTGGGATGGGGGTTTTCCTCTTCCGACGACCTGTGTGGTTGTCGACGAGTTCTCGTTCATATCAGGGGATGATAACGGAATGGATCTGAACATATGTAGAAGGGTCTCACGCCCTGGGGGTGGGCCGCCGGGCACGGTTCGCACCGAACGTCTGAGTGGCGCCTTCTTTTTATGTTTAAGATCAACACGCATATCTGCCCCTTCTCCTGGAGTTGGCATGTCGGCGTGGTTAGGGCACGGGACTGGTTCTGGTCACGCTGGTCCAGATCAGTTAAACCCGTTGTCCGCCGGGGATGCAGATCTGCTGTTCTGGTACCCTGAGGGACTTGGGCTTTTTTCAGGGGGAAAAATGCTAGGTCGGTCCGGGTGTCGCAGGGTTAAGCGCTATGGAACCCTTGTTGGGTACATTGTATTCTACATGGCTAATGGCTTACGGCCGTGCCAACCTGTACACGCCCGATCTCGTCGGATCTCGGCCGCCACGCAGGTTGGTCTTGGTTAGTACTTGGTTGGGTGACCTCCTGGGAATACCAAGTACGGGGTGTTGGGGCTGGTTTTCCATTCTTGCGCTCTTCTCTTACGCGTGGCGAAGAGGGGCCTGTTGGGGTGGTCTTTGACCTCCTTGGGGGACCCTGTGCTCCCCGTATCACCGGGCCCGGTCCGAAGTAATGTTTTCGTTGACCCGTAGGCCCGGGATAACCCTGTTGGAAACTGGAACACGGTTACTGCGGCAGTGCCGCAGGTGTGTTTTGGAGTTTTTTCCTGGGGGGTTATGGGACCAACCACCGCATAGGGTAACGACTGGGTGGTTGGTTCTCTGGTGTGTTGGGGCAGTGTCAACTCCCGGGTTAACCGGTTGAGGGTGGCCCTGCACGTTCATGACGTCTGCCAATCATGTCAGCCTTCTCTGCCTCCACCCCTCTGGGTGGGGTTTTTTAAATGGAGGCTTGGTCATGCAACAACGTCAGCATGCGCCCCTTCCGCCGGGGCGGCTGTGTTCAGCTGTCCCCTCTGGCGCCTGTCTCGTCCGCAGTCTCCAGGCTCGGGTTAACAGCCTGTTGCCTGGTCTTTTCCCCGGTGCGCTGCTGCTTCCGTTGGTTATCCTTTTTTGTGTGCTTACGGCCATGCTGACTGCCTGTTCTGCAGGGTCAGTGTGCCAGGCGGTGTACTATTGGGGGGACAGGGCCCGCTCGGCTGAGGGGCCTTTGTCCGAATACGCTGGCGATGTGGGGGGCGGGGTCACTAAGTGCCCACCTGGTGGGGTCTTGATGCTGGCATCATGGACTTCTCCGGGCCCCCGTTCCAGGGGGTCCAGTCCCTTTGGTGGGTCTGGGTCTTCCTTCGCGCTCCGCTGCTACGGCCTTGCCACAGGGTTGGGTTTACCCTTGACCCCGTGATTCTGGGGGCAGTAACGAGGTTGTTCCCTCCGTTCGTTCCCGGGTGGCTTGCGGGTTGTGCGTGTGTGTAGTCGTGGGGTCAAGCCACGGTCTGCTCACCCTGTGCGTTGAGTTGCTTGAGTGCCTCTTCACACGGTCGGGTCCGTCGCCCTCCCGGGAAACCTCTAATAGGGGGGGTGCCCTCCATTAGGGGGGGTCGGGGGGGCTCGGCCCTCCCTGTTCTGATGGTTGTGGGGGGCTTTCAGCGGGGTGTATTTGTCGGCCGGTGGCTCCGCTCGGCCTCCCTATGTGCATGAGTGATGCCGAGCGGATCCCCTAATGATACAGAACGTTAGGTTATGACTATAACCAAGTTCTGTTAATTAGGGGTGACGCTCGGCATCCGACGCCGCTGCAGCCCTTGACCTCGCCTTGTGGTGAATGCTTGGGAAGGAGGAGAGCAGGTGACCACACACCTGCTTATGAAGGTAAGCTAACGAGGGGTGTGGTCAGACGAATACTGGTATTAAAGGTACATTTGTGGAATTTATTCAGTGCGCGTGCACGTACGCGAGGGAGTGCATGAGTTATGCCGAGCGTCACCCCTAATTAACAGAACTTGGTTATAGTCATAACCTAACGTTAAGCATGAAACATGAGCAGAATGGATAAGTAATATATTCTTACCCCTAGGGGGCAATGCAGACTTATAAAACCCTGGTATAACAACAACATTAACCAGAAAAACAAACAAACACTATGATTTGGTCACACACAGGCGCGGGGCTAGGGGGTGGCTACTTGGGCTCAAGCCCTGAATGTTTTCTGAAAAGCCCCGAATCTATATTTTTTTTGACAATTAATCATTGTTACATGAAAATATGTTTGCACCAAATTTAGCAGAAGCAAATTTCCATCTGTAGTCTATCCAGCTGCTAACTGTATTTGAGTGAGTTAAGTCTTGGTGTTATGGTAGACTCAGACCTAAGCTTTAAATCACAATCAACAAGTTGACAAAAACATAATTCTTCCACCTTAGAAACATAGCTAAAGTATGGCCATTTATAAATCAAAAGGACGCTGAAAAGCAGATCCATGCCTTTATCTCAAGCCGACTCGACTACTGTAATGCACTCCATACCGGCCTCCAGAAGAAATACGATGATAACTATTTTATTGCAATGCACTATTGCATTATTTTTAGGGAAGTCTGATATTATCGGCCTACCGATATTATCGGCCTACCGATATTGGCATTAAAATGTGATATCGGAAAATATCGGTATCTGTTTTTATTTACCCAGGCAAGCAAGTAAGAACAAATTCTGATTTTATTTATTGTCAAAAGTATGCATAATGTTGTGTTAATTCTACAACAAGAGATATGTAATGTTAATTACCTGAAATTATTCCGTTTTTTGGGGGGGGGGGGAACCCTGCATATATCGGTATCGGTTGATATCGGTATCGGAAATTAAGAGTTGGACAATATCGGTATATCGGTATCGGTAAAAAAGCCAATATCGAGCATCCCTAATTATTTTATTCTATTTTACTAACTATTTTATTGCACTGCACTATTTTACTTTGTATCAGTGATAATGAAACCGTAAACAAAGACGCATATTAACACTTTCAGCGCCAGATGGCTCTGTTTACTGTTACTGTTGAAAGGCCAGCGCCTTTTAACATGGGGATACGTGGCTGTGTTTGCAGGCCTAAAGCTATATTATATATTATAGCTATGGATCTAATAATATAGTCGATTGTCATTGAGTTTCTTCCGGTCAAGATGCAAAAAACAGAGCATTTTTCCATCCATACATTTCCGTTTTATACCGTCGTGAATATGAATTTCAGGGTGGTCTGGTGTCATTTCCAAAATGACAGACACCAAGCCACATCGTTTCAAATGGAGTGCAATAGCGGCCGCAAGGTTTTAGGTGGCGGTATTGGACTTTTGAGATCTCAGACCCATCCCCAGTGATAACACAGACTGCCGGCATGTCTTTATGAATGGAAATATCGAATAAAAGAAACAACGATGAAAACCCGACTATACTCTGGTTTTCGGGGGTCCTGGCGCTCAACGTTCAGCCTAGTTAACCCTAGATCTTAGATCCTAATATGAAAAACTATGTGATTTAATGTTCTATGTCTTACCTTGACTTTGTCTATTTTACTGCTATCTATTTTATGCTTTATGTCTGCACTTTATGCATTACTCTTGATCTGCCAATGTAAGGGCTCATTTTATGCCTGTATTTTTGTACTGCTGTGAAGCACTTTGAGCTGCAATTCTTGTATGAAAGGTGCTATACAAACAGTGTATTATTATTATTATTATTATTATTATTATTATTATTATTATTATTATTATTATTATTATTATTATTATTATTATTATTATTATTATTATTATTATTATTATTATTATAATAAATTATTATAGTTTGCTTCATTAATTAAAGGGTGTGAATTTAAGTGTTCTCTAGTGCCTTTTGTCCGCTTTAAGGTGGTGGTATAAGTTAAAGGTTGTGGTGTCGAAGTAAAAAAAATCTGTGTACCTACAGTATCTGGGCTAAACCCCGGATCTCCTACAATCCTAAATCCGCCCCTGGTCACACAACAAAGTTACATTAACTCATTCCGCGCCGGACCCGAGTATAGTCGGGTTAACTCGCCGAACGTTCGGCTCCAGACCTGAGTATAGTCGGGTTTTGGTCGTTATTTCTTTTATTCGCTATTTCCATTGATTATCCATCCAGGGAGCCTGATGTTATCATTGGGAATGGGTCTGAGATCGCAAACGTCCAAAACTGCTGCCTGCCGCCTTGCGGCCGGTATTGCACATCCTTTGAAACTCTCTGGCTTAGGCTGTGCGTCGATCTAAAAAGTCCAGGCTGGGTTTTCCTTGTCGGGCAGCACAAGCGTTTATAACGCATGGATTGAGGAGAATCAAGCACTCCCGGTTCATGTTCTTTGGTGGATTATGTTGGCAACACGATCGACATCAATACTTGGAATGGCGATCAGATAATTGGAATATTCTTTTTGAAGTACATCCTAGTCGGGGTAAGGGCTATTTGGTATCAATCTTGCATTGATCCAAGAATCCATTCACTGCGATCCAACCGTATGTGTATAATGTGTGTGTGTAACGTATTCCGTTGGTGACGATCAAAGCATAGAAAAACGACCCCCCCCCCCCCCCCCCCCCCCCACCCTTTCATGCATTCATGATGAAACATAATACCGATAATATAGCGTTGATTTCAGATTGATTGTTGATACAGGCGAGAAACGCCACGGTTTTTAGTGAAATGCACTAAACGCTGCATAGCATCGTTTTCTGGGATTAGACAGGATTACTCTAAAACTATACTCATATTCACCACGGTATAAAACGGGAATGTATGGATGACATTTTTTTTTTTTTTCACAAATTGATCGATAGATACTCGATGTCAAATGGGCAATAGTATTATATCCATAGCTATGATATATAATATAGTTTGAGCCCTGCAAACACCGCCATGTATCCCCATACTTTAAAGCGGAGCCTTTCAACAGTAAACAGCGCCCTCTGGCGCTGAAAGTGTTAATAGTATATATATATACTATATATATATATACTATATATAATATATATACATATAGTATAGCATACATATACATATAGTACATGTCAAAGTACCCAAACACACTTCCCCAATGTAGGGGAGAACGGGGGATGTTGTCACATGGGTAGGTTGTCACATTCATTATATTTCACCACCAGAGGGTCCTGTCCCCCATACTTTGGTATTTAAATGTCCAGAATTGGGGTCAGAGTTCACCTACATTGTCATCTTTGGAGTGAAACAGCTGAATTTGAGGTGAGAGGACTTTTTGTGTTTTTCATGTCCATTTGTAAATATTCCACTCCTCAGTATTTTTCTTCTAGGCTTTTACACAATTGGTTTATAATGAAACAATTATTACCCTTAAAAAGTGTGCAGGGATAGCTATAGTTTAGATTGTTGTTAGCTAGCTAACTAGTTGTTAGATGGCTGTTAGCCTTGATGCTATCAAGACATTCCAGTTGGGGTTGGTCGTCACATTTTATTTGGGGTTAGTTGTCACATGTTGTGTAGGCTATTATTCTTAGGCCGATTTATTGTGTTCTTATTTTGTTATATAGGATGGCCTAAAGATGTGTTTCCTGTTTATGTTCATGTTAAGATGCATTAAGTTATGTATTTGTCAACTTGTCAATGCAATTAAACGTTCAAATTTAGTTCTGCCTTCTTGTCTTCTTTTTAAGATTTTTCCCATTAAAACACATGGTGACAACCAACCCCATAGTGTGTGACAAGTCCATCCCCATGATGGGGTTGGTTGTCACAATGTGTCAGAGTGTCTTTGATAGGTGATTAACTCTTTGTTACAATACATTGGAAAATGAGAGGGATACACATTTCAAGCCAACATCTTAAGCTTCAATTTAATGTAGGAATGACTATTGAAAGATGTTTTGATGATGAGCAATTCACACTAGAGTAAAAAGTGTGACAACTATCCCCGTTCACCCCTATATATCTCAAATAGATCACGCTGTATTATAGTACACACAGATGAATGCAAGGAAGCCGCACCAGAACCCTAACCCTCCACAAGGAAGGAACCCCACGTCTTGAACCTGGATGAAGAACCTTTCAGAGTACATCTCATCTTTTCTAATTTGATCAAGTAGAGTACATCTCTAATCCAGTGAAGGTGAGAGGGGGGAGTAGAGGACCTCCACTTCAACAGAACCAGACCTGGCCAGTAGAGAGAGGAGCAGAGGACCTCCACTTCAACAGAACCAGACCTGGCCAGTAGAGAGTGGAGCAGAGGACCTCCACTTCAACAGAACCAGACCTGGCCAGTAGAGAGTGAAGCAGAGGACCTCCACTTCAACAGAACCAGACCTGGCCAGTAGAGAGAGGAGCAGAGAACCTCCACTTCAACAGAACCAGACCTGGCCAGTAGAGAGTGGAGCAGAGGACCTCCACTTCAACAGAACCAGACCTGGCCAGTAGAGAGTGGAGCAGAGAACCTCCACTTCAACAGAACCAGACCTGGCCAGTAGAGAGTGGAGCAGAGGACCTCCACTTCAACAGAACCAGACCTGGCCAGTAGAGAGTGGAGCAGAGGACCTCCACTTCAACAGAACCAGACCTGGCCAGTAGAGAGTGGAGCAGAGAACCTCCACTTCAACAGAACCAGACCTGGCCAGTAGAGGTAAGTGCCACAAAGTGTGCTTTGAGCTTTGATAGGTAGGAGAATATCCAAAAAGAGCTGTCAATACAGTTGGTTCAAAATGTGTCTCAATACTCCCCGAGATGGTCTAAAAAATATCTGTCCAATACCTGTGCAAGGAGGGCCATGACCAAAAGATGTGAATATATGTGGCTGGAGCCGAATGACATCTATTGCATATAGGATCGATATCCTCATATTTTGGCTAATCTGACTTTCGTCAGGTGTACTCGATGAACAATTTTGCATTGTATCAGCCCGTGTCTTGCACAAATAGAAGAATGAACAAGACGCAGAATGTTATCCCAAATCTCATCCGAGATCTCCTCCAAGTCCTCCTCCCATTTACTTTTAATATTGTGTATTTTGGTGGGACGCAAGGAGAGAATGAGATTATACATAGTCGATATCATGCCCTTGGTGGAAGACATCAGGGTTAAAAAGGAGTTGTTAGGAAATATAGGGTTAATGCTACAAACATAGCTACGAATCTGTAGATACCGAAAGAAATGTCAGCTATGGATTGAATATTTCTCTGATAATTGCTGAAAAGAGGCAAAAACATTATCTATATACAGGTCACCTAGTGTGTTAACCCCGAGTGAGGCCCATAAGGTGAATGCTCCATCCATCAGTGAGGGGTGAAATAAAGGGTTAGCTGCTATCGGGGCCTACTCAGCTGATAAAAAAAGTCAACCAACGAACTTGATTCTTGTACCGGATCTCCTCTCTGGTAAACAAGAATACCCTGAAGACTCTGGCAAAATACTTCCCAAAGGTCAGTGAATACCACGATCACAACACCAGAGGGAGCTTATATGACATACATGACATACAGATAGACAGTACTGCTACATCTATACATTTATGACATACCAGATTTGCAAATACAGTACTGTTTGTGATACAAAAAGAGTCCAGAAAAGAGAGTATATACATTCGACGTAAAAACTGTACTGCAATTCTAAACTGGCCCCTGTAAATGTCCTAACCCAACCCCCTCCAATGTACAGTAAATGACCAAGTATGGTTTTGTCAATATTCCAATGTACAGTGTCCCCCCCCCCCAACCTCCTCCAATGTACTGTGTCCTGATGAATTGAAAATGGGGGACCCTGATGTAAACAAGATGAAAGTATTTCCCTTAACAATTGTGTGTATTGAGCTGTACTGTATTATACCCATTCTGCAATCTGTTAATAAAGTTTTCAATCAATTCAATCAATCAATCAATAGAGTTGTGCCCTTCGTGATGACTTGTCATACAGAACTTGTACGTCACTTTGGATAAAAGCGTCAGCTAAATGACTAAATGTAAATCCATATACTGTAGTTCTACGACTACAGCAGATACAGTAATATAGGAAGAGGGTATAGAAAGAGGCCGGTAATAATAGGAAGAGGGCCGCGTGTATCCTTTCGGCAACAAACGTTTCCTTCCGCGTTGCTCTGATTGGCCAGCGATCTACGCTCGTTTCGCCCCTACGCCAGTAGCGCGCGCATGCGCATTTTGTTTTTGCCCCCACGCGCCCACACGCAGGTTTTAATAATAATGCAGGTTTTGCCGCCACGCCGGTAGATAATAATAATAATAATACTTAGAATAATAATACTTAGACAAACGCATGCAATTGGCACAAGTGTAAATTATGCATTCGTCACTCAGTTTTAACATTGACACACTTAGCTCAACTCGTTCACCAGCTTGCTGTGGAGCCTATGGTCACAAGTTCAAATCACTCTTAGTTCAATTCTTTTTTTCTTTTTTTTTTACGTTTAATTAATTTATCATCTCTCTATATTAATGTAACTAGCTATTCATATCAATCGAAATAATGTTCATCTCTCTATATTAACATAACTAGCTATTCATATCAATTGAAATAACGTATTGTTTTCATCTCTCTATATTAACGTGATTCCAACACATAGGTAATATTTAGATCACAGGCTGGTCATGCATAATCTCGCCCACCAGACTCTTCTACCGAATTGACTAGGTCACGCAAGTCAATCAATAGATTACACTTTCTGTAGGCCTAACACTCACCTACTCATTCTGTTGTGACACAACATGACATGTTAGGGTTGTCACCTTCCGTGATCGCGTTTGAACCAATGTGTAAAAAATCTGTTTTAGATTAGGCTGTAAAAATCATCAATTTATTGCCATCATGGACCAATAACAGAACAGATTGACAGGTGGTGACAAAGCACAAGACTGGGCATTTATTAAAAAAAACATACATACCCTAACCACATAACAGATATTTAAAAGGTAATTAACAGGCATGTTCTGCAACATATATATCCACTCTTGAACAATGAAAAACTCCTTTTTCTTCTATTTACAAATAAGAGCAGCTCTAATAGCTAGTTGCGTTAATATAGAGAGATGATCAATTAATTAAACGTAAAAATAAAAAAATAAATTGAACTAAGAGTGATTTGAACTTGTGACCATAGGCTCCACAGCAAGCTGGCGAACAAGTTGAGCTAAGTGTGTTGATGTTAAAACTGAGTGATGAATGCATAATTTACACTTGTGCCAATTGCGTGCGTTTGTCTAAGTATTATTATTCTAAGTATTATTATTATTATTATCTACCGGCATGGCGGCAAAACCTGCATTATTATTATTATTAAAACCTGCGTGTGTGGGCGTGTGGGGGCAAAAACAAAATGCGCATGCGCACGCTACCGGCGTAGGGGCGAAACGAGCATAGATCGCTGGCCAATCAGAGCAACGCGGAAGGAAACGTTTGTTGCCGAAAGGATACACGCGGCCGGGCCTTGACCAGAGGTAGCTGGACCAGCTACCACAGCTAAGCTGCTATGCTAATGCTAATGCTAATGCTACGTTCCTACCACGTTATGAGTTTGTGAGAATATGTGACATTAGGTCAGAAACTGGTGCGACTCTATGTATAGAGAGAAATGTGCGTTTATCCAGCTTGTTACTAATAATGACCGAACATCTCAACTGTTGAGCGTTTCAGCCACTGTTTCGACTATACTTGAGACGCTATGCTATGCTAATGTTTCTCGGACGAGGTTGGGATGGAGGAGATGGCAGCAAACAGGTCTCGCCCCCGCAGAGGAGAAAACATTCTATCCTCTGGACTGGACAGGAGATTCCTTTAGTGATCCTCTTGGGGAGATTCAGTCGTCATAGCAGCAGGGGGGGGGGGGGGGGGGGGGGGGGGTAACTCATAATATAAGTTACAATAAATATAGGTGTAACGGTTCTCAATTGATCAGAGATTGAAGAGACGGAACTGCTTTCGACCGTTTATTGCCTATGAAAGACATGAAATAAAACAGCTGTAGTGTTTTTCCTGGCCACTGCACATCTTGTAGACCTCAGCAGACGGGTACAAGACTGCTCTTTTTATAATGTCTCAATGACACAGTATTTATAAAAGTACATGTATTTTACATTCTCATAACAATTAAAATAACAAACCCACTACTTTCCAATACAATATACCACGACACAGTACCATAGCATTCTTGCAGGTATATAAACCAAATTGGTAAACTTGCACGACCTGCTGGACATAGCAGGAAATTCAACAGTATAAGGCCATGGTTACACAGACTGTTTTTGTTTTCGTTTTGTTGCTGTTTTGAATACGTTTGCTGTCCCTGTTAAATATAAATGCCGTTTTGGCAGGAAAACGCGTTGCCCTAGCGGGAACGCTGAAAAGGTGTTTTACTCGCCAAAACTCGCCGACAACGTGTCGTGTAATCTGTGCGGAGCCGTTGTTGCTCAACGCCCATGTGCAGTAGATACCGACATCTGCGTGCCCTCACCAACGTCCGGTGACAACAGAGCTGTCCCAAATAGCTGCAGCTACCATGTGTTGTCAAATGATTGTTATAAGGACCCCAGTCCAAACTACAACAGTCTGCATTCCCTTATACAATTGTTTGTATTGAGCCGTATTGTATTGTACCCATTCTGCAATATGTTAAATAAAGTTTACATCCATTCATTCTGCTAGCATTAACGATTGCATGAGCAGCTGGCTAATGTGAGCTAACGTTAGCTACCTACCGTAGCTACCTAGCTACCAGACCCTGTTAGCTCAGAGCCCCTCTTTCAACATAACAAGCATTAAACAAAATGGCCCAGTCATCTATTCACTTTTGTTTAATACATGAGGCGTTGTCTCTAATGTTATCTAGCTACTGATAGCTCCCGATATCAGTTTGGTGCTGGTTGGCTAACTAACTTTTCAATCAACGTGAGCTAACGTTAGCTGCTAGCCACAATGCTATACTGTTATACTGGCATATTCCATTCACGTTAGCATGTAAGCTAACAAAATCTGCGCCGATGAGACTAAACTCCGCTTTTGGTGTTCAATTGTGTTGATGTTAGTTTTGTTTCATCAACAAATGAGAGGCAGAACACACAGTGAATGTATCTGTTTTGTTTATTGCACGTTCTTTGCTGAAAAATAAGTGCTACAGTGGCTAAATAGCTCAAGGAGGCATTTAAAGATGGCGGCTTGTATATATTTTTTGCAGGAAGTGTATTGACACATTCAAGTTCTGATTGGTTGAAAATTGCCTTCATGTTCGCCACCTACTGCCACCTACTGCTTTGGCATTGTACTACATCACTGTGCTCAGGAGGCAAAACGAAGTGCTCAGGTTGCAAAACGAATGTCTAACTCGGCTGCCACTACGTTGCGACCGGGAAAGCAAAACTCATTTTGAAAACTAAACGAAAAACACCCTAGGTGTAACCTCAGCCCTAAGTGAACAACAAATATAACGTTGAATAACATGTTTGCACTATGTATGGAGCCACATACCTATGAAAGACATGAAATAAAACAGCTGTAGTGTTTTTCCTGGCCACTGCACATCTTGTAGACCTGCATGTACAACATAAAATGGTACATTAAACTTCCTTCTCGAGATTAATGTAACAAAGAAAGTTTTCGCGCCATAGCACGTTTCCCCAGTTCTAACGTTTGCAAAACGCAACACACACATAGAACCAATACCAGCGGTCAAACCAACACAGTTATCATTACATTATGTAATACAGTGAGTGTTATGCACTATGTTATTACAGTTTAATGTTTTGTAAATTTTAAATTCTAACCAGAGAAAATAGTGAAATAGCGGAGCTACACTTCAAAGAGGAACCTACCTCAGCAGACGGATACAAGACTGCTGGGTAGGTACGGTATCCGCACAGGGACATGCAGCGTGATATACAATGACCTCAACACGTCACAGGTGGCTCCCAAAACAAATACGGTATGATGTTTCTCAATTTAGATAAAATTCACATGCAAACAAATATAATTTCTAACTCTGTTACACCGGCAATATAAAATATGACTAAAAGTATACAGTTACAGTATACACAAAGGTGCAGATGATTGTCTGTACCCTATTGGTCATATAAGTTACAATAAATATAGGCAATATAAAACATTACTAATAGTAAACAGTATACACAAAGGTGCATATGATGGTCTGTACCTATCGGTCATAATATGCGTTATAGTCCATGCAGGGTTTATAGGTTAAGAGACGAGACATTCCTAATAGTTCTCAAGTTCTGCAGCCGTTAGTTCTCCAGCTGCTGGCAGCAGTCCGTGCCCCCGGTTGTGGAGCCTGATGGCCACTGACATGAAGAACTGGCAGACGGGCACACAGACACACACATTGTTGACCTAGTAACGTTAGTGCCAGCTTGCTTGCTGTTGCTGTGGCCTGGTGTTTTGAAAGCGCTCCAGTCCTTACCGAGCGGTGTGGAGGTGAGGAGGATCTGACAGTGATCCGGGCTTGTTCAGTAGTGGTAGAAATCTGTTATCCAGCTGTTATTTTATATTATTATTAGCTAAATCCAGAACTAACGTTATCTTTGCAGTGTTTCTCATCTGTGTATCTGATGTACATTATCCTAGTGTAACGGAGGTACTGCGAGTCAGTCTATCCACAGTCACAAGGGACTTCAAGTGTAAACTCACTCCCCCGTAAAAGGCATCCAGACACATTACCAAGAAGTGAATTCACCTCTTGGTATAGTGGTCTGCGATGTCGCCCCGGGTTCGACTCCCACCCAGGGCATGTCAAATAAGACCGGTTTCAGTGGTGCCGTGACCCGGATGCGTGTACCGGTTCCGCAACAGTAAGTGACTTCCGGGTAGGCCTGATTGGCCCCGACAGGCACGTGACGCGGCAAACTCAGGACGCGCAACGAGGCTGCTGAGAGCTGTCGCGCGGAAATAGGCTGTCTATTGCCATTCTCTAACACAAACTCTAACCTTAACCAGCTCCTTAACAGCGCCTAAACTTAACTGTTCTAACCTTAACCAACTCCGAAACAATGCCTAACCTTAACCTTAACCATGCCTAACCTTAACCATAGAAAGAATATTGCCATTCTCTAACACAAACTCTAACCTTAACCAGCTCCTTAACAGCGCCTAAACTTAACCGTTCTAACCTTAACCAACTCCGAAACAATGCCTAACCTTAACCATAACCTTAACCATGCCTAACCTTAACCGGCGAAAGAATACACGTTAAAAAAAAAATCACGTTAAAAAAAAAAGATTTGATGGGATTCGAACTCACCAACAACGGACCGCAGGATCGCAGGACCGCTGCTCTGCGAGGTGAGCTATAGCGCCGAATGAGAGTCATGGCGTATTTCGGTTACGTAATTCCGTAAGGGCTCCGCGGAGCGTGCCGCGCGGCAGAGAAAGTTGCGCGTCACGTGCCTGTCGGGGCCAATCAGGCCTACCCCGGAAGTCACTTACTGTTGCGAAACAGCTACACGCGACCCGGATGCCTTGGGTGGTGTGAGTTTAGGGGGGTGAGTGTAACGGAGGTACCGCGAGTATATCCACAGTCACAATGGACTTCATGTGTTGTGAAGTGACTGTGGCACGTAGCGGTACTGCAAGTAAACTCACTCCCCCTTAAAAGACATCCAGACACATTACTAAGGAGTGAATTCACCTCTTCGTATAGTGGTCTGCGATGTATTTAAAAAAATAAAAATGTATGCAGGACCTGTCGCAGAGGTCTTTATTCGGCATGCAACAACACTCAATGTTTTAGTGGCACACAGCGGTTAGTTTAGCACACACACCGGAACACACACGCATGCATTGTCTCTTTAGGATCGCCGATGCAGTGCGGGTGCCCTGGGTTCGACTCTCACCCAGGGCATGTCAAATAAGACCGGTTTCAGTAGCTTAGCTTGGCTTAGGAGTCCATGGTAAAGTTGTATTATTTACAGTTTACTAGGGGTGTAACAGTACTCAAAAACCACGGTTCGGTATGTACCTTGGTTTTGAAGTCACGGTTCGGTACGGGTTTTCGGTACAGTGGGGGAAAGTTTGCCTTTCCATGTTCCACTCAGGGGTGATGTAGTGTGCACTGCAGTAACTAATTGTACTTGTAGGGCTGTCAACGAATATTCTATATTAAAATTAACAATCGACTTGTTAATTTCAATGAACAACCGGCCATTTGCGCAAATTATATTTTGGGAACGGGTGAACTTGGAGTTTTGAATTAAATTCTGCACGTAAAAAACATTTCTGCACGTGCGTTCGTTAGTGGTTAACGTACCATTGTATTCGTTCGGTACACAGCCGTACTGAAGTGAAACGGTTCGGTATGCAGGGTGCAAACCATGGGGGAGCTGGAGCAGCCATGGCTCCCCTATATGAGATATCGGCTCCCCTGAAAACATGATTTGTGAATTTTTGGGGGGTCTCTAAAATACAAATGCAATTTTTGCCATGCATTTCAATTTTTTTTGTAATTTTCTGTGTCGTTGTGTATAATAATCAAATTTGGCTATTTTGATGTATGATTAATGATTTGCGCACTAATTCACCGTAATAGACAATAGCATAAATCTATGGGGTTGCGGCACTGCAGATATACCCTACTCGTAATAGATGGCAACATGCATGCTATTCTTGCGTTTACGGCACTGCAGCCTGCAGGCACAAATCAAACTTCACCCGCCGTTTTAAAAGAAAAGAAATACAGGTATTCAGGATAATGTCGAAAGTTAAACGAAATATCAAAGAAGTAAGCCTTCTAACCAATTTTGGTTTTACAAAGAAGGCGAAGCAGCCTGCTGCGGGGACTACTTCTGTGACATGCAGATTTTGAGAATTGGGCAGATCTTCACCATCAGGTGGGTGGCGAGTAATTTTAATACTGTAAAAGCAGTCTGGAATAACTACCCTGCTTTAGCGCGCCACTTTAAAACAGCAAGTGAGGACGTATCTCGCAGGCAGCTGATCCCAGGCCTTTGTGGTCGCTTCTGTGTTAAGGTAAGACCTACTTTTCCTAATTACAGTAACTGTATTATTATCATTATTGCTCATTTATAAAATGTCTATGGTATGATTGTTGTGCGTTGGTTACATGTGCAGCTGCGCTTGTCTCGTGTGTGGGTGCGTCACTCTGAGTACTGACCAGGGTGCCACTGCTGACTGGTGTGATAATGTTGCATTTGCCTACTATAATAATGTTAGACTCGATGTGTTTGGTCGTGGACTTGTTGTTCGGTATTGGTTCATCCGTGTGTTTATGTGTAAATAGGACTGTTGTGTGTGAATTTTAGTGTTGGATCAGAGGGGTTAATCTGAGCATGTGTATTTTAATATGTGCGTCTTCATCATGCATGCAGACCTGTGTGGTGTACTGTGGACTATGTGTGGTTCTTACTTGCTTACTTACTTAGGCCTTTAAATTCCCAAAGGAACATAGGCCATCGACGAAGCTCCTCCATCCTATTCGGTCTTGTGCCCTCCAAGTTCAAGTTTCAAGTTTCTTTAATAGTTGTCATACAGAAGTACAGAATACTTTTATACAAAATGCTTCTTACTGTTACGCTCCAGAGACTGTGCTAGACAAGATAAGTATGAAATAAAATAGTATAGCATGTAATAGAAGTAAAAATAGAAGTCACAGTGTTCAGTATAGACATATGTACAATGTTCGATGCAGAATAGAAGTAACTGAGTTACCATACAATATACAATATACTATGCAATGTACTAATATACAATACTATATAGTGCAAAGCAGAAATGGGATGAGGTACAATTTAGGTACAAGTTACAGTAAGGTGTACGAGTTGTAGTGCAAATCCTTTACCAATAAATATAAAGTGTGTTTAGGTGATCTAAAGTGTGGAGAGTGGGTGCTGCAGTGTGTTGTTTGTTTAAAGTGAGTGTGCGCGTGTGGATGTGTGTGCTGTGTGCATTTGATGGTTGTTGCATAGTGTTTATTGTTCGTTGAGCAGCCTGATGGCCTGGGGATAGAAGCTTCTTCTGAGTCTTTCTGTGCTCGCCATGAGACTCCGGTATCGCTTGCCTGACCGCAGCAGTTCAAAGAGGCAGTTGTTTGGGTGGGAAGCCCCCCTCCAATAGACCTATCTCAAACCCTGCCCTCTTTTCTTGATCCTCCAATCACAACTGTCGCTTACCTCGGACAAACAAAGTTGTGATTGGAGGATCAAGAAAAGGGGCAGGGTTTGAGATAGGTCTATTGTGCGTTCGGCTGAACGTGCCACTCTCTGTAGTCTGCTACGGTCTTGTGCGGTGCTATTCCCAAACCAGGAGGTGATATTGCCAGTCAGGATGCTCTCTATTGTACATGAGTAGAAGTTCTTAAGGATCTTCTGACTGACTTGGAACTTCCTTAGGCGCCTGAGGAAGTAGAGGCGTTGTCGTGCCTTCTTCACAACACTGTCAATGTGTGTGGTCCATGTCAAGTCCTCGGAAATGTGGACTCCGAGGTACTTAAAACTGTTCACTCTCTCAACCGGTGCCCCGTCGATGCTGAGGGGGCTGTAGTCCCTGACCCCCGACCTCCTAAAGTCCACAATCATCTCCTTTGTTTTGCTGACGTTCAGGGAGAGTCTGTTCTCCTGGCACCATCCCGCCAGGACCTTGACCTCTTCCAGGTAGGCCCTCTCGTCGTTTGCAGAGATCAGGCCCACTGTGTCGTCAGCAAATTTGATGATTGTGTTGTTGTTCCGCTGAGCCACATTATAGTGAAATATTTTGCACTGTTGTCGCATTTATCTTGTTGAAATCCTCACACAGGTTCTTTTTTGTAAGTCGACTGTTTTGCACATCCCTATGACAGCTATACAGCTGTTCCCATGGTGCTCAGCTGTCAGCAGTCAGCTGGCCTCATGCACCCGTGCGCAGTTCCCAGGTAATTGATTGATTGATTGATTGAAAAGTTTATTAACAGATTGCAGAATGGGTACAGTACAGTACAGCTCAATACATACAATTGTTAAGGGGATGCAGACCAGAGAAAGACTTTCGTCTTGTTTACATCAGGGTCCCCCATTTTCAATTAATCATATGACACACACGACATACAGATAGACAGTACTGCTACATCTATACATTTATGACATACCAGATTTGCAAATACAGTACTGTTTGTGATACAAAAAGTGTCCAGAAAAAGAATGTATATACATTTGACATAGAAACTGTACATTGGAGGAGGTTGGGTAGGTGGGGTGGGGTTGGGTGGGTGGGGCTGTACATTGGAGGTGGGGGGGGGGGGGGGGGTTGGGTAGGGGACGACGACGACACTGTACACTGTACATTGGAATACTGACAAAGCCATACTTGGTCTTTACTGTACAACTGGGTTAGGACATTTGTAGGGGCAATTGCAGGAATTGCAGTCTCCCGTAGGTGTTCTTTGAGAGTGTTTTTGAAAGTGGGTAGTGATTCACATTCCTTTACAGCTTTGGGTAGGGCGTTCCACATTGATGTGGCATAATTGCGAAATGTGTTTAGTCCCTGTTTGAGCCGAATCTGGGTTTAACATGATTTGTGGAGCTCCCTCTGGTGTTGTGATCGTGGTATTCACTGACCTTTGGGAAGTATTTTGACATGTACATGGGTACCTTGGTCGTGTAGTGTATCTTGTAGACCAGGCCCATTGCAAGTTGCTGTACTCTGTCTTTTTATCGGTTCATTTCTGTTTTATAGCATCTTGAAAAGCCCTCGTTTTCAAGGGGGAAAAAAATATTCCATAATAAACGGAATATTCTAGAATACACAAAAAACGTTTTTGGCCTATTTATGAATCGTTTTCAAATAAACGCTAGATTATCGATAGTATATGTGTACGTATATGAAATATTATATTAATTCAGATCGCTAATAAAAAGAATGTCACGCTAATTATCGTGCTGGGCATTCAGGGGGCAGGCTGCTAACACATTATGTCGTGGCTGGCATTCAAAGTGTTAAACGTGTGAAATCCTCTTTCAATGTCTCTGTGCCCGTCTTCTTTCGCAGGATGTCAAACGATCCGGAGTGAATGACAATTTTTAGTTCTGGGGCCGTTTGTTTTTGGATTAGGCCTAGTCTGCCGGTTCTTATCACAGTCCTGTGGCCTTGGTGAAGCCTCGCTAGCTGTACCACTAGCTTTCTCAATAGCCGTCATGTTAACGCTAGTCTCGTACCTTCGGCATCGGCTATCGCGACGTTCTCTTCGGCGCATGGTAGTCTCTTCGCTGTTAGCCGTTAGCTCAATCTGGGTCGTGTTTGCTAGCCGCGTCACTCGTGGCTCTGTTTTCCTCGTCGTCTCGTCGTTAGCGTGTGCTCCGATGTGCCGGCTGTTAGCTTCGCTAGCATTAGCGTGAGCTCCGGTATTCCTGCTGTTTGCTTCGCTAGTGTTAGCGTGAGCTCCGGTATTCCTAATATTAGCGTTGTTAGCGTGAGCTCCGTTACGCTTGTTGTTTGCTTCGCTAGCATCGTTAGCCATGCTTCTAAGTCTCTTTGCTTTGGGTGTTGATATGCGTGTTTCCGAGAGTAGGTTGAAACTATTTCCTGGCGGTACCGGGGGTGAGGTAATAGTCGTGTTCCTGGTTCGTTTATTTCTCCTTTTATCCTTGACGGTGGTCCACTGCTTTGGTTTAGCTCCTAGGTTGTGCCAATGACCGTCTTTTGGGTGGTGCTGTCCTGTAGCTAGCCTAGGCCAAGTCTCAATCATGGTATCGTTGGCTATATTTGTAGTAGCTTCAAAAATAGAGTCAATGAGTCGCTCATCCTGTTGGATTTGGTGCAGGATAGAAACCCGAGCTTCCAGCTCTACGATCATCATACTCATCTTCAGGCAGCTAGTACATTCTGTGGGAGAGCAGAGTCCTGGCATCTTCCCTTATTTCCTATCTTTTCAGGTTAGGCTAAACTGAAGCTAAGCTAGGTACCTGGTGATGGTGTGCCTTGTTTTCTTTCGCTGGTCACTTCACAACCGGGGTATTTATGAGATATCCTCGTCTTTCATAAATATCCTCGCATTCAGTGGCCGACATAGTCCTTTGTGTTTAGCTGATAAGATGGAGACTTCTTCATCTCGCTAGTCCTCCCACGGAGAGAGCTTGCTACTCGTCCTTTCAACAGAGCACTGTGGTCATACATCTGAATAAATAAAAAATTTGCACAGTTCTGGAGAAGTACCATAGAAACTGGGAGTTAACGTACAGAGTATTTAAAGTTGAAATGGTTATAATAAATCATTACAGTAGCGATAGGCAGAAAAACACAGAGCGACAGTAAAAAGCAGAACACTGTGTTAGACTGTCACCCTAGTGTCCTGTCTATATACTAGTTTAACTATATGAACTAGTTAAGGCTTTTACCGAGAATAATTATGTATTTAAATAGAGAAACATGACATTTTCTATAACAAGAGCATTACAGAATATAAACTGCAGCTAAAAATGGCCTCTTATACAGAATCAGAGCTACATGATGAAAACCTGGAAGAGGATAATTGAAGCCATTTTCTTGGCAGTTTTGGATTACGGTGATACCTGGAGGGGGTATGGCAATCACTCCTGTGGTCATTCTGTCTGTCTGTTTGCATTAGCCATAACTTCTAAGGTTCTGGTCTGATTTGGATGAAACATCGCCCATGCAGGCCAAGGACTCGAATTCCAGAATATTTTCCAAAATCAGTCAATGACAAGCATTTTATTTGAATTAATTTCCATTATTGGATACAGTATGAAGTTCCACCTTTTGAACACAAGATGGCGATACGACACAGGTTGCTGCTCAGAGCCACTGCTGCTCCACGGAGCGCCTGAGTGTATCGTGACAGCCACTGAGCAAGTAGTCTAGATGGAAATAGGGGTCCACGCGCACCCCCCGGAACTTTTTATGCCACCTGATTTTTCTTAATCCTTAAAGTGTCTACTTTCAGAATCTGCCAGGTGCCAAGCTGAAATAATGTCCGAAATGCTCCATTTTAACCCTTTATTGCACCTAACCCAAAACCGAAACATAAAAATGTGATGTAGCAAGAGGCATAACCTTTGAAGTAAACAACATACAGAGACAAATGAATACATTTTTCCATACAATTCTGACCCTACGAATTCAATGGAATGGTTATTTTTGACATTTGACAACATTTTGACTGTATTTCTGGACAAAAACAGCAAAAAGATGCAAAGGATGTGTGTCTGACCAACTACTTTTAAATTTTTCAAACGCATAGAGTGAATATTTGTTGTCAATCAGTTTTTTTTTCAATCCTCTAAGTGTTTATTTTAAGATTATATTGGGTACCAAGCTGAAATAATGTCCCAAAGGCTAGTTTTAACCCTTTATAGCACCTAACCCAAAAATCGAAAAATTTAAATAGAATGTAGAAGAGGCATAACTTTTGAAGTAGACAACTTACAGAGCGAAATGTATACATTTTCCCACACAATTTTGATCCTAGGAATTCAATGGGATGGTTATTGTTGACATTTGACAACAGTTTGACTGTATTTCTGGACAAAAACAGCAAGAAATTGCCAAAAATGTGTGTATGACCAACTACCTTTTCAACACATAGGGTGAATATATGTTCACAATCAGTTTTTCTCTAATCATTTAAATTAAATTAAATGATTAAATAAAATCTTGTTGGGTTTATTTGGTTGAGAAAGAACTTCTTCTTCTGCCGGCCACCACACTGTGAGAAAGAGCTTCTTCTTCTTCTTTTCTATTTTATTGGCGGTTGGCAATCACTTTCGATGAGCATTACCGCCATCTACTGATAAGGAGTGTGGATCTGGATGTTCTAAATCCTATAAAATAAACCTGTTGTTCTCAAAAAATAAAATAAACTCTCCATACAAACTTCTCCAGAATTTCTTTGCAATATGTCAACTATTTTAAGTGATATCTTTTCCCTCTTCAAATTCCTAATAAGAACTTTCCTTTGCCTTTGATATAATGTACACTGTTCTACAACATGTTCTACCGTTTCTTGACTAACACTGCACTCACATTGTCCATTAATATGCTTTTTTAACTGTTCAACCCTGTATGTCCCAACCTCATTCTTGTAAACAACACATCCTCTTATTGCTTGTTTCTACTAGTAGCCCTACTCCAACCCACCCTTTTTTGCACCCCATAAAACCATCTCCCTAAACTCTTATTATCCCACATGACTTTCCATTTTTCCTTAACCTTTAGTTTGACTATATACTTTGAATTTCAGCCTTACTACTCTGTATATTCATTGTAACTCTATTAAGTTCACAAGCTTTTTTGGCCAACTTGTCCGCCAACTCATTCCCTCGAACTCCTATATGGGCCGGCACCCACAAAAAGGCAGCCATAATACCTGAGCGCCGAAGGCTGTCTACCATCTGCACTATTTCCAGCACAATGTCCAGCCTTGACTGGGAGACAACATCTTGTATACTTATCAATGAAGACATTGAGTCCGACGCAATTAAAATCTCACTCTTAGGCCTATTCTCCTCTATCCATGATAACGCTATCATTATAGCTACTAGTTCTGCCGTATATACTGCTAAACTGTCACTCAATCTCTCTTTTTTTGAAATTCTAAGACTTGTGAGAAAGAGCTTCTTCTTCTTCTTCGTGTGCTTTCCGGCAGACTGGACACCTTTCGGCGTATTGCTGCCTAACAGATTTATCTTCTCACAAGTTCTCTTCTCCTTCTACTCTACCGCCATCTACTGGAATCCTTCCTCCCTCACATTGTCCAATGACGTGCAGTTAACACTGCTTCCTCCTGACTGATTCCCCCTCTGTGATACATGCTTCGCCCCCCATGGCCTGACTCTGACCTACTCGCTCACTCACACCCCCCTTCTCTAACGCTACCTGATCAGCCACCCTGTTTAACTCCATCATAACATCCTCCACCGTCAACCCCTTCATCCCCAAGTGTCCCACTGCTGCTAGAACTATCAACCTCGTCCTCTCTGTCCTACTGCTAACCGTCGCCGTTGTATTCACCACTCCTGCCACAAAGGCCACCATATCCAACTTCTCCCTAAACACCCTCTCTTTCTCCGCCTGACCTCCCTCTACCGACAGATGCCCTTTCCTAAAACCCTGCCCCCTATCTTGCTTTCCCTGATCCTCCTGCTCTATCCTTACTGCCAACTGCCCTTCTCTAAACCCCTGTCCCTTGTCTTGCTGTCCCTGTCCTACCTTCCTAGCTACCTCCGCATATGAAATTCTACCTTCCCTTCGCACCTGCTGGACCATTACCTCTAGTTTCATCGCCTCACATCCCCAATACGCTACACTATGCTTCCCACCACAACTACAACACCTCGGCTCCACCCCCTGTTCACACTCCCCATACTTATGCTCCCCACTACACCTACCACATCTCTGTCCCTTCCTACACCACTTAGCTACATGTCCAAACTCCTGGCACCTGTAACACCTCAACGGATTTGGCACAAACTCCCTAACCCTATAATTATGCCAAATACCCTAAAAATACCACTCTCGGACTAACCTCACCCTCAAACTGAATAACTATCGTCCCTGTCTCCTCCTTCTCTGCAGCTCTCTTCATCCTCTCTACACTCTTAACTTTCCCATTGCGTTCGTCACTCCTCAAATCCCCTAACAGCTGATCCATACTAACCTTAATTGGAATTCCACCAATCACCCCCTTGCACCCACTATCCCTTTTCTCCCCTACTATCCCTACTCCACAGACCTTCACTTTTCCAATGCTCTTCATTTCCCTTGCCCTCTCTACCTGCACTACACTTACACACCCTATAAACAAGTTCCCATCCCCCAACACCTTCCCGTACCTTACCTCACCTAACTGCGCTTTAATGAGCTTTGACAGCTGTTTCGGCTCTATATCCCTAACTCCACCTTCTCCCTCAAATCGCACCACTACATTCAACCCTACAAAACCCTTTCCTCTACCCTCATCCTCTGACCCACTCAAGCTATCTCCCCTCTCTTTCTTCCTCTTACTCCCCTTCCCCTCACTTTCCCTACTCTTCTTCCCCACCTCTTTCCACTCCTCTCCCCCACTCTCTTCCCCACTACACTCCATACTGGCCCCACCCGTCCCCTTCCCGTCGTCATGGCCATTCTCATCCCTACCGCTATCTTCCTCGCCCTCCTCACACCATTTACTTCCATCACGATCCTCCCAATACCCTGGATAGCCGTTCACAGGCCGTGGCCACCAATCGATAGGTTTCTGCTGTGTCTGATCCCTCACAGCCACATCCTGCGCCTCCCACCACCGACTACTACCACTCCCACGCAAGTCTTCGCGGCACAGTTCCGACGGACGCAGACGCCGCCACTCGGCGCACCTCTCAAAATCCACCCTCCCACATGAACAAACCGCACTTCTGTCTTCCTCTCCAAACAACAGCCGCCCCCCACGAACCCGCGGCATGGCCTGCTACTCCCTCCGTCTAGTTCAGCTCCGGCCTGCGACTCCTCAACTCTCGTGACAACGTTAGCTGCTAGTTTTAACCAGGCATGCGTTGTTCATGGGACTGGGTAGCACGGTGTGTAACCTCACTCGCTATTTGCATATCAATAGCACCGGTCGTCAGGTGTGTTAAATACGTTCTCAGACACATTCACACCTACCTTGTTGTGAAGACGTGTTACATTCCATTCGTAGACGCAATTAGGCACTGTCTTTAGTCTGTGCCCAAGCGAGGGGACATTAAATGCGCATTCGCGGGAGCTCGCGCACGCGCCGGGAGCGCGCGTGCACGTGGTGCGTGTCACTCCAGATGATTTCAATAACGCACCACTGGTTTTAACCATCACCACAGTCTGTTAAAAACACCACTCGGTGAAAACATGGGAAATCAAAAATCCACAGTAAACACAAAGCGTCATCGGGAAGATGATGTGGTGTGTATCGAGTCTCCGTGAGAAAGAGCTAGAAAAAAAAACGGACTCTTATACTCTCACGTGCTCCAGTCCACACGCATGCGCACTAGGAAGCCCCGCCCAACAAAACAAGGTACAAGCTTGAAGACCCGACGCCCCGCCCACGCACAGTCAAACCGAGTACAAGGCACGAAGACCCGCCTCAAACAGAGTACAAGCCCCGAAGCCCCGCCCAGACGTTGGGCTTGCGGCTCTGCAGATATACCCTACTCGTTTACGGAGCGAACGGAGCGAGTGACGTCATTTAAGATGGCCGTGCATTGCTGGTAAAACTAGCAGCAAACGTTTCTACAGCCAGACTATTTACAATGCGGAGCTTTTAACTCACTTCTCTGGTACAAACCCGTTATCAAAGGACAAGTTAAACAGAACACGTATGTGATCGGTCACCGTCAACTCCTCCGTGCAAACATTACTGACTGTGAACAAGATCAAGGGTGTTGCCTTTGTTGTGAGTCGGACCAGAGACATGTTGGATGCAATTAAACGAGTCTCTTGCTAACGTCTCTGTAGCAGAACTTTACGGGACCAAGACGTTCTTCTTGTGGAAACGGATCAGACTGTGGACACCACAACATCTGTAAGTACAATTATGTTCACATTGTTTTCCAACCACCTCCAATGTAGATTACCCAGTATGGTTGTCAATATCCCAGTGTACCCAACCCCCCCCCACCCAACCTCCTCCAATGTACAGTTTCTACGTCAAATGTATATACTCCCTTTTCCTGACTCCTTCTGTATCACAAACAGTACTGTATTTGCAAATCTGGTATGTCATAAATGTATAGATGTAGCAGTACTGACTGTCTGTATGTCATGTATGTCATATATGTCCTGATGAATTGAAAATGGGGGACCCTGATGTAAACAAGACGAAAGTCTTTCTCTGGTCTGCATCCCCTTAACAATTGTGTGTATTGAGCTGTACTGTATTGTACCCATTCTGCAATCTGTTAATAAAGTTTTCAATCAATCAATCAATCAATTCCTCTTATTGCTCCTTCCTTGCAGCAGCGGAGCTCGAAAGTAACCTTCAAGTTGTACAATCACAGCTTAATTGTAAAAAATGCCAAATGTTTTACATTCGTAGTAGTTTATCATCTCCATGGTCAACGAACTGCTAGGATCTGCAGCGACGTAATTCTCTTCCCAATAAAATATTACATTTCTCCCGATACCGGAAGCTACCCCTGATAGCTCTGTGTAGCTGGCAAGACGCGTTATTTTTTTTTCGTAGCCGCATTTCTGGCAAGACGCTCTCTGATTGGCCGACGGCTGTTTCTACACTGGTTAAAGTGGAAATGAAGCAGTGAGCAATGTGATCCTAGTTTGTTTGTTGTGTACCTTGTGTAAGACGGGGTTCTATAATCAAATGTGAAATCTATCTTATTTGTCTGAAAAATCAAATATAATATCCCTGTTTTCAACATGGGCGCCGCCATTTTGTTGCTGACGTCATGCCGCTGGTTTGGTGTATCCACTGCTGGTTAGCTGCCTATAGTGAATGGGTCAGTCAGTAAATAAAATGTTGCCTACAAAACAACGGGACCGCGGTGGTTCTGTTTGTATTGCTCCTGGCTGTTCAAACTAATTTTACCATGTGAGAGAGAGGAAAGTTGGTTAATCTGCAGAGAACACTTCATTGCCTCGGATTATGTTGTTGGGGTGGGATGTTTGTCCAGAAGACCACTAATCAGCTGAAGCCTGATGCGGTTCCCTCGGTCTTCGACAGACAGACCGGCGTTAGCTCTCGGGAGCGATCGCTAGCTAGTTAGCACCAGCCGGGGACCGGCGTTAGCAACCGGGAGCGTCGCGGAGCATTCAGCCTGCTGGCTACCTAGATCCACTTCAACCAGCCGAGCGTCGGGAGCTCCAGCAGCTTGTCGATGTGCTAATAGCCTGGAGCCAGCTACCGTTAGCTTGCAGAGGCTCCAGCACACCGACAAGCTGTGTAGCCAGCTACCGTTAGCTTGCAGAGGCTCCAGCACACCGACAAGCTGTGTAGCCAGCTACCGTTAGCTTGCAGAGGCTCCAGCACACCGACAAGCTGTTTAGCCAGCTACCGTTAGCTTGCAGAGGCTATTAGCACACCGACAAGCTGTGTAGCCAGCAGGCTGAATGCTCCGCGACGCTGGTTGAAGTGGATCTAGGTAGCCAGCAGGCTGAATGCTCCGCGACGCTCCCGGTTGCTAACGCCGGTCTGTCTGTCGAAGACCGAGGGAACCGCATCAGGCTTCAGCTGATTAGTGGTCTTCTGGACAAACCTTCCACCCCCAACAACATAATCCGAGGCAATGAAGTGTTCTCTGCAGATCCTCCTTCCCTGTCCAACAGGCTGATCACGCCGCCTGAGTGCAGCCAGCCTGAGCCAACATGCCAACAACACTGTTTTTTTCACTGGTAGTTTGTGGAAATTAACCAACTTTCCTCTCTCTCACATGGTAAAATTAGTTTGAACAGCCAGGAGCAATACAAACAGAACCACCGCGGTCCCGTTGTTTTGTAGGCAACATTTTATTTACTGACTGACCCATTCACTATAGGCAGCTAACCAGCAGTGGATACACCAAACCAGCGGCATGACGTCAACAACAAAATGGCCGCGCCCATAATGCTAAATGCTTCAGAAATGCACACAACAAATTGTTTTTTCTTAGAAACTGCTTATTTTTATAACGTGATTTCTTCTGTGGCTTATCTAAATACTAATGTGATGATATGAATATGTATTTATCGCACTGCTTCATTTCCACTTTAAGCTTATATTAGGCACTCTTTCGAAGTTGGTTAAGGTTAGAGTTTGTCTTAGAGCATGGCGATAGAACGCCAGGTAGTTTGCAGGCTGTTCGACGCGGAAATGGGCAAAGACACAGCTCGTCATGCGATTGGGCAAACATGTCGGTGGCCAATCAGAGAGCGTCAGTCAGTGGCCAATCAGAGAGTGTCTGCCAGAAATGCGGCTACTCATTGTGATTGATTGATTGATTGATTGAAAACTTTATTAACAGATTGCAGAATGGGCTCAATACACACAATTGTTAAGGGGATGCAGACCGGAGAAGGACTTTCGTCTTGTTTACATCAGGGTCCCCCATTTTCAATTCATCAGTACATATGACATACAGATAGACAGCACTGCTATCTATACATTTATGACATACCAGATTTGCAAATACAGTGCTGTTTGTGATACAAAAATTTTCCAGAAAAGAGAGTATATACATTTGACGTAAAAACTGTACATTGGGGGAGGTTGAGTAGGTGGGGTTGGGTGGGTGAGTGGGGGGCTGTACATTGGAGGTGGTTGGGTGGGTGGGGGTGGGGGGGGGGGGGGGGGGTAGGAGGGGAACACTGTACAACTGTACAAGCAAAACTGTACATTGGAATATTGACAACCATACTTGGTTATTTACTGTACATTGGAGGGGGTTGGGTTAGGACATTTACAGGGGCCAGTTTCTAATTGCAGTCCCCCGTAGGTGTTCTTTGAGAGTGGTTTTGAAAGTGGGTAGTGATTTGGGTAGGGGGTTCCACATTGACGTGGCATAATTGCGAAACGTGTTTAGTCCCTTGTTTGAGCCAAATCTGGGTGTAACATGATTTGTGGAGCTCCCTCTGGTGTTGTGATCGTGGTATTCACTGACCTTTGGGAAGTATTTTGACATGTACATACATGGGTACCTTGGTCGTGTAGTGTATCTTGTAGACCAGGCCCATTTCAAGTTGCTGTACTCTGTCGTCTATTCTAAGCCATCCTAGGTTGTCAAAGTGGGCAGGGGTGAGGTGGGTTCTAGGAGTAAGGTCAAGCAGTAGTCTGACCAGTTTGTTTTGAGATGTTTGTAATTTTGTTTTTAGCGCCTTTGAGGTGCTTTGGTACCATGAGGTGCAAGCATAGTCGTAGTACCCTTGAATGAGTGCTCCTGCCAGAGTCTTCAGGGTATTCTTGTTTACCAGAGAGGAGATCCGGTACAAGAATCAAGTTTGTTGGTTGACTTTTTTTATTACATTAGATGCCATTTGGTCACAGGAAAGATTAGCCTCTAGGATGGAACCCAGGTAGGTAATTTCATCTTTCCTTGTGACAATATTGTCACCCACTGTAACTGAGAAGCCGTCGGTCTTGCTGAGTTTGTTATTTGAACCGAAGAGAATGGACTCTGTTTTGCCCATGTGTAATGATAGTTTGTTATCAGCGAGCCATATGATATGCAGATTGCCTAGTTCCGAGCTGAGGGTTTTTTCAACCTGTAACTTGTTCTTGTCAGAGACCAGCAGGGCTGAGTCGTCTGCAAACAAGAACAAGTTGCAGTCACAAGCTGACGACATGTCATAGGAACCGTAGCAGTCCTAGTATGCTTCCTTGTGGAACACCACAGCTCACTGTGAGGGGGGGGGGGGGGGGGTAGGGTGCCGTTTACCTCCACCATCTGTTCTCTCCCCTCCAGGTAGGATTGCATCCAGCTCACTGATTGACAAGCTAAAAGCAATTGGTTAGCTTGTCAATCAGAATGGAGTGATTGACAGTGTCGAAGGCTTTTTGTAGGTCCAGCATGACCATGCCGCAGTATTTGCCCGCGTCCAGCCGTCCACCTCTTGTTTGATGTGGTCGTTCAAATAGAGAAGGCATGTGTCAGTGGAGTTGGATGTTCTGAAGCCAGATTGGAATTCGTAGATTAGATTTTTTTCCGCTAGGTACTTTTCAACCTGTTCGTAGACTATTTTTTCCATGACTTTCGAGATGGAGGTAAGAATAGAAACAGGGCGGTAGTTGCCTGGGTCTAATTGTCAATTCGTTTGTAATATGTTCATCAGATCAACATAAGTGTAGTATCTTAGCTTAGTCCCATTCAAGAAACAGACACCAACTAAACTAGTAGTTGTGCATGTTTATTAATCTTCAGGGTACATGAGAGAGCACACACGACACAACACGACTGGGTCTCATTTATAGTGAGAGGTTAAGGGTCAGCAGACTTAGCCTGGAGTCCCCCAGACTGTAACAGCTCTGTCCCCCAGGCCCATGTCTCATCATTCCTCAGCAGTTGGTGTAGCGGAGCAGCGGTGCCATGAGGGTTGATAGGTTTGGTAGGAATTTGTTGTAGAAAGAAATTCAGTCCCAAGTAAGTAGGGGTGTAAAGGTACACTTATCCGTACCGAACCGTTTCAGTGTGTACCGTACCGAACGAATACAACGGTATGTTAACCACTAACGACCGCCCACAGAGGGCTGTTTTTTTTCACAATCTAATATAATTATTATATAAAAAAAATAAAAATTACAAGTTGATTATTAATTTCAATATAGAATATTCGTTGACAGCCCTACAAGTACAATTAGTTACTGCACACTACATCACCCCTGAGTGGAACATGGAAAGCCAAACTTCCCCCCACTGTACCGAAAACCCGTACCGAACCTTGACTTCAAAACCGAGGTACGTACCGTACTGTGGTTTTTGTGTACCGTTACACCCCTACATGTAAGCTTTAAGCTCAGTCACCAAAGTAGGTGCCGGCGCTTCCTGCACTGCTTTCACCTTTGCTGGCACCGTATGAAGTCCCTCAGTGTCACTCGATGTCCTAGGAATGTGTCACTGTATGAAGTAGGGGTGCACCGATGTATCGGTCGGGTATCGGTATCGGCCGATAAGTGCCTTGTTTACTGCAATCGGCCTATCGGCCGATAAGCTCGAATGTGCCGATGGCAGTAGCCGATAAATATCCATCAATTTGTGTAGCGTCAAGACAAAAAAAAAGTTCACTCGCGACCTGCACAACGCCGTCCCCAGTCCCCCCCACACACACACACACAAGCTACTGCATCAAAGTTACTACTTATGATTAACAAGGCATTCGTTTTGTGGCATTAACGTTATATAGTTAGTGTTACACGTTCAATAACATCAGCATATTATTTACCCGAACGTAGCAAGCGTTCATACTAGCTCAGTTCCTTCCGTTGCTCACAGAGCCCTGAGTTTTACCCATTCTGCAATCTGTTAATAATGTTTTCAATCAGACACATGTATAGAAAGGCTTTGTTTTATTATAACTGTGGGAGCTATTAACTATTTTTACATTTATTTGTTATGTGATTTTGTAGTATTAATTTGTTTACGGCCATATTATTTAAGTTATTATGAGTCGCAGCTAAATGCTTTTACTTTGAAGGGGTTCTGGGCAATTGGGAAGCACAGCTGGGTGTATTTAGGTAATTAGAGTTGATAGCACAGTGGGCATCAGGGAAGGTACATGGTTTTTACCAGCGTCAGGAGATCATATAGTTTCAAACATAATTTTTCTGTATTCTTTGATTAACAGACAATAAATGACACAAAACTGTCAAATGCTGTCTGGACAATGGACTTCCTGATCTGCGTGAGATTCGCTGCCCTGGTGCTTCAGTAGCTTTTTAGTTTTTATTAGTTGTTGTTGACAAATAGCCACTACAATAACATTAGTTGCAGTAAAATCATTATGCCTCATTTAAGTCATCCTGCGGAGCTAAAAGCTAAACGTCAGCCGCGCCGCCATTGTTGTTGTTGTAGAAAAGCTCTCGTCAAAAGTAAAAAATGTATACGCGCTTGCCGATTGGTGGTAACAGCAGAGGCGGGTGCAAGCGGTGTGTGACGTAATTGGCAGATTCGACTGTCAATAAAAATTTCATTGGTTGAGACAATAGTATCTAGCTGCAGCCCAGCAGGTAGACCATGCTGGGAGAACTAGTATCTAGCTGCAGCCCTGCAGAACATACTGGGAGAGAGATAGTGCTATTTCTTGATGTTTCCTTTTTTAAGTAAGTAAAGAGGCCTATGTTCATATCGGTGAGCACAATTTGTAACACAAATATACAGTAGTTTCATAAAAAATAATTAAAAAGATTACAAAAAAAAAATATTACAAAAAAAATATTTAAAAAAAGTGTTGCCACAAATATCGGAATCGGTATCGGCCGATTGTGTTAGTTGAACAATCGGTATCGGTGGCAAATTTTCATATCGGTGCATCCCTAGTATGAAGTCCCTCAGTGTCACTCGATGTCCTAGGAATGTCACCGTATAATAACAGCATTGCATTGGCCTATCAACCGGTTTTAATAAACAAACAAACAGTAGCATGTGCATTTTTTCTAGATCAATTCGGCTATGAAATTAGGCTGCATCTAAATATAAAAATGTATTAAATAAGAATAGTTTGCTTCACACTTTTGTTTTATAATATATATATTTTTCGACTCTGACATGAAAGTCGAATGTGGAGACTGGCACGACTATTAAAAATTCGAAAATTCGAACTCATCCCTAGCGTGATGCATGGAGCGATATATATATATAAATGAACAGCCAATAAATGTGAAGTTATCTTTGAACCTCGGTTGTCAAGCCTCGTCAATATAACACCCAACCCCCCTTTCCTCACTAATAGAACTGGTGTCGTGGAGTCACTCTAGTTAGCTTAGCAAAAAAAAGATATAATAACAGAAAATTGCATGAGTGTGTGTGTGCCGCCCATCGCATGTGTGTGTCACTGCATGACGAATAAAGACTTCTTCAAAAGTCCAGTTATATATTATTATTATTATTAACGCTTGTTAGCTTAGCGGCTAATGTGGACATGACAATGATGCAAAGCATGTTAGACACATTGCACATTGCTCGCGCTGGTCTGTCTCTATTATGAAATGACAATTGCGCTTAATTGGAATTTGGATTATTTTCTAACTGGGCAGGTCTTACAAATGTGGCACAGATTGATCTAACGTGAATCGATACTCTGTAGTACCGACGTAAATTCGGTCGACTAGATACCCTAAAAGTACCGGGTTTGGTACCCATCCGTCTACCTCGTAGGCAGGGATGTAAAAAGTACCCAGAAAGTATACTTAAAGTATGGGTACCGTCTCAAAATCTTACTCAAGTAAAAGTCAGAGTATCTGGCAAAAAAACACATTTGAGTAAAAGTAAAAAAGTTTCTACTTTTAAACGTACTTAAGTACTAAAAAGTAAAAGTAAAAACTTTTCATGGAGATAGGGCCATGGGTGCTCATCTTGTCCGTCCACGCCGACCATTTCGTCCTATTCATCACTCGTGCTATCGTTTGTGCCGATCTTCTGTAGCTTGTCCCTCTGATTATTCTATTATTCTGATGGCAGGTGTTTAATCAAAGATCCCCGCTTTCTAGTCTTGCACAAGGACTAATCAGCATGGGTATGGGAGGGTTAATTTTCCATTGATGGGGATTTGATATATAATAATGCAGGACCTGTCGCAGAGGTCTTTAATTGGCATACTCAATGTTAGCGGCACACGGCGGTTAGTTAGCACACACACATCGGAATACACACACATGCATTGTTCGTAGGATCGCCGTAGAAGGGCAGACGAGGGCTGTGGCGTGAGCCACGCCCGGGGACCATCCAAGTGCTCCTGCCCGTCTTCGTCACGGACGCGACAGCGTTAGCGATCTGTTGTTTTTGCATGTTTTTCCATTGGGTTTCTCTTATCGGGGGGGGGGGGGGACCCTTGCGAGCACGGGGAGAACATGCAAACTCCACACAGAAAGGCCCGGGAGATACCCCACCTGGGTAACTGGCATCATGGAAACCTGGTCCCCAAGCGGGAATCGAACCCTGGACCTTCTTGCTGTGAGGTGACAGTGTTAACCACTACACCACCGTGCCGGATTTGATTGGCTGTTTTTAAATAAAGTGTGGCCACAGGATTGATAGCGTTAACGTTAGTTCGGCCAGAGAAACAAATATACTATTTTGTTGGACCTGCAAGATTTGTACTTTCAGGGCTGTACGCTAAGCTTTTTCACTAGGGGCACACTTGCCCCTAAATGAGAAATTTAGGGGCAAAGAATATTTTTTAGGGGCACATTTTTAAATAACTATTTTACCATTATAGTAGGGCTGGGCGATATGGCCTCTAGTTGAGCTTATAGGACTAGATATTACAATCCCTTAGATAATCAGCACTTTTTTGAATGGGGTAGTGGTAAAAGCTTCACTGGGGTCTTCAGGTGGGCACCCTCCTTCATTGGTGTTTCGTTGACAGGCCCACGACACCTCCGAAGGGCTCAACGGCAACACCTGGCGTCCCAGGTGTGCCCCCCTCTGCTTTTACCCCTCGATGGTCATTTTGCAGCTCCAAAGAAGGTTGCAAGTGACTTGGTTCCAATTATCTGGTTCGTCGTCGTTCCAGGGTCAGTTACCGGGTGGTCAGCCGATGAGTCATCTTCCGCCCTCGCTCTCGCAGACTCTAGGGGTGTTTTTCTCTTTAGACTTTTCGTAGCAATGAGGGGTGGCTTTTGTGCACTTAATTAAGCGACGGAGCCTGCCATCAGATTCATGGATAGCTAGTCCATGACAGCCCCGTTGGGGTCGTTCCTTCCTGTCAGCCGTCTTTCCAAGCCGTCACATGGTCTTTCCCTTGTTGTCTCTAAATGATATCACGATATCTTTTGGCCATATCACGATGCATATCGCGATATTTTTACATTTCCTCTAAAGCACTTAAAAATGCTTGATTTAACCCTTTGATGCATACAGTCACGCCAATAAGATGATTATAATAAGTCCCTGCAACATATGTTTGCATTATTAAACCATGAAGATGCTTTAAAAAATAATTTAATTAAAATGTACTAAGAGTAGTCTACTGACACACTAATAAAAAATTTTTACATCTAAGACTATTTATATAAAAACTCTTGGGTGCCTTTTTTTTGCACAGTACTGTGTTTTCTATCCACTTTAGCCAAACACACACACATGTACATGCATATATATACACACACACTACTGTGAGATAATAATCACACACAAAGGGATAATGGCTTATAGCAGACTTAATGATTTTAGAATATTTCAGATAATGAAATTAAATGTTTATCATCAACTATCCAGTTAGTATTTATACTGTCTGTAACGTTTGGCTACTTTAAAAATCATTGAATGTAGAGAGAGAGCGAGAGAGAGAGAGGGGGCGAGAACGAACGAGAGAGCCAGCCCCCCCCCCCTCGGGTTTTGTTCTAGGTTCGCGGTTTGATCGTCTAAGCTGCCGTAGGTGATGACGTCACACTCAAATGTAAACAGGAAGAGTACTGTCTAACACACAGAGATGGAAAGTGGATGATACAAGAAACGAATAACCAATAAATATGAAGTTATGTTTAAACTTCTGTTGTCAAGCGTTGTCAATATAACCCACCCCCTTTCCTCACAAATGGAACTAGTGTTGTGGAGTCCGCTTTGACGGCTTTTCCGCCGTCCCCCGTAACGTTAGCCTATAGCTCCGCCGTCCCTGCTACAGTCGGGACCACTACACTGACGTTAGCCTATAGCTGACAGTAACCCGGGAGTTGACACTGCTCCAACACACCAGGGAATCAACCACCTTGGCGTTACCCAATGCGGTGGTTGTTCCTATAACCCCTCAAGAAAAAACTCCAAAATACACCTGCGGGTATACACCGGCTATACCGCAGTACAAGTGTTTCAGTTTTCAAAAAAGGGTTAACCCAGGCCTACGGGTCAACGAAACATTACTTCGGACCGGGCCCGGCGATACGGGAAGCACAGCGTCACCAGAGGAGGTCAAAGACCACCCCAACAGGCCCCTCTTCGCCATGCGTGAGAGAGGAGCGAAAAGAATGGAGAACCAGCCCCAAGCACACCGTACTTGGTATTCCCAGGCGGTCTCCCAACCAAGTACTAACCAGGACCAACCTGCGTAGCGGCCGAGATCTGAGGAGATCGAGCGTGTACAGGTTGGCATGGCCGTAAGCCATTACGACAGTAATGTACCCAACCAGGGTCTCCATAGCGCTCAACCCTGTGACACCCGGACCGACCTGGCATTTTCCCCCTGAAAAAGCCCAAGTCCCTCAGGGTGCCAGAACAGCAGATCTGCATCCCCGGCGGACAACGGGTTTAACTGATCCGGACCAGCGTGACCAGAACCAGTCCCGTGCCCTAACCACGCCGACATGCCTACTCCAGGAGAAGGGGCAGATATGCGTGTTGATCTTAAACATGAAAAGAAGGCGCCACCCAGACGTTCGGTGCGAACTGCGCCCGGTGGCCCACCCCCAGGGCGTGAGACCCCTCTACATATGTTCAGATCCATTCCGTCATCATCCCCCAGATATGAACAAGAATCCGTCGACAACCAAAACAGGTCGTCGGAAGAGGAAAAACCTCCATCCCAGTTGCTTTATAAAAACGCCGTTTTAACCTCAAGCAACCAAGGTGTGCCAGTCATTCGCCTGATTACAGAACACCCCGAGCTAGCACTATACGTGCGTTGGGACACAACCACATCAATGAACAGGCTATTTAGACCTGTCATTGAATCCCCAAGGCGCCCAGGGGAACGACAAGAGGGTTGTGATGCTTCCTAACTCCAACTCTTCTTAATAGAAAAGAAGGAAGCACCAACAGTATGTATCCCAGTCTACACAGCCGGGGGTAAAAAAATTTCACATTTTTACATCCCACCACCCTCCCATAGGGAGGAGACGGAAATCCCCAGAGAGACTTCCCACGCGAGCTGTACAGATTGAAAAGAATATATTGCACCTTGAGCCATGTAAAAGTTTGGTTTTAGGGCTCTCCGGGGAGGAGGCACTGAACCCATACACACTCAATAATCGAATTGAATCGAATATACACACAATAGAGTAGGACTCCTTCTTGAGGTTCCACTCACCTTGACAATCTGAGGAGGAGGCTCTGTACTCTGAGGAGGCTCCCTCACATGGAAGGAGAGTCCCAACTCACAGAAGGCCCGAATAGGAGCTTCGTGAGGAGGAGCCCTGACCACCCCCCGAGACAGATCCATCATATGGACCTGAACAGCACACGGAAGTCCTACCAACAGAGACGCGCACAGTGACGTACTCTATGGCGGGGGAATTTCTGCGGTGCACACGCCCAATATTCCAGGGCGTGGGACCAGGAAACTCCCTCCGCCCCCCCCCCCCCTCACCCTGTAACGTACCGAACCGCAACGTGACAGGAACCTTGAAGGACAGGTGGGTTTACCCCTGACCAACAGAAAAAAGGGGGACGAAAGGTTACCAGTTCACCCCTTTACGACCCCACACCCATGATACGATGTAATGACAAAAAGAGTATGACGCAGTCATAGTCAGCCCCATGAAGCGTCTAACAGCTTCACACAGCGCATGTGCCAACCTGCTATCTGATTGTTACTAAGGAAAAAACACAGAACAGAGAGGGCCCTCGCAAGAGCCCCGGTACCAGACTTACACATGTGCTTCTGTGGCCAGCCCAACCCAGTTGTAGGTCACACGACACACACAACCCATTATCACCTACAAAAAATGGCAAAAACACTCTACAGAGGAACGCCGTTTTTCATAATGAGAGAATACACAATTCTCGATTAGTATCGGCCACAGGCCTTGCTAAGCACACACGAAAAAGTGACCAAACAATCTTTTCTGTAGGAAAATAAAGTTTCTCAAGCGGTTAGCACAACCCCAACAACTAAGCTAAGGGTTACATCGTATCCCTACCACACAGTGACACAATATAGTGTAACAACATGTCTGAGAGGAGGATGAAGAAGTCCCCAGGGAACCGGGGGGAAACACAACCCTCCTACTTTACCCTTAATACGGCCAGTTAAACAGGTAAACCTGTTAATATGTGAACACACTGTTCATTGTCATTACAGGCTTAGAAAAGAATCATTCTTTACTCGTATGTCACTAAGCATAGCTTTATAGGTTAGTTTAACCCCCTTAGTTGTGAGTACACGGTACATGAACACACAATGTGTCTCAACACAACAAACCAGATCATTTTCACATCTGTAACAATAACCCGATTTGCATGGAGACCAGTGACAAGACAATTCACACATAACTCGCGTCGTATCCTAAATGTAGTGCAGCAACACTCGTTTTGGAAAACATCGTTATTTACAAAACATTTAGAAGGGAAAGCAAGAAGAAGTGTTCAAGGTCTGGTCAGGACCTTGCCTACCGGGAGCGCAGATCAAGCGAATTGCAGTCTCTAACATGGCACCGAAGTAAACACAGCCTCCTGTGTTTGACGACACAGGCAGCTCGCTGCTCCAACCCGCCGCTACGGTGCTCCTGATTGACGCAGTCCTCGCCGGCCTGGCTCAGGGCAGGTTCGACGAACATCCTCTGTCAAAGATGACGTCGTAGTCAAGAGTGTTTAAAACATGTTATAGTCACAGCACGTTCAACAGTGTAGCATTAAGCTAACGGCCGCTCTCGGCCGATAGCAGCAAGCTAACGTTACCTAGCCTAGTAACACAACAGGCTTGGTAAAGACAGCGAGCTAGCGCCGCAGCTAACAGCTGACTGGCTACACAGTAGGCCACAACTAGCACGCAAGCTAACCAGCTATCACCTGAACTCGTACACAACGATACAACAAGTCACACTCAGACAGGCCACCGTTCTGAAACCCTCCTCACCTTTTAAGAGAGAAGAGAAACGAGATGTTAACACAGTTTTACAACGGTGATTTTACCAACATCCGACGGAGCCAGCACAAGTCCCATAGCTGTAGCTGACTTGAACACAGATCTTCCGATAACGAACATCTATGCCCATATTTCCTCGTGAGGGTATACTCTCATTTGTATATGAAAGACGGGGCCTACACGGTGACAGAAACATCCACTCGTCCAGAAAACACAGGGATCACCAGTGTTACTGGTCGTGGCCCACTAGTTAACTATAATGGGCTTCAGACCAAGGTCCTCCGCCGTTGCCTAAGAGGCTGAACAAAGGACCCTAATCTGGGGCCGGTTTTCGTAAACATTGTCAGCTAACCCCCATAGCACTAACAGACAAGCGGCGCTCGCAAGCAACATTACTCACCAACCTGGAAACCACCGCTTCTCACAACAGTCGGTGCGTCACTACAGTCCAACCGTCGGAGGGTTTCACCCCGTCCAGCCGCAGCAAGGAGGACTGTAGTTGGGAGGCATGTAGCGGCGTGCTCCCAATACGAAAACCGCTGGAGGTTTTTAGAATGATCACCATCTTCCAGACACTCTAGTGACGAAGACGATATCGCCGTATTTTCTCGAAAATAGTGAGAGAAAATAAAGATATGATGTCAACGTATCTCTTGTTTTCCAACTCTTCTCCCACCATCACATCACGTCAAGTGGGGATCTACCGAGGCACTACCGTGTGGTGAAAGCGAGAAGGAGGAGAGCAGGTGACCACACACCTGCTTATGAAGGTAAGCTGATAGGGGTGTGGTCAGACAAATATTGGGATATAAAGGTACATTGTGGTCTTTATTCAGTGCGCGTGTGCGAGGACAGTGCATGAGTGACGCCGAGCGGAGCCACTATGAATACAGAACTAGGTGAGTTCATGTCAATTGAATATCTAGCCATTGAACTCAACCATAATTAGCAGTGCATCTGTCTATATACACCCATGTTTTTTTTCAGTTGTTATGAAAATGTTCCGTCAGCCTCCAATTTGTTAGCCTTGGGGCGCTACCTGTATAGCTGGTTAAGGACTGGTGGTTCTTGCTTGGCTTTCCGTGTTTCTGATGAGTTTCAACTGAAAAGTTAGAACTTTGTTTGTTAGGATGAATGTAAAATGTACTCATATTTCTTTCTTTACTTTCCCCCAAGATTGGTCTGAATAGCCTCTCGCACCTTGGTTTGAGAGAACTCTCTGTCTGTTTGGTGGACTGCATGCAACCATCACAGATGGACCAGGAGAATAGCTGTAAGTATGGAAATGTTGACTTTGATCTGTAAACATTATGACTTTAGTCTGACTTTATAAATGTTGACTTTAATCTGTAAACATTATGACTTTAAAATGGTTGACTTTAATCTGTAAACATGACTTTATAAGTGTTGTCTTTAATCTGTAAACATTATGACTTTAGTCTGACTTTATAAATGTTGACTTTAATCTAAACATTATCACTTTATTCTGACTTTATAAATGTTGACTTTAATCTCTAAACATTATCACTTTATTCTGACTTTATAAATGTTGACTTTAATCTCTAAACATCATTTATATTATAATAAAACACAAGATACTTGTGCCCTAAAGATAAGGATAAACACTCAATTGAGAAACCAAATGGCCGTCACAACCCAGCATGCAGATAGATGGGCAGCAGGAGCCAAAAAAAACAGCAAGAGCCAGCATATCACCAGTAGGGATGGGAATTGATAGGATTTTATCGATACGATTCCCTTATCGATACCTGATCAATTTGATTTAAATAAATAAATTGGAAATGCAACAGAACTACATTTAGCTGACGCTTTTATCCAAAGCGACTTACAAGTTCTGTACGACAAGCCATCAGGAAGGGCACAACTCTATCAGCTGAGCAACAATGTTCATCAAAGTGTTGAGTGCTACAGTGTAGGTTAGTTTATTAGGACAAGTGCATGACAGTACGGTTAGTTAGGGTTAGATATATATTTTTTTTATTCAGATAATGGTTGAAGAAGTGCGTCTTTAGTCGACGGCGAAAGATTGGACGTGATTCAGCTGTCCTAACTGGGGTGGGTAGTTCATTCCACCATTGTGGGGCAAGGACTGAGAATAGGCGACTTCTCTTTGATGACCCTCCCGGAGCTTGGATAGGAGTAGGTCTGAGGCGGCCAGAAGATGCAGAGCGTAGGGGTCTAAGCTGGTTAGAATAACAACATGCAACTTGACATTTCTGATTGTCATTTATTGTTGAGCCCCCATGTCAGAAAAATACAAAAACTGTAAAAAAATAAAACATTAACTATAGCCTACACTTAAATAAAATAATGTATTTGAGATTCTCTTAAATTTTTTATTTTTTTTTATTCTTAAACTAATTTAATCTATTGAATAACAGGTCGTTATTCCTCTGACTTCTGTCTCTCTCACTCACACACACACACACACACACACACACACACACACACACACACACACACACAGAGCTCCCTCCCCGGGCCCCTGTCCTATAAGGTATTGGCTTGTGTTGCTACACGGACACATTTGTATGTTGCACCAAGGTACTTCCTGGCTTACAGAGACTAGTAAACAAACACTCCGTCTCTTATTATATGTGAACTAAAGAGTACAAGGTTTACACAACAGCCCCCACCTGCTGTTTTATTGTATTTGTACCTGTACTATCCGCTGTCAGCTGTTTATCTCTCTTTGTGAGCTTGATTAAATAGCGTTAGCTCACGTTAGCTAGCGTTAGCTCCGTGGCTAATTTTAGCTCACCCTGAACTAAATCAATGACTAGGTTCTAAAGCATTCAAGTAGTTTTCACTGCACATAGAAGTAGCCAAACAGCGGGAGCATTTCTTGAGCATATTACCAAAACCCAGGCAATTTCGAGCCCTTAAGGAATCAAATAGAGTCTGCCATGGCTACATGCTAACGTTATTGTGCAACTGTAGGAAAAACCTGGCAGCGATAAGGGAATCGAAAGTCACTGTTCCAGGCATCGGCCAATTAGGTTTTCGATTCCCATCCCTAATCACCAGGGTTATCAATTGGGCACCCCCCTTCACTGGTGTTTCTTCAAGTTAGGCCCACGACACCTCAGGAAGGCTCAACAAAAGCAGCAAGAGTCAGCATATCACCAGGGTTATCAAGTGGGCACCCCCCTTCACTGGTGTTTCTTCAAGTTAGGCCCACAACCTCGGGCTCAACGGTTAGTTCCAGCGTCCCAGAACCAGCACCTCCATGCTAGCTCCCACTTTTCCATGATATTCACACGCTAAACCTCCCTATGTTATCTTATGTCAAAAATACAATTCCTACAATATTACACATGAAACGGCAACAATGGAGAAGAAAAGGAATACTCTTACCCTTTGTTTACGTTGGCCCCCAGCTGACATTATTTCTCCTCAACCAAATCCACTCACTGCTTCTTCTGACATCTCATTTACCACTTTTTGCAAGCTCCGGCCATGAATCCCCAACTCTCCCAATAATGATTAAGTCGATTGTGCTACAAATCCTCTGCATCCTACTTCCACCGGACAAACCCTAGCTTTCCATCCTCACTGTTCAGTTTCTGCTGCCAAGTCTGCATATATAAACTATCACTCCCTCCAGGTAACACAACGCCATGGTTCTTCAGATACTGGTGGATTTATTTTCTCTTCAATAATCTCCAATCCACACATCAAACTGTACAAAAAGTATATACACAATGTAACATACATAAATAATTCAAGTACATCTGTAGACAGTGGCATGCCAATATGTAGAGCCATATGAAATCCGCGTTCACGGAATCGCGGACGGAATTGTGGAATTGAGCAATAAAAATGGAATCAACTTATTAAAAAAAAAAAAAAAGTATTACATTTTTTTTTTTTTTTTTATATAAATGTTGTGGGACTTGTACAGCACTTTGTTCAACTTTGTCAGTGCTGTAAAGTTTAAATCTTAGACAAACAAAACACTTTGCTTTCATGAAATATTGTAAGCCGTCATTTGAGGCTTTATAGAAGCAGCACAATGAACACAAATCTGTCGGTGCCGAGTCCAACCTCATCTTAAATAACAAACAGCATTGCTTGTTGTAGTTAATAAAGAGAGGCAGAGTTGATTTTGCAAAATAAAAAATATATATATCATTTATATATATATATTTTGTAATAATCAAATTACATTTTCATATTCGAATCCCATGCCCATCGAACGAAGCTTCGAAGAATTTAAGACAGCCCTATTAAATGGACTGTTATATCTTATTAATTTGTGGACATTTATTCATTCCCACTTATTAGACACTATTTCTGATGGTAAAATGAGCGTACAAAGCAAAATACAGAATTCTGAAATATTAAAACGGAAAAAACGGAATTTGGAAAAAAATAAAATGGAATTTGGAAAAAAATTAAATTGATTTCATATGGCTCTATGCTATAGACATGATGCAAATAAAAGTAATACAGACCTCGCTGGCCGCACATAACCGTGAGGGAATGGGCTTATGAGTCCACTTGAGGAAAACCAAAACTCTATAAAACCACTTATCAACAACGATCATCAAATGACATAATTAGTGTCACATCTAGGCATAGGCCGGTTACCGGTTCCACGGTTTACAGCGGTTTCAAAACGTTGCAGTGTCAAAACCACAAAAATTACGTTCAGATGGTAGGCGCCGATGGTATACATTACGTTTCAAATCATGAACTTTGGAAAATGCCTGTCAGAAATGTCAACTGGAATGCTGGAATAGCTGGGACTTACCATGGCTAGCTAGTTAGCTGTAATGGATCATTGTTACGTTGTCATTGACCTTCTCTAAGCTCGCTGTCGAGTCAATGCAACACAACAAGGAGACAGCAGCCAAAGTGATGTATAAGAAATATTTAATAAAATAATTACCATGGATGAAATGAAGAAAACTAAAGTAACAACAGACAAGGACACATACTACACAGACAGGATCAGCACCAGACACAGGGGAAGACAGAACACTTATACATGAGGGAATGACGAGACGAGACACACCTGGATTGATTACAAATGGATACACCTGGAAGGGGAAACACTAAGGACCACAAGACCAGGACAGGGAACTACAACTAGACACGACACATCACACTAGGAGCGCCTGATCAGGGCACAAAACACATAACAATCATACATGACGTGGTGTGCTGTTAGTTATCTGAAAATAATGCTCAATACACAGGGGTAATTAACATGAGCTAACGTTAGCCCTTCGACAAGTGGTTTGCATGGACAGTAACGTTAGCTACAGCTTCGTTAGCCTAGCTAAGCCTAGTGAAGTGATGTTGCTAATTGATTTCGGTCGACTAACGTTAGCGAGATTGGCCTACGTTCCGTTACATATTCATAATCATGAGAAGGATAGGAGTCTGAGGCGGGATGTCGAAAGGTATTCGCCCCTGGGGCTTATATTCTGACTTTATACAGTCGGGTCCATAAATATTTGGACATTGACACAATTTTCACAATTCTGGCTCTGTACATCACCACAATGGACTTAAAATTAAATCAAGGTGTGCTTCAAGTGCAGACTTTCAGCTTTAATTTGAGGGTATTTACCAAATCAGGTGAACAGTGTAGGAGTTTCTACATGTGCCCCAACTCAAGTAAAAAGTCATTTGTCAAGCTAACAATCCATGAGTATTTCAGCTATACATAGTTACCTTGTTTAGTTTGGAGAACCTCAAGTCTCACTCTTTTTTGTTTACATTATTACCTCCTGACAACATCTGATCAACCTCCAAGTTGTGATTGACAGCATGATGAGGACATGTCCTCACTGTATTAAATAGGCTCATTTTGTAACCAAGCAGTAATTGATTGATAGCACTTGTGTTTTACTCTCTATTCTGTATAAGAGAGTTGCAGAGTTTCACTTAATGCTGAAAAGTGATCTACTGCATCTTTATGTTTGTTACTCATATTATTATTATTCCTCCCTGCAGACCCCCCACAGCTCTCTGTCTGTGAAGAGGAGGTTCCCCCTGAGCACCAGGAGAGGAGCCCCAGTCTGGGCCAGGAGGAGCCAGAGCCCCTACAGATGAAAGAGGAACAGGAGGAACTCTGGAGCAGTCAGGAGGGAGAGCAGCTTCAAGGTCTGGAGGAGGCTGATATCATAAAGTTGACATACACTCCTGTCCCTGTGAAGAGTGAACATGATGAAGAGAAACCTCAGTCCTCATGGTTTAACCAAACCCAGGACCCAGAGTCCCTACAGATTAAAGAGGAACAGGAGGAATTATTTCAAGATCTTGAGGAGGTTGATGGCTCCAAGATGACCTTACACCCTGTGAAATATGAACATGACGGAGAGAATACTCTGTCCTCACTGCTCAGCCAAACCCAGGACCCAGAGCTCCTACAGATTAAAGAGGAACTACATCAAGGGCTGGAAGAAGCTGATCTCTCCAAGATCACAGTAGACCCAGTGAAATGTGAAGATGGTCAAGAGAACGCTCTGTCCTTCCAGCCTCTTCAAACCCAGAGGGAGAAAAACAGAGAAGCTTACTCTTTACCCAGCACCTCAACTGAACAGATGGAAACAGAACCCGATGGAGAGGACTGTGGACTATCAGAACCAGCCAGTAACTTAGATCCAGATGGTGATTTAGAACCAACTAGAGATGGCCAGCTTCTCTCTTCAGACTGTCCTGAGACTGATGACAGTGATGATTGGAAGGAGAGTGGGGAACCTCAGTCAGGTTTAAATATGCTAATATCAAACAAGAAACAAAAAACAGTAAGTTTGTCTCATACAGGACAGAAACTATTTGGTTGTTCAGTTTGTGCAAAAGGGTTCAGACAGAAAGGAAATTTGAAGATCCACATGAGAACTCATACAGGAGAGAAACTATTTAGTTGTTCAGTTTGTGCAAAAGGCTTCACTCACAAAAGTTATTTGAAGAGACACATGAGAACTCATACAGGAGATAAACCATTTAGTTGTTCAGTTTGTGGCAAAGGGTTCGGTGATAAAGGACATTTGAAGATCCACATGACAACTCATACAGGAGAGAAACCATTTAGTTGTTCAGTTTGTGGAAAAGGCTTCAGTGACAAAGGAACTCTGAACAGACACATGACAAGTCATACAGGAGAGAAACCAGTTAGTTGTTCAGTTTGTGGAAAAGGGTTCAGGGACAAAGGAACTCTGAACAGACACATGACAAGTCATACAGGAGAGAAACCATTTAGTTGTTCAGTTTGTCGAAAAGGGTTCAGTGAGAAAAGACATCTGAACAGACACATGATAACTCATACAGGAGAGAAACCATTTAGTTGTTCAGTTTGTGGAAAAAGGTTCACTCACAAAGAAAATTTGAAGATCCACATGATAAGTCATACAGGAGAGAAACCATTTAGTTGTTCAGTGTGTGGAAAAGGGTTCATTGAGAAAAGACATCTGAACAGACACATGAGCAGTCATACTGGAGAGAGACACTTTAGCTGTTCAGTTTGTGGGAAAGGATTCAGTTTTAAAGCGACACTGAAACGACACATGACAAGTCATACAGGAGAGAAACCATTTAGTTGTTCAGTTTGTGGAAAAGGGTTCACTCAGAAAGTACATTTGAAGACCCACATGAGAAGTCATACAGGAGATAAACCATTTATTTGTTCAGTTTGTGGAAAACTGTTCACTGGGAAAGGAAATCTGAACAGACACATGGGAAGTCATACAGGAGAGAGACACTTTATTTGTTCAGTTTGTGGGAAAGGATTCAGTTTTAAAGCGACACTGAAACGACACATGACAAGTCATACAGGAGAGAAACCATTTAGTTCAGTTTGTGGAAAAGGGTTCAAAAAAGGAACTTTGAAGATCCACATGAGAAGTCATACAGGAGAGAATCCATTTATGTGTTCAGTTTGTGGAAAACTGTTCACTGGGAAAGGAAATTTGAAGATCCACATGAGAACTCATACAGGAGAGAAACCATTTATTTGTTCAGTTTGTGGAAAAGGGTTTTCACAGAAAGGAGATTTGAAGAGACACATGAGAACTCATACAGGAGAGAAACCATTTATTTGTTCCGTTTGCGCAAAAGGGTTCAGTGAGAAAATGAATCTAGAGAGACACATGAAGACCCATACAGGAGAGAAACCATTTAGTTGTTTAGTTTGTGGAAAAGGGTTCGGACGGAAAGGATATTTGAAGACCCACATGAGAAGTCATACAGGAGATAAACCCTGACATTTAAGTGTGTGGAAATGGTTCAGTGATAAAGGGGTTCTGAAAAGACACATGGGAAGTCATACTGGAGTTTAATTAGTTGGAGCGCGTTCAGAGATAAAGGGAATATGAAAATGCACAAGAAGTCATATTGTTTTTGCAATAATAAAAAAAATTAAAAAAAAAAAAAAAAAAAAGTCATATTGTAGACCAGGGGTCGGCAACCCTAGGCACGCGTGCCAGCATTGGCCCGCGGGAGCATTTTCATTGGCACGGGGGGGCAGCATTAAAAAAAATAAAATAAAAATATTTGTATTATAATATTTTTTTTTACTTCGCTTTGAAATATTATAGTGAAATATTTTGCACTGTTGTCGCATTTATCTTGTTGAAATCCTCCCACAGGTTCTTTTTTGTAAGTCGACTGTTTTGCACACCCCTATGACAGCTATACATGGTACATACCATGGTGCTCAGCTGGCCTCCCGTGCCCGCGCGCAGTGCACAGGTAATCACAGTGCCGCGGTTGCATTCTGTATGATGGCAACCCTGCCAGCTAAGAAAGCTAAAGCAAAGGAAATTCGGGCATTCCAGCCCTCGTGGACAGATGACTACGGGTTTGTGTGTCAGAAGGACCGTGCTGTGTGTACTTTATGTTTAGAAAATGTAGTTTGCCGAACGTCGGTGTTAAACGCCATTTTGAGACGTAGCATCAAAAAAGTTTCAAAGATCAGGCGGATAAGGCAGAATCGCTAAAAACCACGCAACTGAAGCAAGCTATTGCATTGCTCATTGCATTTCGAAATGTGGAAAGCCATTCACTGATGAGTAGCTCAGATGTTTTGTTTGAAGGCTTGCCAAACAAAGAGACAATCAAATCAAGGATAAAAGATATCCCCATGTCAGCTCGAAGTGTCGAGCGACGCATCAACGAAATGTCAGAAAATATCAGAGAACAGCAAACAGCTGGATTAAAAGATGCTCCGGTGTGCAGCTTGAAGTGACCAACTACAGCCCCCAGATAACGGAGCTCAGTAAAGCAAAACAGGGCCAGGGATCTCACTGCGACAGGTAGGCAGCTGTTTATTTTCCTACACATGGGGCTGCATGTTAACTTTAAAGTCTCTCTCGCTCGCTCTCTCTCTCCTCTCTCTCCTCTTTCTCATCTCTCTCCTCTCTCTCTCTGGCCTGGCTCCATTGGAGGGGGAGGGTGTGCTTTGTGTGTGTGTGCCATCATGTTAACGTTAGCCTCAGTTAAACCTTGCGACGACTGAGCTGTGTTCTAAGCTGTGTTCTGAGCTGTGTTCTGGTCATGTGACACTACACATATTTAATTGAGACCCTTTATTATTTCAATTTAGCTGGAAATACATTGATAGATCATCCAGTAACATTTTCAGAGCCTTACTGTATAACAAAAACATTATTACAGTCACCATTGTGACCAGTGGGATTAATCAACAAATTGTATTCTTTATTTTTCTATTTCATTTTAACATTGCACATGTTAAAAGGGAGAGGGCAACGCCATTTCTTTTTACTCAAAATGTGAGTATTATCAAGTCAACCTGTGTTCTTAAAACATAGTTGTATTAGGTTGAAATAATGTGGTTGTGTACTTATTTTTCTGTTAACTTATTATGGATTGAAAACTGAACCTTAATGCACAGTAACTGAACTCAATCTTTTTAAGTTATGGTAACTTATTGTTTTTTTTTACAGTGTAGTCTTGCGATCAATCGAAACTTCTTTACACGTTATACCTCACATTCACCCATTCATTCACACATTGTGGTGTTCTCCATTAGGCCTGTAGGTGGAGCTACGACACAGCATTGATTGATTGAAAACTTTATTAACAGATTGCAGAATGCACAGTACAGTACAGCTCAATACATACAATTGTTAAGGGGATGCAGACCAGAGAAAGACTTTCGTCTTGTTTAACGTACAGTACAGCACACGTACAGTACACACACAGATGGTGGAGGCAGCCCACATGGCATTTTGGATGTGTCCAAAAATGAATGGGCAAATGTGAGTGAAATGGTCGCACTGTATGCAGCTGTTTGTCTGCATTGCATTCCCCCCAACTCAGATTTAGGGTTGATACAACCATCATAATAATATTGTTAATAATAACAATAACAATTGTTATATATAATGTATAATGTAAAAATTATCATAAAAAATACCTGATTATGAGAAAAAAGATTACGATGCATGGAATATTGTTGATATGGCACACTAGTTACAACTATATTTCAAACTGGCACTTCATGTCAAAAAGGTTGCTGACCCCTGTTGTAGACCATTTAGCTGTCCAGTTTGTGGCAAAATATTTAATCAGAAAGGTACCTATAAAATTACTTTTTGAGTGATCCCTGCTTGTGGTAACTATTTTCACATTGGTCACACCAATTACAATTTTCTTAGTGTTCTAGTTTATAACACGTCTTTGGTTAAAAGCCCATGACTTGATGCAGTAACATCATTCCCCTACAGAAGAGCAGAATATGTCAGGTAAACTGGCTCCCCCTTGTGGTTGATCCTTTATCTCAGATCTACAGTCAGTAGCCACTAGCCAGAGTATTGAAACAATTCCAGTCATAGATGGTCGTTATTGCTGGTGTGAGGTTGACTGTTTAATATCTGAGATGAAAGAGATTAGCCTTTAATACACATTTTGCTGCTGCTGATCATGTATTTGAACATGTAAACACAGGGTCCCTTCTTATTAATGATAGTGTGCACCCAGGGAACAAACTTAACTTTTTGACTTACCAGCCATTTGGCTGGTAGATTTTTAAAAGTACCAGCCGGGCAGATTTTTTACCAGCCAAAAATTATAAATAGCTTTTTAGTATATCGCCATGTGTTATTATTACATATAATACTCTCATATGCTATTTTCAATTAATATCATAAACAACATAAGGAATATTAGCATAATTTTGAGTGGACTGAAGGAATGAGTCAGCGTTAATAGTTTTAAATGCAAATAATTTATTGAAACATAGAAGTGGGGTCGGGACACACACACACACTGTGTTTCAACTCACCACCCCCGCATCATATTGTAGTCTGTCTTCAAACTTCCACTCCTCTCGAAACTTTTTTATATTTGAATATCAACATTATCTGTCCATCCTCAGTAATCCTCAGTTTACTATAATATACTCCTGTCCTGAGTCCTGACTAGTGACTCTGTCGTCTTTCCAAACGCACACACACACACACACACACACACACACACACACACACACACACACACACACACACACACACACACACACAGGGAAGGGGAGAGTGCCCCCCCCCCCCCATTTCCCTTTCCTCAGTGCTGTTCACTATGGCTCTGCCTCGTCTGATCATCAGGATTAGCTTGTTAGCTTACGTTAACGTTGTAGTGATTGGTACATAAACGTTAATTTCGGGCGATGTGGGCATAAAGGAATGGCGACGGTGCAAAGCATGTAGCTGCATTGGACTCGTTGTGAGAAGAAAAAAAACTGATTCTGTAGGCGCACTGCTGTGTTAACGCTGCTGCTCTGTTTTCAAGAAAGTGAAACACGGAGTGGGCGGATATCATATGACTCGCGGAGTTGCTAGGTTTTTCAAAATAAGAGTATCATATGAACCTGAACGTTGCTAAATGCCGGAGCCCAGATATTATGACTGGAGCTGCGCTTGGGGCGGCAATGAGACCCGCACAGGATTTTCAAAATAAGAGTATCGATATGAACTACACGCCAGCTGGCGGGCAGACTATTATTTTTAGTCGCCAGACGGTAAATCTACACGCATTTGGTGAATGGCGTGTAGTTATTTTGTTCCCTGTGTGCACCCAATAAGTCATATTGTTTTGTAAACTGTACAGCCTTTCTCTCCTAGTGTTATTGAGGCATTGCAAGCCATTTGATCCTTTATCTAAAGCTATCTGCTCCATTTATTACAGAGTAAATAACACCTATTTAATCTGGCATAGTTTGTAGGTTTTTGAAAGTTATGACTCATTCCTTTACATAATGGTGAAGATAGAAGTTATCTCAATAATTACAGACCCATTTCCCTTTTTTTTTTTTTTTATATTTTTGTACAAATCTTTCCATTATTCACAGTGTATCTTTTCACAGCATAGTATCCAACATCCAAGATTCGCCTTTTTCGTTTTTGTAGCAACATACAAAACATGTAAGAGACTCATACAAACACATTAATAACTGACATGGAAAAAAAAAAAAAAACACTTACAAAAAAAAAACATACTATACATTGTGCATATACATCCCTGTTATATATATATATATATATATATATATACGTCATACGTTACATGTAGGCCGATCTACCTGCGGGCAGGTATGTGCTGCATCTTTTTTTTTTTATTTTTTTTTTACTTTTTTCCACGTTTCAGCTACGTATGTGTGTGTCTCCTATATACTTGTGTATCCCCCTATGTGTCAGTGAAAGCCTATATCTCAACTATGTGTATATGTAGGTGTATGTATGTCTATTTCCTATACATGAGTATGTGCATGTATGTGTGTCCCTGACGTGTATACCTTATCCTTGTGTATATGAGTGCGTGTAAACCTATTATGTACACATATGAATATGTGTATCCTAGATACTTGTATGTGGCTATATCTGCGCACATGTGAGTGTGATAGAGACATTGACCATTCCATAGACACCCCATCCGGACATAAAATATATGTACACATATACATAATATATTACAGAGCACAAGTATCATCAGATCAAATCCCCTTTTTCATATTCATCCTTGATAATATTGTATTGCCATCTTAATCATTTGTCCTCCGATCGTTCAGTCAGGTGTAGAAAACTGTCCCATATCTCAGCGAAAATATCCTCTCTCCCTGCGACTCTATACGTCACCCTTTCATATGATGCTGTCCGAAACATTAGTTCCATCCATTCTTTAAAAGTAATATCAACAGGTGATTTCCAATGTCGTAATGCAATTCTACATCCTGATATCATGGCCATTCTATACCACATTCCCCGGTATTTAGGCAGCTTAATCCCTTTCGGTACTATACCCAAAACACATGCCATTGGGGCGTTATTTATCTTCACATTCAGGACCTTACTTAGGAATATCACAATTTGATCCCACATTTTCCGGACCTTCTCACATTCGTACAACATGTGCAGTAAAGTGCCTGTCTCCTTCTCACATCTCCAGCAGATGTCACTGTCCCTTAATTTCAGTCTGGCCAGTTTACTAGGCGTCCAATAGCTTCTGTTCAGTACTTTGTAAAAAATAAGTTGTGATTGCGCCTCCCTAGAGAATTTACTCCATTTGGATACCAGTTTCTCCCACATTTCCTCAGTAATCTCCTCATGTACATCCTTCTCCCAGCTCAATCTCAAACCCGCCAATTTGGGTGCATTGTATTCTCTTATAACATCATAAAATCTTGACGCACCGCCTTTCCTGCGCCATCCTTTATAGAATATTTCTTGAATTGCAGTAATTGGGCCGCACTTTGGTCCTCCTATTGATGACGATATACAATGTCTAATCTGTAGGAATTTATTAAAGTTTTTATTATCTATATCAAAATCCTCCTTAATATCCTCAAAAGGCAAAACCCCATCCTCCCCGGCTATATCACCCAGTACATGTATCCCCCTTTTAACCCAATCGTCCCATATGACTGATTTCTTCCCAATCTTTAGTTTCTTATTATACCATATAGAGGCTCTCGTAGTTAAGTATGGGCTATCACCAGTCATTTTGTGCGATTGATTCCAAGTTTCCCTGATAAATGCCATCAAAGGGTTTTTAAGAGGTGTAGGTCTGTCTGATTGTGTCAGGAAGGATTCCAGAGATGAGGGATATATCATTTCCTCCTCCATCCTGACCCAAGCAGGTGCCTCCTCAGACGAGTGATTCAGTTTGGAGAGCTGGGAGAGCGAGAATGCATAATGATACCAGTCTAGTTTAGGCAGGGATAAACCGCCATTTTCCTTTGCTGCATACATTTTGGTCCGTCCAAACAGCGGCCTTTTGCCCCCCCACAGATATACATTAATGACTTTGTCATACTGTTTGAGTAACTGGGTCGGGAGAGTCAGCGGCAACATATATAGGATATAGTTTAATTTGGGAGCTAATATCATTTTCACTAGGTTTATCTTTCCCAGGAGGGACATATTCATTTTGGCCCAATTCTGGGTCAGAGCACTAATGTGTTCGATTATAGGGGCAATATTGGCTTGCATCAACTCTCTCAGACCTGGGATCAGCTTTATTCCTAGGTATATCAATCCTGACGGCATCCATCTGTATTGCCACCCCCTTCTGATATCAGGGGTACAGCATTTAGAGAGAGGCATTGCTTCTGACTTGCTCCAGTTGATTGTGTATCCAGATATTTCGGAGAAGGACTCGATAACATTTCCAATGATCCCAACTGCTGTTCGGGGATTGCTGGATACCAATAAGATATCGTCCGCATATAAAAATAATTTATGTTCTACCTGCCCCGCTATTATCCCTTTGATGTCCTGATTATTCCTCAGTGCGATAGCAAGTGGTTCGAGGAAAAGCGCAAGCATTTGGGGAGAAAGCGGGGAACCTTGTCTCGTCCCCCGCCCTAGGTTAAAGGGCGAGGACACGATCCCGTTGGTCAATACTGATGCCATCGGATTTGTGTATAACAGTTTTACCCACCCAGTAAACGATGGACCAAACCCGAAGCGCTCTAGCGTGTGAAATAAGAATGCAAATTCCACCTTATCAAAGGCCTTTTCGGCATCCAATGAGAAGGCCACTGTAGGTTCTGTATCATTCCTTACCTTCCACATTATGTGTAGGAGTCTGCGGATATTATCAGCTGAGTTTCTCCCCTTCACAAAGCCCACTTGATCTGAATGCACCAAAGTTGGTAGTACATCTTCTATTCTATTCGCAAGTATCTTTGCCAATACTTTTTCTTCCAAGTTGCTCAGGGATATAGGTCTATAGCTTCCACAGCATTGAGGGTCTTTGCCCTTTTTCTGTAGTAATGTAATAGTGGCAGATCTCAGGCTAGTGGGCAATCCCCCCTTTATCAGTGAGTCCTCATATACTTTTAATAATCTCGGAGCGATTATATCACTGAATTGTTTGTAGAAATCGGGAGTAAACCCGTCGTCTCCTGGTGCTTTACCCAATTTAAGGCTGTTGATTGCCGCGTGTATTTCTTCTATCGAGACCCCCCCCTCCATTGATTTTACCTGTTGTTTCGATAATGACGGTAATTTGATTTTGTCGAAGAACGCGTCCATTTTTAGCTGATCCACCGCCTTCTGTGGGGTATATAAGTCCTGGTAGAAGCACCTGAAGACATTATTAATTTCCTTTTTGTCTGTAATAATCTTGTCATCTTTATTACGAATCGAGGATATAATATTCTGATTATGCATTTGTTTAACCCGATTCGCTAATATTTTACCCGCTCTCTCCCCTTGTTCATAATATTTTTGGTTGGTCCTAAATAACGCATATTCAGCCTTCTTTTGATATATGTTGTTCAATTCGTATTTGGATTTGCTTAGGTTCCTCCACGTTTCTGGGTCTGGTCTTTGGCTGTGCTGTTTCGAAAGTATTTTAATTTCCTCATCTAACATTGTCATTTTTTTGTTTCTCCGCCCTTTTTAGTATCGCACCGTATTGTATGAGTCGTCCTCTCATGTAAGCTTTACATGTGTCCCACATTATGCCACTATCATCTATTGACCCTTCATTAAGTTCCCAAAATTCCTTAAATATAGTTCTAATGTATGTACACGATCCTTCCTCATTTAACATTAGGTTATTGAATCGCCATCTCCGAGATCGTTGCCCTTCTTCCATGGATGTGATCACTAAATCAACCGGAGCATGGTCAGATATTACAATGTTCCCTATCCCGGTACTTGCAACCTGTTCTACAAGTGCGCTAGAGATCAGGAAATAATCTATTCTAGAGTATGAGGAATGTGGGTGAGAGTAAAACGTGTAGTCTCTTTCTTGTGGGTTCATAACCCTCCAAACATCCACTAGACCCAATTCCTCTATCAGAACACCAACCGCCAGTCTCCCTGTGTTGTCAGCGGTTTTGGGTTGGTATGATCTGTCTATCAAGGTGTTTCCAACCAAGTTGAAGTCCCCCCCTATGATTACGTTGCTATTCCCTATTTTCCTGATCACCTCACATACCTCATGGAAAAAGTCTGAGGACGACCCGTTGGGCGCATATATATTAGCTAAAGTAGTCCTCTGTCCCTCTAAATCAGCATCCAGTATAACCCATCTTCCCTCATCATGTGAGAAACTATTGTGTACCTTTAGGTCTAAGTTTTTTTTCACCAATATTGCCACCCCCCTCTTCCTAGAAGAGAACGTGCTATAGTATATTTGTCCCACCCAATCCCTTTTAAGCTTGGCCGACTTCTTCATCCAGGTGGGATTCCTGAATTAGTGCAATATCTGCCTTTTTTTGTTTCAAGAACGTCAATATCTTCTTTCTCTTAATGGGATGATGACATCCGTCTATATTCCACGATATTATTTTAATCAGCCCCATATTTCTCGTAGTGCATCTCCCCTGTGCAATCCATGACGTAGTCTAGTGCCTGAGAGTGTGAAGATATATATACAGTAGTATAGCATACAATGAAATAAAAAAGAACATATAAAAACATAAATACACTTCCCCCCCCCACATTTACCCAAGCTACGTTCGATATGACCCCAGATAGAACAGTCGTACCGAGGGTGAAATCGATACTCACCCATGCACCTTGATCCCCCTCGACTAACAGAGGAGTGCATACAGCACGAGGCAGATTGCCCAAAACTGTGCCCCTATTATCTTGTAAACCCTGACGTAACGTATGGCTCACACTGTAATCTATATACAGTGCGATCAATTCAACTGAACCTGACAAAACGGTAACGTTTCCAAGCATTAACATTTGTATATCTTTCAGATATATCTTGGTACATTGTAACTTCTATGACATAGCCATGATGGCCTGTGGTTCATTTCGTTATATTTTTCCTGTATCCATCTGGGATATTTCCCCTCCCATACTTTTATTATGTTCTTCTAACCATTGCCCTCTATTTTCATTTCACGTCTTTTTCTTTTCTTTTTTTTAAATAATTTTTTTCCTCTATATACATATTGATATTTTTTGATGTTATTTACTCTATGACGATGCCCCCGTGACTTATCTGTATTCATGCGTTTCATGAACTTTATCTCAATTGTCCGCCTCCGACTGTCCCCGTCTGAATCCCTGCAGTTTCTCCCGGTATCCGTGATGACCATTGCCCTGCTGTGTGGAGCGCTCAGTCCCCGTCGTCTGCATGTCGTCCCCCGGTCCCCGTCTTCCTCCCATTGTCTGCCAGGTAGACAGCCGCATTATCTCCTCTCGGTCCGGGTCGGTAGTCGGGTTCACCACGGTGATCTTGAATCCACGCTTTGCCATATCCGCCGTCGCCTCCGCCGCGCTCTGGTACAGGCGGGTGCCATCTTCGTAGAATACCCTCATCTTCGCTGGATACGGTGTCTGGAACTTGAGATTCTTCTCCTTCATTATTCTCTTGGCCTCGGCATATTCTCCTCGCTTCTTCAGTATTTCGGTGGGGAAGTCATGGTCGACATAGAAGCGATCGTTGCCACATGAGACGTTCTTCTTCTGCCATGTTCGGCGTATTATCTCTTCCTTCATTTTGTAACTCCCAAACTTAACCACGATTGACCGTGGCTTCAGCTGTGGGTTGTTAGGTTTCGGGGCCAGTGCCCGGTGTGCTCTTTCGATACGAAGGTCCATGTCATGAGGCAGACCGAGGGCATCTTTAAACAAGCCGTCTAGAAATCCATGCATGTCTTTCCCCTCTTTTTCCTCCGGGATACCATACACCCGCAGGTTCTCTCTCCTCGTCCTGCCCTCCTGGTCGAGTAGCTTAGCCTCCACGTCGGCCTGCCTCTGCATTAGCTTTTTTATTAGAGCCGTCGCCGCACCAAGCACGTTTTCATTTTCTCCGATTCTCCCCTCAGTTTCATCGAGCCTGTCGTTCATTTTGTTCATGTCATTTCTTATCTCCCGAAATTGACGCTCATTGTCTTTTCTGAAGTCTTTGAGCTCGTTGAATATGTTCAGCAGCGTGGCTTCTTGTTCACAATCATCGTCGCCATCTTTTTCTCCCGTTACGTCTTCATTCTCTGCCATTCCGTCGTCCTTTTCAGTTGGAATCGTGTGCGCCATACGTCTCGTGATAGCCCCTTTTTTCATCCCTATTAAATATGTACCCTGGTGTTGTTAATAAATGTTTTCCGGGGCTAAGTCATTTTGCTGTCGGGGAGCTCGCGAGTTAAGCAGCCATGTTCTTCCGCAGTCAAACCGGAAGTATTACAGACCCATTTCCAAACTATACTGTCTAACAAAAATCATGTGATGAATAATCAACCCAATGTAGTCTGTATTAGGGGTGGGACGATACATCGATCCAGATCGATATATCGATCTATTATCAATAATCAAATAGGATCGATGCAACGTAAAAAGATCGATTCATATTGCGATACTCTTATTTTGAAAATCCCCTCGTGAGCATATCCGCCCGGCCGGACCAACAACATAGCTCAGCGCAGCTCCGTGTGTAGACGTTCGATAGTATTGCTTCAGAGTCCGCCTATTTTGCCCGAAATAAGTGCCTGTTGTTTTTTTCCCCACAAGGGGTTAAATGCATCTAACATGCTTTCCATCCTCTCCATTCCTTTATGCACATGTCGCGTTAAATACTGAAATGAACGTTGCGTTAGCGTGAGCTAACTATGCTAAGTAGCTAACCAGGAGAGGAGAGAGGAGAGGGGACTTGGGAAAGAGCAAGGATGGGGGCACTGGGCAGTCTACCTTTCTGTGGGGGACTGGGTTGAGAGGCATTGTGTGTGTGTGTGTTACTGAGGATGGACAGATAATGTTGATATTTAAACATGAATACATAATATATGTATTCATGATCATCATGCAACATAAAACAATTGTAGGAAGTTTGGGAGAGGAAAGGGTTTTAGCTTGCGTGTTGTGAGTTCCAAAACATTTTACTTAAAGTTTAAAGCTCAATATATAAAAAGTTAACAGGAGGTCTATTTGTATTAAAAACAATAGATTGTTTTTCATTTAAATGTCTGGAAGAGCTCAAAAATAAAAACATCAATTGATATTTCCGTAGCCTTTGATCTAAATGTGACTGATTGTGTTAAATGGGCACATAATATCGCCTCATATCGATCGCAGGCACCTGAATCGAATCGTATCGTATCGTATCGTGGCAGACTTTGTGATATCGGCAAATATCGTATCGTTGTCCAAAGAATCGATATCGTATCGTATCGTGATGAAACTGGTGATTCCCACCCCTAGTCTGTATTGAGCTCTCAACAGTTTGTTTCAGAGTTAAGCACCATCTCTGTTGTTATTTCGTCTTAAATAGTCTATCTGCTATGGGCAACAGAAAACATTGTGCTGTTCTTTTCATCAATCTGGATTGCATTTGATACAATTCACTGCTTTTATAGAGATTACGTAGGATTGGTTTTGATTCAACAGGGATCAATTTAACCCTATCGGAGTTCTTACCGGTAACTAAATGTGTTCCAGAGAGATCGATTTTGGGTCCTGTCCTATTTCTATTATTGATATTGTCTCATCTCATTTGCATGCACAGGATGCTGTACTGTATTGTTTACAGACTCTGTAGAATTAGCTGTTGAGAATCTGCCACATTACTTTAGTGCTGAGTAAGATATGTATATATAAGTTGGATGTATTATTAATAAAGTTCCAGCTGTTTTCTAGATCACTGTGAATGGATCTAACATTGAGAGTGTTGTGACATATTTTAAATGAGCCAAAACCGTAAACTGTAGAAATTCAGATCGAGTCAAACTATTTAAAAAGATAATAGTTTATTTCTGTTATCACAGAAGAGTCCTTAGTTTACAATCCGAGACGAGTATACACAAGCGTCTAACCAGAAAGTGACTTACAAGACTTAAAATCAAATACACAAGCTTGGAATGACAAATGAAAACAAAGATGGGTTTAGGTTTTTTTCCGTATCTGACACAAATCAAATTTATTTGTAAGGCCCGACAACACACGTTAATGTCCCCATGGGCCGGACACGTCTTCTTTAAACAAGTCAAGAAGAAACATCACAATAAGTCAAGAACAAAACAAGAATGATGAATGACCTTTATTTATATAGCACCCTTCACAGCACGAATGCACAGGGTGCTTTACACTACAGCTTAATATAAAAACACAATAAAACAAAATCAGAAATAAATGACGACAAACAAACAGCAGTTAAAAACAGTGAAACCAGATAGAAAAAGTAGAATAAAAGAATTTGGATAAAATCATGAGTCACTAATTAAAACAAAAACTATAGAACAGTGAGGACAAGAAAAAGCGCCTATGCATGATCAAAGGCCTGTCTGAACAAATGTGTTTTTAGTTGTTTTTTAAAAGAGTTTTCAGAGGGGGCAGTTCGCAGGTCCAGGGGGAGAGCGTTCCAGAGCCTTGGTGCCGTCACCTCGAAGGCTCGATCACCCCTTGTTTTTAGCCTGGACCTGGGGACCACCAGGAGGTGCTGATCGGCAGATCTGAGTGAAGAACACCATAATGTCCAACTAATTTAAAAATAAATGCAAAATAAATGAATGAATGCAACACTCCCAGACACGCGAAGGTAAGGAAAAACTCACTATAACCTAGCAATAGGAAAAAATGCACCACAGGCAGTGTGGAGGAGAGAAACCTTAGAAGGGCCATTCAAGGGGGGGATCTCCCTTCTTAGATGTCGGTGATAGTAGTGTTGCAGACGGACAGTTGGTAAGCATGCACTCGTGTGTAGTGAAACACAGATGAGTGCATGCAATAGCAACTGAACATTTTGAAAAATTTAAGATAGAGCTGATAGCGATAGCAACTGAACATTTTGAAAGATTAAAGATAGAGCTGATAGCGGATCTATTTGAGGCACAGGGGCGGCGCAAAGTGGGTCACGTCCTCCCCGTCTTAATCACGGGACGTTCAACACTCCGGTCATCACTCCGAGACAGCCGGAGACAGGGAGATAGGGGGCGGCGCAGAGAGGGTCGCAACCTCCCCGTCATCATCGCGGGACGTCCAGCACTCCGGTCATCACCACGAGACAGCCGGAGACAGGGAGACAGGAGGGCACGCAGAGAGGGTCGCATCCTCCCGGTCTTCATCACGGGACGTCCGACACTCCGGTCATCACTCCGAGACACCAACTCCGGGACAGCAACTCACAAGATTGATATGAAACTTGGGTTGTTGTTTTAATAACCCTAGTGTCCTGTCTGTATATTAGTTAAACTATATTAACTAGTTAAGGCTTGTACAGAGAATGTGTATTTAAACAGAGAAACATGACATTTTCTATAACAAGAACATTACAGAATATAAATTGCAGCAAAAAATGGCCTCTTATACAGAATCAGAGCCAAATGTATTTGTAAAGCCCGAAATCACAAGGTAATGTCCCTATGGGCTGGACAAGTCTTCTTTAAAGTGGAAATGAAGCAGTGCGATAAATACATATTCATAGCATCACATTAGTATTTAGATAAGCCACAGAAGAAGTCACGTTATAAAAATAAGCAGTTTCTAAGAAAAAACGATTTGTTGTGTACATTTCTGAAGCATTTAGCATTATGGGCGCGGCCATTTTGTTGCTGACGTCATACCGGGGGTTGGGTGTATACACTCTGGTTAGCTGCCTATATTGAATGGGTCAGTCAGCAAATAAAATGTTGCCTACAAAACAACGGGACCGCGGTGGTTCTGTTTGTATTGCTCCTGGCTGTTCAAACTAATTTTACCATGTGAGAGAGAGGAAAGTTGGTTAATTTCCACAAACTACCAGTGAAAAAAACAGTTGTTGACATGTTGGCTCGGGCTGGCTGCACTCAGGCGGCGCGACCAGCCTGTTGGACAGGGAAGGAGGATCTGCAGAGAACACTTCATTGCCTCGGATTATGTTGTTGGGGTGGGATGTTTGTCCAGAAGACCACTAATCAGCTGAAGCCGGACGCGGTTCCCTCGGTCTTCGACAGACAGACCGGCGTTAGCTCTCGGGAGCGATCGCTAGCTAGTTGGCACCAGCCGGGGCCCGGCGTTAGCTCTCGCTAGCTAGCGTTAGCAACCGGAGCGTCGCGGAGCATTCAGCCTGCTGGCTACACAGCTTGTGTAGCCAGCAGGCTGAATGCTCCGCGACGCTGGTTGAAGTGGGTCTAGGTAGCCAGCAGGCTGAATGCTCCGCGACGCTCCGGTTGCTAACGCTAGCTAGCGAGAGCTAACGCCGGGCCCCGGCTGGTGCCAACTAGCTAGCGATCGCTCCCGAGAGCTAACGCCGGTCTGTCTGTCGAAGACCGAGGGAACCGCGTCCGGCTTCAGCTGATTAGTGGTCTTCTGGACAAACATCCCACCCCAACAACATAATCCGAGGCAATGAAGTGTTCTCTGCAGATCCTCCTTCCCTGTCCAACAGGCTGGTCGCGCCGCCTGAGTGCAGCCAGCCCGAGCCAACATGTCAACAACACTGTTTTTTTCACTGGTAGTTTGTGGAAATTAACCAACTTTCCTCTCTCTCACATGGTAAAATTAGTTTGAACAGCCAGGAGCAATACAAACAGAACCACCGCGGTCCCGTTGTTTTGTAGGCAACATTTTATTTGCTGACTGACCCATTCAATATAGGCAGCTAACCAGAGTGTATACACCCAACCCCCGGTATGACGTCAGCAACAAAATGGCGGCGCCCATGTTGAAAACAGGGATATTATATTATATTTTTCAGACAAATAAGATAGATTTCACATTTGATTATAGAACCCTGTCTTACACAAGGTACACAACAAACAAACTAGGATCACATTGCTCACTGCTTCATCTCCACTTTAAACAAGTCAAGAAGAAACATCACAATAAATCGAGATCAAAATCCACCATACAATCCAAATATGCAACACTCCCAGACATTCCCCAGCGAAGGTAAGGAAAAACTCTAGCAATAGGAGAAAAGCATCACAGGCAATATGGATGAGAGAAACCTTAGAAGGGCCGTTCAAAGGGGGATCCCCCAACTTGGATGTCTGTGATAATATAGTGTTGCTATGGATGATCGATGGGTGGAGAATAGTTGGTATGTACATATACGTGTAATAAAACACATATGTACATGCAATAGCAACTGGGGTACATAAGAAAGAAAATGTAAGATTTAAATAGAATAAAGCTAAGGACAACAAAATAAAAAGCATAGAGGAACGAGCGCTAGTATGAAAATAATTCATAGTCATATTCCATTTGGATGCATGTATGTATTCCGCTCGGGTCCATTTGAAGTATGGGGGCGACGTAGAGAAAATTCCACCACCTTGGCCATCACCATGAGACATCCACCACCTTGGCCATCACCACGAGACATCCACCACCTTGGCCATCACCACGAGACATCCACTCACAGAGAGACAGGGAGACAAGGACAGGGGTTAGAGAGTTCCCGATGAAAACCTAGAAGAGGATCATTGAAGCCATTTTCTTGGCAGTTTTGGATTTGGATGGACCTGGAAGGGGTATGGCAATCACTCCTGTAGTATACTATTTATCAATCACATTCAGTGTTGTTGTCCTTGCTCTAAGGACTTGTTATTGAATTGTCGTATTGCTTGTAATATACATTTCAGGTGCAAAGGTCAATGACCAAACACACCCAGACTACATTCCATCTGTATTCCCTTCAACATCACAGTCTACACACCATCTACGTCAACGAACATCAGTCGCCATGAGCGGCATGCAAAAAGGAACTTCTCTTCATACCATGGTAAGTGATATCATCTAGTTTTCAGTTACGTGCCAAAACCAATGGGTTCCTAAATTGCAGTTTCTTATTAGTATGGTTTTTATTTCATTTAAAGTGACTCCCCACAAGAGGCCTAAACGTTGCAGCCAAGACATCCAAGTTGAGGAAGCAGCCACACCTCCCATCACCGAGCAGTGTCTGTTTGACGAGATGCAGTCTCTCAGAGAGGAGAGGGATGCAGCCAAGGAGGATGGTGACCAACAAAGAACCAAGGTCGAGTCAAGCTCCTTGACCGCTTCATCTGTGGACAGCAACGACACCAAATGCAAGATGATTACAGGTGTTACCTGGCCAGTGCTTCTGCACTTGTTTTCTTTCATGCACACAGAGAAGACAAGGACCACCATAATCTCACCCAAAGATCAGCTATTTATCACCCTTGTCAAACTGCGTCACGACATGTCCTTTGACCTCATCTCCCACATCAGAGGTGTGTCAAAGGCAACAGTCATCAAAGTGTTCTGGACCTGGATGCGTGTATGCTTTCCCCAACGCATTTGTGTTTCCACGTTCCCGTTTTGCGCTCTGATTGGCCAGGTCATGTGACATGTGCGCCAATCGTGGGACAGCAAGTTCTGCGCCTATTTCTGGGTCTAACAGCCTGCAAACTACCTGGCGTTCTATCGCCATGCTCTAAGACAAACTCTAACCTTAACCAACTTCGAAAGAGTGCCTAAGCTTAACCGTCGAAAGAAGGGCAGGCGTTCTATCGCCATGCTCTAAGACAAACTCTAACCTTAACCAACTTCGAAAGAGCGCCTAAGCTTAACCAGTGTAGAAACTTGCGGTCCCACGATTGGCGCACATGTCACGTGACCAGAAACGCGTGGGCCAATCAGAGATGCGGAAACACAACTGCGTTGGGGAAAGCATACACCTGCGTAGACCTGATGTACGTCAAGCTTGCCTTCTTGATTAGATGGCAGGACAGGGACTACATATTCTCAATCATCCCCCCAGTATTCAAAACAAAGTGTCCTCGTCTCACATTGATCATAGAGTGCTATTCCTCCTACAAACGCCACCCCACAGTGAAAGTGTTCATATCGTGCATCCCAGTGGGTCACATTAACTTCGTGTCCCAGGCCTGGGGAGGCAGAGCCTCGGACATCCACATTGTCAGGAGTGTGGATTGCGCTGCACATGCCTGTGATCAGATCCTGGCAGACAGGGGTTTCACACTTGAGGATGACTTTGCATCTGTTTGCGGTGCACAACTCATTCTATTTACAAGGAACAAGAAGCAGCTGTCTGCAGAGGAGGTGGAGAGAGCCCGGAAAATATCATCAGTGCGGATCCACATTGAGAGGGTGATTGGACTAGCCAAGAACCGATACACAATACTAAAGGGTCCAGTTCCGATTCGCTGTGTTCAGAGTCTAGCAGGTGAAGCCAATCGTGAGCAATACAGCAGCATCGACAAGATCATCCGAGTATGTGCTGCTTTGGTGAATCTGGGAGACAGCATTGTTCTCAAGGATTAGAGAGACATTTGTGATTGACCTGTGATACAGGACTAGGATTATTATTGCAGATATTTTGCATTAGATCTCACTGATAATTTGCACTATGAGCCATTGTAAGTAAAACAAGATTAAATTGACCAATCAGAGGAAAATAGTATAATAAGCAAAAGTATCTGCAAAAGATAATTCTACTCAATATTTGATCAAATACAAGATATTTTCACTTGATACGATTAAATTTTTTGCAGTCCACTGTCTTTGCCCTGTGAGCCAGATTACAATGATTGTATTACAGCGTGTAGTAAATGTGTTGTGTAAATATTGTTATGGTGTGTAGACTATCTTACAAAAAAAAAACACACACAATAAAATGTAAGTGTAACTAAAATACATTTATTGTCAACATCCATCTCTTCTATGGTACAAGACAGCAGGAAGGGTACAACTCAGCTGAGTAACAATGTTCATCAAAGTGTTGAGTGCTACAGTCAGCGTTCCCACACATTGCTAAATGAAATTCAAGGACTTTCAAGTACTTTCCTAAGCACAATTCCTCATTTTAAAAGGACTTAAATGCTGTTTTTATAGAAAAAAAAATGTATGGCTTAAAATCAATTTCTGCACCACTAGGTGTCCCTCTAACACAGGCTATAAACATATGCCTATATGTAACACTTACTGCCACCCTTGGGGGAAAGTCGGTCTTACTAGATTCTAAGACCAAGAGCTCCTGATATACGGGTGACAAAGGAAAAACCTGAAGTGTTGCAGTGCATATCACAATACTAGGGGTGTAACGATGTGACCTCACAACGATTAATGTCGATTCCGATTATTCAGGCAACGATTAAATGCATCTTCATTTGACCACGATTCGATTCTATTAATTTTAGATTAATTTTCTCTCAGTTAATTCCCCAAAAAAATGTAATACACAAATGTGGCTGGGCGAACTGATTCACTCAGCATGAATGGACTATAGGTAAAAAAAAAAAAAAAACATAAATTTTTTATTTCGATTAATTTCGATTATAATAGATTCTAACATTTTCAAATCGATGCAGTTGAATCGTCACATTAGAATCGATGCATTTCGATTAATCGATGCATCGTTACACCCCTACACAATACTGTATTTTTATACATGCCACAGAGCATGATCGGATGTGAATTGCTTAATTGTATCATGCAGTACACCTGTATGGAAGCATCTGCATTTGTTTTTTTCTCCACTCATTTATTCAGGGATTTCCTTTCATTTGTCATATGTTCTTTTCTTATCTTATCTCCTATCGGTACTGTTGTCATTATGAATTGAAAATGGGGGACACTTATGTAAACAAGATGAAAGTCTTTCTCTGGACTCTGCATCCCCTTAACAATTGTGTGTATTGAGCCGTACTGTATTGTACCCATTCTGCAATCTGTTAATAAAGTTTTCAATTAATCAATCAATCAAGTCACGCCAACAAGCTATGCTAGCTCTAGTTCATGACAGCTAGCATAGCTTGTCCAACAATGCAGTATACTACAGTACCGATAGGAGCTTATCTTCTCTTATCTAATCTTGCGTGGATGTTTGATCAGGTAGTGGTACACATTTGGGTATTCGAGAGATGGCCATGTCTTTGGGTTGTTCTCCCAATGGTCTGCAGGTGTCTTGTATGAACCGATAGTCTTAAACAGCCGACACAAGGTCATAGAGCTCATCATAAAGAAATACGACGAGGACGTGCACCACGCCGGGGCAGAGAGAGTCTTCGCTGAGATCAGACGTCGCTATTGGATACTGCAAGGAAGAGAAGCAGTACGACGCTTCCAGCGGACCTGTCTAGACTGTCGCAAGTGGCGAGCACAGCCCAGTATACCCCGGATGGCTGACCTACCCCCCTGTCGCCTCCGACTCGGCGACAAGCCCTTTCACTCCACCGGTATGGACTGTTTCGGCCCGCTGTATGTGAAGAAAGGAAGAGGGACGGAGAAGCGGTGGGGTATTGTATTCAAATGCATGACCTCCCGAGCGATACACATAGAACTCCTTCCAACCATGAGTACGGACTCATTCCTTATGGCCTTCCGGAGATTCACAGCGCGGAAAGGAAAACCGTCTATATTATTGTCTGATCACGGGACAAACTTCAAAGGCGGAGAAAGAGAGCTGAGAGAGAGCTTCCAAGCTATGGGCCCAGAACTTAAGACCCACCTCGCTCCCTCTCAGATTGATTTCCAGTTTAACCCCCCGAATGCACCTCACTTCGGGGGAACTTGGGAACGAGAAGTACGTTCGATAAAGACAGCCCTGTACGCCGTGCTTGGGGCCCAGACCGTGGCGGAAGAAGTCCTCACGACAGTCCTCACGGAGATCGAGGGAGTATTGAACTCAAAGCCCCTCGGTTACGTCTCAAGTGATGTAGCAGATGTCGACCCAGTCACCCCCAACACTCTCTTGATGGGGCGGCTGGACCCCGCGCTCCCACAGACAGTGTACAGACCTGAAGAAGCGAACGGCCGAAGAATGTGGAGGTACAATCAAGTATTGGCTGACAAGTTTTGGAACAGTTTCCTCCTCCACTATCTACCGTCTCTACAGACCCGCCAGAAATGGGTAAAAGAAAGAGACAATTTGACGGAGGGCACAGTCGTCATGATTATCGACCAGTCACTACCCCGAGCTATGTGGCCGGCCGGCCGCGTAAGCAAAGTGATCACTGGTGCCGACGGAAAGGTCAGAGCGGCAGAAGTGCTCGTCCAGGGGCGGACATACACCTGACCCGTGGCGAGGCTGATAGAGTTGCCAAGGCTCCCCGACTCTCTTAATGACGACCATGACCCCCTGACTTTGTGAATTGCCCTACTCCTCACAATGGACATTGAGTAGTGGACAGTGCGGTTAATCTGTCTCTGCTTATCTAATTAGGTGCGGACTAATTAGGAGGCGGCTGTTACAAAGGGTCAGATTAAACCGAATATATATATTTATTACTTGAGATATATTGTATAGTATTTATATATCGTCTGATATCCCTTGTATATTCTTTGTACATATACACGGAATATCCCTTTACCTAGTACAGGCCAGACCATAATATTCGTTCTCCTATTGGACAGCGACCCCCTAGGCGCCACGGCCATACCCCCAATGTCTAGTTCAAAGTCACCGCTAAGACATGTCTCAACATGCCCAGGTTTGCGCAGTAATACGAGACAGAAATAAGGCTGGTACTAGATTATTCACCTTACGTATAAATACGGCGCAGGTGGATACAGATGCACTTAGTAACTAAAAGCAGAAGCCTTCACCACGATACAACGTGCTGTGAAGTGGGCCCGTTTTGCCCCGAAATAGAGCCTTGAGACCGCGTGCGAATTGATAGCTGTAGTGTCAGAGTTTAACGCTGTATCGTCAAGTTCGACCTATTCTATTATTAAGTAATAGTCTATTATGTATAGTGTATCGTGCGGCTACCGTTCTACAGTGACCAGCATTACCAACGTTTCATCGTACCGAGCTAGTGTGCTTATCCAGGCTGGGCGGCCTAACCTTGTGCCGCCATCCGAGGAGCCCTAGACGAGAACCGTGTGGATATGTACACTGGATAACCTACACCGACGAATGCAGAGCCCTATTCGGCTGGATTATATTGCTTTGGTCCTGTGGCTGCTGGAGCAGAGAATCGTCTACCCCCACTACCGTGTGGGATTTACCCTGTGAGGAGCCCCGTCGAGCCCGCCTCTAGGACCCTGAGGCTGGCTAGCTTTCATCCATGCTGCAGTGCATACCGGAGAATAGCTGTTGCTTTGTCTACGGACCAAGGGATTATTGCACCGTCTCCTGTACCTGGAGTCTCTTTATTCCTCGTTGATCCAGACTTTTGCTACCGACAAATCCTCTCCCCTGCTGGCTTACAACCGGAGGGAACCCCCCTAGTATCTCCAGCTGACCTACGAGTGTACCTTATATAATTCTTATGCTACAGGTGGTATTAATTATCCCCTTCGTAATATGCTCATGGACTTACGCTCTTGACCTATTCATGCACATTCTTCGCCTTACAAGCGCAACTCTAATTCTCAATACTGTAAGATAATATTGATGCTCTTCTAATAAATATTCCAAACAGGACTTTCTTTGTTAAGCCGTGTTATTGTGTGGGTGTTCATCACATATACATGTGTACTGTATGGCCAGTAGTAATGTACATAACTCAGTAGTGGTTTAATGATACCATACTTATTCAATACAGTCAGGGAATTGTACCCCTCAGTTACAGTTACTGACTAATCCATCATTTACACTTTTCAAGTGCCAATTGCGGTCGTCGTTGGCTCTACGCTAACCTTTTTCCCAAGGAGCACATGTACTCCTAAATGAAAAAATTTAGGAGCACACAAAGAAATTTAGGAGTACCCAAAAATATTTAGGAGCACAGTGAAAATATTTCAAGTAACAGAGTTTTTTTTTTTTTTTTTTTTTTTATATAAATGTATATTTGTACTGTGCGTGCATATGCAAACGGGAACGGGACACACATCTGTGCAATAGCACATACCACCAAAGTCACTGGCCCACTGTGTGCGTGTGTGTATATCTGCATGTGCAAACGGGAATGGGACACAGACATTTGAACTATTAAGTGATTAATGCCTACTGTGGCAAAGTTGTAGCCAACAACTAGGCCTAATAAGAAAGGCAGTGACATTGAACAAAAAGGAGACACTGGCATTACCACCAGGGCCATCAGTAGAGGGGACTGTAAGGTGCCCTTTCGGTATACTACCTTTGCTAAAACTGTGTTCTCTGTTAAAGGTGGTAACTACTGGAATAGCCTACCAGTTGTGATTAGAGAGTGCCCCACATACTCCATGTTCAAGACCCATCTTAAACTGCATCTTAAGGCAAACCAGAACTGTGATAATTTTTTATCTGATTTAGTTTATGTAACTTGTTTCTTGTTTTTATTGTTGTTTTTATCATTGATTGTCACCATGCTTTACCCTAAGCAGGCTATTTATTTATTCAAATGGTTTAGCTGTCTCCTGGTGTAAATTAGCTCTTGCTACAACCCTGCATGTTTACATTTTGTATTTTGTACTTGATGTTCATTAACATGTGCTGTCCCTATCAAATAAACTATCAAATCAAACTACTGCTACAAAAGTAACAGTCACTTAACTTTAGCTTTTGCCCATTTTATGCATACAATGCCTATGTTTTGGCTAGTGTTGCTCTTCTAGAAAAATAATCCTTTCAGGGTTGCCTATTGAAATACTGTACACCTCCAGTACAGAAACATTGTTTATGAGTTTGCGTGTCAGGTAGACCAATTCTGCCAATTACGTCACACCGCTTGCACTCTGGCCATCCGGCGCTGCAGCTGGACCCTATTGCCCACCTCTGCTGTTGATAACGCTAGCCAAGTTAGCTGTACACACATACACAGTGGGCCAGTTACTTTGGTGTAGTCGTGTAACAATGCATCGATCCTAAGGGGAAAATTCAACTGCATCGATTTGAAAATGTTAGAATCGATTATCGCAATTTGAATGTGTACACAGTGTTATGTTGTTATCATGTCCGTTACAGTTAGAGAATATCTAGACAGCACCTCTATAATAGACGGCCCTGCACAGTAGCGCAGCGACCGGAACAGGAAGCTGAGACGCTATTTGTAAATACACCTGCAATCGTCCGAGACTTGTTTGTATATTGTTTTCTTCCTTTATTAAACTGGATGGAACAAATGGAATATCGTTCTTATTTATATACAAACATCTGGATGTAGTCCAACGGATATGATCAGTGGATCAGAGGAGGAGGACGAGGTGTGCAAACAGACCACGGAGAAAGTCGGATAGTCGACGGAGCCGTCGGCAAACACGGCACCTTGTCGACTTAAAGGACCAGGACACTGTTAACGTCGACAATTGGTATGGATTTTTTACTTTCATGTAAAGGATAATTTCATTGGATTATAGTGGACTTTTATTATTAGTTCTACAATGGAAGATGCCAAAGGGGATTATTATTTTTTTGAGCTACAGCTGTAGTCTGAAGTAATTTTTTATACATGGGAAGCAAGCTATTATAATTATTCATCCAAATAACTGACAATGGTGCTTATAAATGCAGAGTGCCCTATTGAGGGTTGTGACTATGTAGCTGAGCATGCAGCGGCGGCGGCCATGTTAAGTGTACACGCCACTATACATGTCACAGGCGCAGACCCCTGGGCGCCGGGCGCAACCGTGGTGTCATCGCATGGTGATCTGCGCGAAGAAGACAGGCAAACCGCGACGCACTGTCGACTTCCAGGCCCTGAACAGGTATGCACTCCGCGAGACCCACCACACCCAATCTCCATTCCACCAAGCGAGATGTGTGCCTAACGGAAAACTCAAGACTGTGTTCGATGCCTGGAACGGTTACCACAGCGTCCCGATCGCCACAAGACGACGTTCATAACCCCATGGGGCCGCTACCGGTACCTGTTGGCCCCGCAGGGGTACATGACATCGGGGGACAGTTACTCGCGACGGTACGGACATAGGCAACAAAACTAATACACGACTTCCCACAACCACGTAATGTCACGGACATCAGGTCGTGGTTCGGGCTGGTCAACCAGGTGGCCTACGCCTTCAGCATGGCCGAGCGTATGCAGCCATTCCGGAAGCTCCTGAAGAGTGGAGAACGCTTCGAGTGGTCCACGGAGTTGGAAGACATTCCGTGAGTCAAAGGATGTGATCATCGAAGAAATTGAGCGTGGTGTCCGCATTTTTGACAAAACCAGGCCAACATGTATCGCCACGGACTGTGGGGCGGCTTTGGCTCAGGGGTAGAGCGGGTCGTCCAATGATCGAAGGGTTGGTGGTTCGAATCACGCTCAAGCCCATGTCCATCCCATCGCTGTTGTGTCCTTGGGCAAGACACTTAACCTACTTGCCTCGTATGAATGTGTATGCATGTGAATTAATGTTGGTGGTGGTCGGAGGGGCCGTAGGCGATGATTATTCGCCACGCTTCCGTGAGTCTGCCTCAGGGCAGCTCTGGCTGCAATTGTAGCTTACCACCACCGGTATGACTGTGTATGAACGAATAATGGACTCTGTGAAGCGCTCTGGGTGTCATGAAGAGCGCTATATAAATCCAAGCCATTATTATTATTAAAGGAGGGCTTTGGATTCTGGTTATTCCAGAAACACTGCCGATGTATGCCAGTCAGACCCTTCTGCTGCACCGATGGGTGGAAGATAACCCTGGTTGGCAGCAGATTCGCGCATGCGGCGGAGTCCAGATACGCGCCCATAGAGGGCGAGGCTCTTGCGGTCACGGACGATCAATTTACGACGACCTGGCGACCCGTGTCACTGTACCACCAGCACTCGTTGTGACACCACGTCTGCCTGACCCCTACTGCAACCTTGTGTCCCCCACATCGCCACCGGTACTCACGTTGGCGAGCCGACCCCGGCGTGGGACGCCGCCTGCTTCGCACATGATCCTTCGGGCGTCACCACCGGCCCCTTTGGACCCGGGAGCCGATCCCCCACCGGGGCCCACTGTGTCGTCCCCTGCACCTAGGGCGGTATTACGCCGATCCACCAGGGCAACCGGAGCGCCTGCCTGGTACAGGGACTATTCCATGGGCTAGTCACATAATGGACACATGATTTATAGTCACATAACCTGGGTGTGGGTTATACAGGTATTTTTGTGTGTTCGTTTATAATAAAATAAAAAAAAGAATTCTCAGCCTTTACACAGTATGTTAAAGACTCTGGGGGAGATAGAGAATATCTAGACAGCGCCTCTATAACAGACGGTCCTGCACAGTAGCGCAGCGACCGGAACAGGAAGCTGAGACGCTATTTGTAAATACACCTGCAATCGTCCGAGACTTGTTTGTATATTGTTTTCTTCCTTTATTAAACTGGATGGAACTAATGGAATATTGTTCTTATTTAACAGTCAACACAACGACATACGCTACTGCATCAACGTTATGATTAACAAAGCAAGGCATTCGTTTTGTTGCATTAACGTTATATTACTATTGCTAAATCTAGGTGTTCTAAAATAAAATAACAAATATCAAAAGGCTGGTTTATTTGCATAAACAAAGGTCTCATACAGAATGAGACGAATTGAAAGTCTTTATAAGTTTTGAAACTAAATTAATAAGTTCCATCTCTCTTGGTTGTGCTATCTCTCCTCACTCCTCTCTCTCTCTCTCTCTCTCTCTCTCTCTCTCTCTCTCTCTCTCTCTCTCTCTCTATACTGAGGAATGCCGACCTTGACCTAGGCAACCCACTATCTTTCTCTCCTGCGTTGTTTTGACTCCGTCCCTGGTTACTTGGCACCTATCTTGTCACCCTAGCAACCACTTTGACCCATATCTCTCCTCCTCACAGGCCCTGAACTCATACAGAACAGATTCAGTCTTAAATTCTAAACACAATTATGTACTTTCTCCTGTTATGATCATAATGAAGTGATATCTTTCAATGCTCTATACACTAATACACGCTCTATACACTAATACACACTCTATACACTAATACATGCTCTATACACTAATACATGCTCTATACACTAATACATGCTCTATACACTAATACACACTCTATACACTAATACATGCTCTATACACTAATACACACTATACACATGCTCTATACACTAATACATGCTTTATACACTAATATTTCATACCTCATTGCACCTTACCCTAAGTTGTACCTCATCCCATTTCTGCATTGTACTGTATACATATTGTATTGTAACTCAGTTACAATTTTTTTCTACTCTGTATTGTATATAATGTATATTGAACACTTTTGCTTACACTTTGTTTACGTACTTTTGACTTTCTATTTTATACTTTATTATACTTACTCTATTTTTATCTAGCACTCTCAGGAGCATAACAGAAAAAAGCATTTCATATAAAAGTATTCTGTATCTTTGTATCTTGTATGACAACTAATAAAGAAACTTGAACTTGAACTTCAGTCTGAGCTCACGGAGGAGATAAAACTGGGAACGAGGTTAGAGCTCACAGATGACGTATTCAACCAAGGGGAGGAGTCTACGGGGCGACGGAGCGAATAACCAGGGGCGTGACGTCGTCTAAGATGGCCGCGCATCGCTGTTAAAACTAGCAGCAAACGTTTCTACAGCCAGACTATTTACAATACGGAGCTTTTAACTCGCTTCTCTGGTACAAACCCGTTATCAAAGGACAAGTTAAACACAACACATTTGTGATCGGTCACCGGCGTCAACTCCTCCGTGCAAACATTACTGACTTTTAATCCGATTGTGAACAAGATCAAGTGTGTTGCCTTTGTTGTGAGTCGGACCAGAGACATGTTGGATACAATTAAACGAGTCTCTTGCTAACGTCTCTGTGGCAGAACTTTACGGGACCAAGACGTTCTTCTTGTGGAAACGGATCAGACTGTGGACACCACAACATCTGTAAGTAAAATTATGTTCACATTGTTTTCCTCTTATTGCTCCTTCCTTGCAGCAGCGGAACTCGAAAGTAACCTTCAAGTTGTACAATCACAGCTTAATTGTAAAAAATGCCAAATGTTTTTTGCATTCGTAGTAGTTTACCATCTCCATGGTCAACGAACTGCTAGCATCTGCAGCGACGTAATTCTCTTCCCAATAAAATATTACATTTCTCCCGATACCGGAAGCTCCCCCTGATAGCTCTGTGTAGCTGTAAAGACACTCATTGTTGATTCGTTTGTAATATGTTTATCAGATCAACATAAGTGTAGTAGCTTAGTACCATTCAAGAAACAGACACCAACTAAACTAGTAGTTTGTGCATGTTTATTCATCTTCAGGCACATGAGAAAGCACACACGACACAACACGGCTGGGTCTCATTTATAGTGAGAGGTTAAGGCCTGGAGTCCCCCTCCAGGTGAAGGCATGCCATTACACTCTAGTCTATAACATCCCTCCCGTCTTAGTTTTATATATATTTTACCTTTTCGTTTACCAGTCACCATAAACAGAAAACATACCAGCATTTACTTTATAATATACCTATAATAACATACCTTTATGTGACCATACCAATGCCCCAAACATCATTCAATAACATTATTTCCCCCCCAAAACCCTTTTTTTCCACCTTTTCTTATTTTTCACATTATATATAAAACACTCATCTCCCCACCCCAAGTCTGTGTGTTCAATTGTGTACGGTTAGTGTGGGTGGACACTGGACAGACACTAACACCACACTTCCTAAGCCAGGTGACAAGGGCACATTCTTGCCCTGAAGGACTTTCCTTTATGTCGAGTGGTCCTTCAAATATCGAGGAGGACGTCTGTCCCTCCTTGATCTGCGCAACTCGTCGGCTGGACCTAAGTAAGTAATTAAGTAATGTTTATTTATATAGCACCTTTCACAGACCAGGGTCACAAAGTGCTTCACATAATAAAAACACCAGTGAAGTGCAAAGATAGCAGCATGATAAAAGAAAAAATATAAAAAACGTGAAAGAACAGGAAAAACAAAACAGATAAAAATACATAATGTTATGTTGAGTAGTAGGATGTCTGTCCCTCCTTGATCTGCGCAACTCGTCTGCAGTCCTGTTTGGTGAGAGCTTGCGTCCTCCAGTGCTCCAGCAGCTGGTGTAACCTCTGGTCTCCTCACCGGTGTTGGACTGTCCTCCGTTTGGTGAGAGCTTGCGTCCTCCAGTGCTCCAGCAGCTGGTGTAACCTCTGGTCTCCTCACCGGTGTTGAACTGCCCTCTGTTTGGTGAGAGCTTGCGTCCTCCAGTGCTCCAGCAGCTGGTGTAACCTCTGGTCTCCCCACGGTGTTGGACTGTCCTCCGTTTGGTGAGAGCTTGCGTCTTCCAGTGCTCCAGCAGCTGGTGGATTGGGTTCTGGCACGTCCTCCTCCTCTGTAGTCCTGGAAGCTGGTGCAGGAAGATCCTTGTCCTGCCTGCTGAACAGTTGATCGACATTTCGCCTCACTACTTTTCCATCTCCCAGCAACACACAGTGTAGGAAACTGGTCCGGTTAACTCCTGCACTAGTCCATGTATCATCTAGGTCCATATCCAAAGTATCTTAGTATGGACAGGGTCACCTTTACCAAAGTTTCAATGTTTGGCATCATGCCGAGTAGGGTATATCTGCAGAGCCACAGAGCCCAACGTCTGCGTGGGGCTTCGTGGCGTGGACGGGTTTGAGGCGGGGCTTCGTGGCGTGGACAATTATTGTGGCCTGGACACAAGTATTTGTTGGAGTGCGCATGCGGATGGGGGGGGGGGGGGGGGGGGGTGGGGGCTCTCTCGCATATAGTAATAATAGAGTATACATTTGAGGGGGAATAAACTGTACATATATACAGCACTGTTTGTGATACAAAAATAGTAGAGTACATTAACCTGGCACACAACATACTTGTTCATTTTTCTTTCACTCTAAAGGAAATATGTCTCGCATACAGTAGACCCCCCAGTAGCCTACTTTGTGGAGACGAAGATGATGAGTACCAGTCTTCTCCTCAGACATATAAACTGTACATTGGAAGAGGTCTACAAATATACAGCACTGTTGGGGGGGGGCTCTCTCGCATATAGTAATAATAGAGTATATACATTTGAGGGGGAATAAACAGCACTGTTTGTGATACAAAAATAGTAGAGTACATTAACCTGGCACACAACATACTTCGTAGGGATGGGTACCGAATTCGGTACTTTTGAGGTACCGAACCGAAACACGTTGGTACTACCGACCGAGTATCGATTCAAGTGAGATACCGGATTTTTACCTTTTTTTTTTTTTTTTGCTTTTCTTTTCATGTCAACGTTCACACGCACAATATATGCTTACCTAGGATTTGACTTGATTCAACAACAAAGCAGTCGGAGCAATGGCAAGCCGAAAACGGTCGAAATTGTAGTTATTTGAAGTTTGGATTATTTTTTTCACAACTGAGGTAGGTAAATAAAATTTTTTTAGACTAAAGTACCGGTATCGGTTCAAATGTGAAAGGTACCCATCCCTAGTTCACATGTCATTTTTCTTTCACTCTAAAGTACAGTTTATTCCCCCTCAAATGTATATACTCTATTATTACTATATATACTCTACTATTTTTGTATCACAAACAGTGCTGTATATTTGTAGACCTCTTCCAATTTTTTTTTTCACGGCATACAAGTATACAATGAATTGTCTTGCCCGCAACAATTGTGCAAATACAATAATAATAGTATAATAAGAATCCAATAGAACGACATTGTGCAATAATACAAGTAATCAAGTAGGGCATATCGGTATATGTACATGAGTTATTTACAGCGCATGGTAGGACATGGTAGGCATGGTGGTACGGTTAGCTACGGATGAGGCACTGGGTCTTTATGTACACTGCTATACAATACTATATTATACAATCTCAAGTTATACTATACTATTCTTAGAGTGACCTTTCCTTTTTTAAAGTGACCATAAGTGTGAGCATGTGCAGCATGAGTGTGTGTGTGCTCATGTTATAGTGGCTGCTAGTGTGTGAGCGTGTATTGTGCGTGTGAACGTTGACGTGAGCGTGCGGCACACTTCGTTTTTTCCCCCCCAAAATGTGGCACAGGCGGATCTCACGTGAATCGGTACTCGGTAGTACCGACGTGATTCGGTCGGTACCCTTAATTCGGTTCGGTACCCATCCCTAATACTCACATATTATTATTAGGGCTGTCAAAATTAATGCTTTAACTTTAGAGATTAATTTAAATAATTTAAAGCATTAAGAAACTGTATTCAAAGAAAGCTATTCAAATAGTCTTTGAATCTAAATATACTTTCTTTGTGTTGATTTTACATTAATTCCATGATTTTACTCAAGTAAATATCCGTTACAAGCTTCGGTCTTAAGTAGAAAAATGCTATTTTTTATCTAGATTAATCTAGATTAATTACAGAAAATTGTGAGATAAATTAGTTAATTTTTTTTAATCTATTGACACCACTAATTATTATTATTTATTATTATTATTATTATTATTATTATTATTATTATTATTATTATTATTATTATTATTATTATTATTATTATTATTATTATTATTATTATTATTTATACTCCATGACACTTTCACCCATATTTCTGCTCCTGGTATTGAACTTCCACCGCTGCACTATCTCACTCGGCTTCGTGTTGAAATGGTTCTTTAACAACCCCACAAGTTCATCATATGTTGGTCCCCTGGTCGCTGCGGACTCAGCAGGTTCCTCATCAGCGTGTAGGTCTGCGCGCCCACACAGCTCAGCAGCACGGCTCTCTTCCCTACATCCTCAATGTCGTTTGCCACAAAGTAGTAGTAGATAATAAATAGGTCATACGTGTAGGTATGCATTTGATTATGTGGGTCGGTAGGTTTGTAGGCAGGTGGGTGGGTGGTTATGTATTATTATGCATGCAGTATATATGCATGTATTAACACATATCTTTTGAATGTATTACTGGTATTTTTTTAATAATATGTATATTTTTGTATGTTTGATTTTACAAAACGGGAAGTTCTCGATAAGCCTCTCTAGGCTTCTAAACTTCTCCTACACAATATTAGTATTTTTTGACTTTTGTTTAACTCTTTTTGTGTTAATAAATAAATACAAATACAAGTGATGTAAGATCTCACAGTACTCCTCCCAGCCCTGCAACTTGTTGTCAAACGGTGTCACCGATCCCACTGTAGCAGCCATTTCTCTTTTTCTTTAAAACCTTTTTCATAACAGAGGTAGCTTTTTTGCATACAAAACTCACGCAACTGTCTGCCGAACATTCTTCCGGATTAATCCTCGTCACCATATGTAGTGTAACTGAGGGGTTACAAAACCCTGACTGTATTAAAGATTGTGATAGATTAAACCACTGCAAGTATGTACTTTAATTACTGGCCAGACAGTACATCTAATAGATATGGTGGACACTCATAATAACACGGCATTGACAAAGAAATAGTATTTGAGGGTATTTTATTATTATGCAACATTAGGTTACAGAATGAGAATTAGGGTCGCGCTTGTATGGCGAATAATATGCATAAAGTCAGTCAGTAGCATGAGTCACTGGGAATAGCAGGATTCCTACTATGGGTACTAGGCTGACGCCACCTGGCGTATAATAGCAATTATAGAAGGTAACGCTGGCACCGCCTGGAGACACTGGGTTCCTCTCAGAGTTGTAAGGTCTAGAGGATAGAGGAATGTTCGGATACTCAGTCTGATTCAATGAAGAATAAAGGGGGTTCACGTACAGAAGCCAGTCCTTGTAAATCCAACGATCAGCAACAAAAGCAATAACTGTAATCCAATGCTCGATAGCAAACGATGATAGCCAGCCAGCCTCTGTCCATGAGGCCAGCCCGAATGTAAATCCTCACGAGGTTAAATCCCAAACGACAGTGGGAATCAACGATGCTCTTCTCCGGGTAACACGTTCCACAATCAATATAATCCAACCAGTAATGGTTCTGCAATCGCCGCCGCTGGTTCTCCTGTGCACATGTCCAACAGGTTCTCCGACTAGGCCTCCTTGGGTACTGGCACCAATGTATTTAGTCCACGCACCCTGGCTAAGGTCCACTAGCTAACACGAACGAACCGCTGGGTAATGCTACACACGAACGAACTGTGTTGGCACGATATACAATAAATGAACGACTATTTACTTCACATTAAACTAGGTCGAACTTGACGTTACTGCATTAAACTCTGACACTTTACTATTCCATTCGCACGTGGTTCTCAACGCTCTGTTAGACGCACGGTTGCTCACTTCACTGTTACCGAACACAGACAGACTCTAGACGAACTGCTGCTGTGCGCACCTGCGCCGTATATATACTTAAGTGGTTATCTAGTCCCAAACCTCAGTTCTTGTCTGGAATCAATACGCTGTCTCCGGGCATGTTACGACATGCCTGGGCTTGTCTTTGAACCTGACGTTGGGGGCTTGCGGGCTGGCGCCTGAGGCGCTATCCAATAAGGAGAGCGAATATTACTATGGTTCGAACGCAGGTTTAAAGGGATATACCGTGTATATATAAATAATATACAATGTATATAAAACAATAAATGTAGATTCTCAGCTTTAATCTGGCCCTTCACAACATGTAGTATCTTAGCTTAGTCCCATTCAAACAACAACAACTAGTAGTTTGTACACGTTTATTAATCATCTTCAGGGTACAGGAGAGAGCACACACAACACGGCTGGGTCTCATTTATAGTGAGAGGTTAAGGGTCAACGGACTTAGTCTAGAGTCGCCCTCCAGGTGAAGGCATGACATTAGATCTATTATGCTTATTGTTATAGAGTGTAAAGAACTTAGTTACTTCACACCTTATTTCACATCTATGGGCACAGAGATAACCAGGGAACAAAATAAGTACCAGCCAACCGCCAATGGCTGGTAAAAAATCTGCCTGGCTGGTCGTTTTTAAAATCTACCAGCCAAATGGCTGGTAAGTCAAAAAGTTAAGTTTGTTCCCTGAGAGCAGAGCTACACACCAGTGCGCCTATTTTGCGAGCCGAAATAAGTCTGTGGTTTTTTCTTCTACTCACAACGGGTCAAATGCATCTAACATGCATTGCATCGTCGCCATTCCTTTATGCCCACATCGCCCGAAATGAACGTTATGTTAGCGTAAGCTAACAAGCTAATCCTGATCAGCGGCAGAGCCATAGAGAACAGCGTGGACTGGGAAAAGGGAAATGGGGGCACTCTCCCTTTCTCTGTGTGTGTGCGTGTGTTTGGAAAGACGATGAAGTCACTAGTCAGGACTCAGGAGAGGAGTATATTGTAGTAAACTGAGGATTACTGAGGATGCACAGATAATGTTGATATTCAAATATAAAAACGTTTCGAGAGGAGTGGAAGTTTGAAGACAGACTAGACTACAATATGATGCGGGGGTGGTGAGTTGAAACAGTGTGTGTGTCCCCGACCCCACTTCTATGTTTCAATAAATTATTTGCATTTAAAACTATTAACGCTGACTCATTCCTTCAGTCCACTCAAAATTATTCTAATATTCCTTATGTTGTTTATGATATTAATTGAAAATAGCATATGAGAGTATTATATAGTAATAATAACACATGGCGATATACTAAAAAGCTATTTTTAATTTTTGGCTGGTAAAAAATCTGCCTGGCTGGTAGTTTTTAAAATCTACCAGCCAAATGGCTGGTAAGTCAAAAAGTTAATTGTGTTCCCTGGAGATAACTACTATGACAGACAGATATGACCACATCAACAGAAAAAGGTAACAACTCAAGTATTTCCTTCTTTGCCTTTCAGCCATAGGCCACAACAGGATTAACAAGCAGCATCAGGGCTGCAATGCCAACAGTTGTCTTGGTGGATATAAAGACGGTTGAAAGAAATGTAATTCATGATCTTGATCTGATAAACAGACAAACAAATGATCAATAGTAGGGGTCTAACGGTTAGGGGTGGGACGATACATCGATCCAGATCGATACATCGATGTAATTATCAACAATCGAATCGGATCGATGCAATGTAATAAGATCGATTCATATCGATACTCTTATTTTGAAAATCCTGTGGCGAGTCTCATATCCGCCCAAGAACAACAGCAGTAGCTCCGTGTGTGTAGACGTTACAGCATAGCATTCTCCCTTTCTGTGTGTGTGTGTGTGCGCGCGTCTTTGGAAAGACCAGATGAGGTCAGAGGAGTTTGATGTTTAAATGTTATTTAAACATAAACAATATAATACATAATAAATGTAGGCCTATACATGATCATGCAACATCAACAAATTGTTGTAGGAACGGTTTGGGAGAGGGAGGTAGGGAGGGGTTTTAGGTTGTGAGTTTTGAGTTCCAAAAAATGGAGCTTAAAGTTTAAAGCTCAATATATCAAAACGTGGCACTTTACAGTGAACAGGAGGTCTATTTGTATTAAAAACAATAGATTGATTTTCCTTTAAATGTCTGGAAGAGCTCAAAAATACAAATGTCAAATGATATTTTCGTTACCTTTTTTTAGTTGATCTAAATGTTACTGATTGTGTTAAATGGGCATATGATATCATCTCATATCGATTGCAGGCACCTGAATCTAATCTAACCGTATTGTATCGTGAGAGACTTTGTGATATCGGCAAATATCGTATCGTTGTCCAAAGAATCGATATCGTATCGTATCATGATGAAACTGGTGATTCCCACCCCTACTAACGGTACACGTATCCGTACTGAACCGTTTCAGTGCTGGACCTTCGGTTCGGTACCCGCTGGGTGCAATGGTACGTTAACACATTCGTGGCCAACCACGTACATGTTTTGGATCCAACGCTTGAGGGCCAACCACGATATATGTGGTAAGGTTGTTTTGGCTTTTATTCCATTGTAATATCCTACTCAATGTCACCGAGCGGCACTGCAGATTTACCCTACTCTTGGAATTCGGAAAAGTGCATTACCGGCCAGATCCTCGTAGGGGCGCTGTCTCAATAATGCAGTGTTCCCTGTTACAGACCGGTGTTTAAAAAAAAATTTATCATGGGTGGACTTTTTTTGTTAGCCTGAAGCTATGCCTCTAGCATGTAGCCTGGAATACTTTTTGGGACGCTGAATTCAGTATGCAGTAAAGGAATATAGCATCAGCCAATGGACATATCGATCTACCAGATGGCGATCGATAACTGGGAAATCCTGTTTGGGATCCAACCGGCCCGCGGTAAGAGCTTTTTCACGTAAATTACAGCCCGATCGGGCCTTGCTTTGATAGCCATCCACCCGATCAGCGAATGAGGCTAATGCCGTTATTGGTAATCAATAATCAGAAACGACGTCCCCCGCCCCCCCCCCCCCCCTTTCATGCATTCATGGTGGACCAGGATACCGATAATATGCATTTAGAGTTTTAGCTCTAGCTTGTACATACCCGAAACGCAATTCTATTTAACGTTATTAGCTTAGCGCTCTGTATCTCACCTTCCAGGAAATACCCCAGAACATTGCGGTATATAGTTCATATTCACGACGCTATAAAATGGGAACGTATTGATGAAAAAATTATTTCTTTAATACCCTTAGGAGTCTGAGCTCTTGAGCTCCTCCTCCTCCTCCTCCTCAGAATCTTCCCATTTTTTTTGTTACATAATATAAAATTACAGATTTATACCTTCAAAATAAGCCATCAATTGTAAAATTTGAGCCGATAGTTTTCAATCAATGTCCTATCAAACATTCTGGTAAAATCCTAACTATATTCCAGCACAGGAGTTTGAAAGGATTCAAGTGAATTCAGCTATCTGATGAAAAAACTACACTCCCAGAATTCAATGTGATCAATGTCAATGTTGATACTTCACGTAGTGACACATTCTTTGTTGAATTGAAATGTGTACCTGTTGAGAATTTTGGAAAGCACACTGTGGATCTACCTCTGCATAATGATTCTCTTGATTGTGGCTTTGTGTTAGGCCCGGTGGTGAAACCAGAGTTGACATGCGTGCCGGAGAAGCATGTGGCAGGAGATGGTATGGCGGCGCAGTGTCTCAGGGTCTTCCCAGCCTGTATGGTGGCTGAGGCCACGAACGAATTGGAGGAGGAGTGTGGGAAGGATGCTATGAGAGGTGCTGTTGTTTCATGTGACACCGTTCTAGTTGGAGAGGCTACTAAGCCTGACTTAGGCTGCCAGCCTTCCCACAGTAGCTCTATTGTCCCTAATGTTTCACTTGTGGGCAGGGATGGTCCCAGTATGTCAGTTGATGATTCTGACATTGATCCACATGTCCACACTGATTCTCTGCCATGCACTAGGTGTGATGGTCAACCTAGTTACCTGTGTCCTGTGGAGCAGGAGCCGCCTTCGCGACCTGGTCTGTTGAGTGGCAGCCATTTTGATTTTGATCAGGACAATGTTATTTTGGGTGACGCCATTTTAGATGGTGTTCCAGACGTTTTTGTGACTGTCGTACTGCCATGTATGTTCCAGGTACAGTGGGGCTGTACCTGAGGCGGTACATCCTACTCTGGATGTTCACAAGTCTATTTTTGACAGGTCGGTATCGGTGGAGGGGCCTGTTGAAAGGGAGCATACAACACGGTTGGTGGTCGTGTTCGACAGGGGCCGACCCGCTGTCACTGTTGTGGTGGTGGCCCTGACAACTAACAGTTTTTTTTTTTTTTTTTTTTTATGGGTTGTTCTGTGGTGGTTGCCTCTGGGGCAACCAGTTTGGTGGGGGAGGTGTTATGTACCAGGAGCCTGATCACTCCTATGTCACTGTGCAGGCAGGCCTGATCACTCCTGTGTCACGGGGCATGTAGGTGAGGGCTGCCAATTAGCCAATTAGTGCTGATTGTTTACCTGCTGGGAGCTTTAAAGCTAGCCCTAGTGACACACATGCAGTGTCTGTGCTTAGGGAAAGAGCTGTCAGGTTCTTCCAGTCCTTGTCCGTTGGTTTCACATTAGTACATTAGTTTACATTTATAATAATAGTTCCTTGATATAGTAGCACTTTGAGTTAGAGCACAGGGTTTTGGTGTTGGTTTGCACATAGGTTGCGTGCCCATGAGCCAGGGTCGTAACACACACATATACACCAATAACAAAATAAAAACACAGTTAAGAATCATACACATAAGCAAATAAACAAACAAACATATGCACAGCCTATGTACAAAATAAATAAACAGTTAATCTCTAGTCTTTACAGTTTTCTTCAATTGCATAAACACTCAAATCAAAAGTATTACACAATTATCAAAACCTTACACTCAAGGAGCAAAACATAGGCCCAGATTTGCACCCCTATAAGCACAATGTCAGCCTCACACTTTTTTCAAAACAATACACACAGTGATTTGCAAAACACTAAACACACTTGCATCACATTAGACACAGAATGTCAAATTACCACACACATGAGCCAATTGGTTAAACACAGCCATCAGATGCACCATTGCTTAATACACCAATCAGGTTTAAGCACTATACAAATGCAGCAGGTGAGTTCACCTGTCTTCAACCAAAATGGATGGAGAGTGAAGTACTGTACACAGAGAACGTGAAAATATACAATACATTCACCAAACACTACACAAGACAACCAATGATGCAGACTGATGAAAATATACATTTTCTCCCATTTTCCCAAATCAGTCAACATGTCAACATGCCATGGAGAATCACAACAAAAAAGTATCTTGCCAGATCCAGATAGGCAAATAGATAATGTCTAGTATTTTCTGTACTCTATTTAAATTTGATCAAAAGAAAATTGTTTTACTGTAATTTTAACCTGTACTGGATACAGTATTTTATGTTTGTCTGATATTTGCTGAGCTTACAGTGTTATGCACATAATAGCATGAAAACTGGGACATGTTTTATTGTGATTCTCCATGTTGAAATGTTGACTGATTTGATTATATGGAGAGAACATTTATATTTTCATCAGTCTGCATCATTGATTTGGGTATATGGAGAGAATTTTTTTTTCATCAGTCTTCATCATTGATTTGTGTATATGTAGATAAATAAATTATATTTTCATCAGTCTACAGCATTCGTCGTGTAGTGTTTGGTGAATTTATTGTATATTTTCACATTCTCTGCGTACTTCACTTACAGTACTCTAATCACTGAGAAGTAGAATTGCTAAATGTGTTTTAGGTTAAGCACAGCAGTGTGTGTAACTGGTTCAAACAGAATTAAGTCATATGAAACGTGTGTTTCATATGGTAACAAAATGTAGTTTTTATAAATTAGTGTATAGTTTTGACAAGTGTTTAACTTAGCAAAGGATCTGAGGTGTTCTGATAATTGTGTGTGTGGTTGTGCTAATTGTGTGTTTTGAAACACCGGGCCCCGTTTTCAAAATCATGCTTAAGCAATCGAAAAAAAAATTTATTGTGTGTTTCATTATATACATATGTTTCAGTCTTTGGGTCTTTTCCTGCCTTTGGTCCGCTTTGCATTCACATCTCAAATGAACCGCAGCAGGGTTCACTTGCAAGAGTGAATGAACTTTCACACCACTCCAAACCAACCGGACTATCCGAGGAAATGAACCAAGGTTCGATTAAAGCTTATTATAGTTTATCACAGTATCATGAGCATGTCTTTGTCAGTGGACACTGGACATGGGTATGGATGGCTCCAGGTGCTGCTGCGTTAAAGTGCACATCTTCAATACCTATCTGTACTATTTAAAAGCACAGTGCAGGACACACTCAAAGGTTATCGCACCTCAGAGATGGCAGTGGACATGTATGACAGGAGAAAGACTATATGTAATGGCCTTTGGATTGAGGAACATACTACCAGCCAAAGGAGGAAGCAGAAAAGGATGGACGAGTATGTAGTTGAGTCATCTTGTGGCACAAGCTCAGACCTCAGCTCAGGAGATCAGCTGAGACAGAGACTGTTCTATCCAGTCGTCGACAGAATGCTGCAAGAGCTTGAGAGCAGGTTCTCATGAGTTGGAGAACAACTTATGAGAGGCATACAGGCATGTTATCCAGCCTCAGACCAGTTTCTCTCAGTGGAATTGCTGCAACCCCTCGCCACACATTACAATATCCAACTACTGCCAGAGGAGATCACAGTTGCAAAGTGTTTCCTGGTCAGGACAGGCAGAGATGCAGTCCCTACTATCCAAAGTGTCTTTTCCCTCCTGGATGATAGTAATAATAATAATAATAATAATAATAATGCATTTGATTTATAAGGCGCCTTTCAGGACACTAAAAAAAAAGTCCACAAATCGGTGAATGAAAAAATTATAGGATCAAATGAAAACTACTTACTAAAAATTGATGTTTAAAAGTACTAAAAACCAACAAAAAATACCAAACACTAACAAACATTCAGCACAGACAATGGGGGTGCTGACACCTAAAAAAAAAAAAAAAAGTAAAAACAAAAGAATTTTTTTTTTTTTTTTTTTTTAAGGTCCGGGGCTAGGAGAAAAACATCCGGGGCTAAAGCCCCGGAAGCCCAGGGCTAACGACGACACTGGCAGGCACCAAAAAAGGCTATGCGGTACCGAGCCAAACGCATTTGCCAAAAAATACCACCTGTAAATCTCTTTTCTCTATCTTGGCTGATTTAATCTGGTGCCATATTATGCTTGTGTGCAGGGGGCGAAACTAGAGAGCGCCACCCGCCATTTGCGCTCAGTTTATACGTTTGGCGCCTCCCACTAAAATCATGATCCAATTCTGAGCGGAGTTCTCACTCGCTGTCTGAGCACAGACAGTCAGACACGCAGCGCACCGCCCACTGCTGCTGCTGCTACCCCTCCCCACCTGTTTCTGTATGCCTGCATCATGTAAACAGAGGCTATTGCCTCCGACAGTCACCGCGCACTGCTGCTGCTGCTACCCCTCCCCACCTGTTTCTGTATGCTGTAAACACAGTCACCGTGACTGACGTTAGTCTAGTCAGAGAGACCTCCGTGAGCTGATGTTAGCTACTGTTACAAAATGACCCAGTCAACTATTCACTTTTAGTTTAATACATGAGGCATTGTGTAACAGCTGGCTAGCTACTCATAGCTCCCGACATCAACAACTGCAGCAAGTGTCCAGTTACATCGCATCAGCATGCGGGCTGCTGACTAGGGTCTAGGTGCAGCACAGGAGAATCCTTTCATGCTGAATGTAAGAGTTTAGGGTCCAGCTGTAGCGCCGGAGAATCCTTGCTGGAGCTGGAGGCCACTCGAGTATACACACAGACAGTGGAGCTGTTTGCAGACAGCGAGGTGGCGATGTCTCGCAGATAATACAACTACAAGTATGATTATATAATATATATATTTTATTAAAAAAGAAAATGTATATAAAATAATTATTATTATTTTTTTTATCAAAAAAAGTTGGCAGGTAAGAAATCTGCTTGGCGGGTAGATTCTTCCCATCTACCCGCCACTGGCCGGTGAGTCAAAAAGTTAATTTCGCTCCCTGCTTGTGTGTTCTATATACCCGGCAAACCCTGTGATTCCTTTTTTCTGCACTGCAGTGTCTATTTAACAATTCCTTTCTCTGTAGTTTGCTAGCCTCTGTGCCACTACACTGTAAAGAAAATCTTACCTTCTACATTCAGGAGGGATATAGTCCGAAACTGGCTTAACAGTGAGGACTCTTTCTCCTTGGTAATTCAGATTCCTACTGCTCTACACCAAGCTTTTGGTATAACCTGTTTATCACATACTACTCTTAATAACCTCCACAAGAATCTGAGTACATCAGGCACACTTTTATAAACCCGGTAGGGGACTCTATTCGCCCCTGGGGCTTATATTCTGACTTTATACAGTCTGGTCCATAAATATTTTGACATTGACACAATTTTCACAATTCTGGCTCTGTACATCACCACAATGGACTTCAAATGAAATCAAGGTGTGCTTCAAGTGCAGACTTTCAGCTTTAATTTGAGGGTATTCACCAAATCAGGTGAATAGTGTAGGAGTTTCTACATGTGCCCCAACTCAAGTAAAAAGTTATTTGTCAAGCTAACAATCCATATTTTATATGTATTTCAGCTATCCATAGTTACCTTGTTTGGTTTGTTTACATTATTACCTCCTGACAATATCTGATCAACCTCCAACTTGTGATTGACTGCGTGATGAGGACATGTCCTCACTGTATTAAATAGGCACATTTTGTAGCCAAGCAGTAATTGATTGAAAGCACTTGTGTTTTTACTCTCTATTCTGTATAAGAGAGTTGCAGAGTTTCACTTAATGCTGAAAAGTTATCTACTGCATCTTTGTTTGTTATTCATATTATTATTATTCCTCCCTGCAGACCCCCCACAGCTATCTGTCTGTGAAGAGGAGGTTCCCCCTGAGCAGCAGGAGAGGAGCCCCAGTCTGAGCCAGGAGGAGCCAGAGCCCCTACAGATGAAAGAGGAACAGGGGGAACTCTGGAGCAGTCAGGAGGGAGAGCAGCTTCAAGGTCTGGAGGAGGCTGATATAATCAAGTTGACATACAATCCTGTCCCTGTGAAGAGTGAACATGATGAAGAGAAACCTCAGTCCTCATGGTTTAACCAAACCCATGACCCAGAGTCCCTACAGATTAAAGAGGAACAGGAGGAACTATTTCAAGATCTTGAGGAGGCTGACGGAGAGAATACTCTGTTCTCACTTCTCAGCCAAACCCAGGACCCAGAGTCCCTACAGATTAAAGAGGAACTACATCAAGGGCTGGAAGAAGCTGATCTCTCCAAGATCACAGTAGACCCAGTGAAATGTGAAGATGGTCAAGAGAACGCTCTGTCCTTCCAGCCTCTTCAAACCCAGAGGGAGAAAAACAGAGAAGCTTACTCTTTACCCAGCACCTCAACTGGACAGATGAAAACAGAACCTGATGGGGAGGACTGTAGAGTATCAGAACCAGCCAGTAACTTAAATCCAGCTGGTGATTTAGAACCAACTAGAGATGGCCAGCTTCTCTCTTCAGACTGTCCTGAGACTGATGACAGTGATGATTGGAAGGAGAGTGGGGAACCTCAGTCAGGTTTAAAGATGCTAGTATCAAACGAGAAACAAAAAACATTAAGTTTGTCTCATACAGGACAGAAACTATTTGGTTGTTCAGTTTGTGCAAAAGGGTTTAGTGAGAAAGGAAATTTGAAGAGCCACATGAGAACTCATACAGGAGAGAAGCCATTTAGTTGTTCAGTTTGTGGAAAAGGGTTCCGTCACAAAAGTAATTTGAAGAGACACATGACAAATCATACAGGAGAGAAACGATTTAGTTGTTCAGTTTGTGCAAAATGGTTCAGTGAGAAAGGAAATCTGAGCAGACACATGACAACTCATACAAGAGAGAAACCATTTAGTTGTTCAGTTTGTGGGAAAGGGTTTTCACAGAAAGGACATTTGAAGATCCACACGATGACTCATACAGGAGAGAAACCATTTAGCTGTTCAGTTTGTGGGAAAGGATTCAGTGGCAAAAGACAATTGAAGATCCACATGACAACTCATACAGCAGAGAAACCATTTAGTTGTTCAGTTTGTGCAAAAGTGTTCAGTGAGAAAGGAAATCTGAGCAGACACATGACAACTCATACAAGAGAGAAACCATTTAGTTGTTCAGTTTGTGCAAAAGGGTTCACTCACAAAAGTCATTTGAAGATCCACATGAGAACTCATACAGGAGAGAAACTATTTAGTTGTTCAGTTTGTGGGAAATGGTTTTCACAGAAAGGACATTTGAAGATCCACACGATGACTCATACAGCAAAGAAACCATTTAGCTGTTCAGTTTGTGGGAAAGGATTCAGTGGCAAAATACTTTTGAAGACCCACATGACAACTCATACAGCGGAGAAACCGTTTAGTTGTTCAGTTTGTGCAAAAGGGTTCACCCACAAAAGTAATTTGAAGATCCACATGAGAACTCATACAGGAGAGAAACCATTTAATTGTTCAGTTTGTGGAAAAGGGTGTTCACAGAAATCAGATTTGAAGAAACACATGAGGACTCATACAGGAGAGAAACTATTTAGTTGTTCAGTTTGTGGAAAAGGGTTCAGACGGAAAGGATATTTGAAGAGACACATGATGACTCATACAGCAGAGAAACCCTGAAGTTTAAGTTTGTGGAAATGGTTCAGTAATAAAGGGGGTCTGAAAAGACACGTGGGAACTCATACTGGAGAGAAACTCTGTAGTTATTTAATTAGTTGGAACGGATTCAGAGATAAAGGGAATGTGAAAATGCACAAGAAGTCATATTGTAGACCATTTAGCTGTCCAGTTTGTTGGCAAAATATTTAATCAGAAACGTACCTATAAAATTACTTTTTGAGTGATAAACCCTGCTTGTGGAAACTATTTTCACTATTGGTCACACAATTACAATTTTCTTAGTGTTCTAGTTTATAACAGAAGTCTTTTGTTAAAAGCCCATGACTTGATGCAGTAACGTTAGGTTATGACTATAACCAAGTTCTGTTAGTTAGGGGCGATGCTTGGCATCACTACTGCACTATCTCGCGTACGTGCACGCGTACTGAATAAACCACAAATGTACCTCTAATACCAGTATTAGTCTGACCACACCCCTCATCAGCTTACCTTCATAAGCAGGTGTGTGGTCACCTGCTCTCCTCCTTCCCAAGCTTTCACCACAAGGTGAGGACAAGGGCTGCAGCGGCCGTCTGATGCCAAGCATCGCCCCTAACTAACAGAACTTGGTTATAGTCATAACCTAACGTTCTGTATCGTTAGTGGCTTAGCTTGGCATCACTACTGCACAAGGGAGGCCAAGCGGAGCCACTTGGCTGACAAATACACCCCGCTGACAGCCCCCCAAAACCATCAGAACAGGGAGGGCCGAGCCCCCCCGACCCCCCCTAATGGAGGGTAGCCCCCCTATTAGGGACGTCACGGGAGGGCGACGGACCCGACCGTGCGAAGAGGCACTCAAGCAACTCAACGCACAGGGTGAGCAGACCGTGGCTTGACCCCACGACTACACACACGCACAACCCGCATGCCACCCGGGAACGAACGGAGGAACAACCTCGTTACTGCCCCCAGAATCACGGGGTCAAGGGCAAACCCAACCCCGTGGCAAGGCCGTAGCAGCGGAGCACGAAGGAAGACCCAGACCCACCAAAAGGACTGGACTCCCTAGAATGGGGGCCCGGAGAAGTCCATGATGCCAGCATCAAGACCCCACCAGGTGGGCACGTAGTGCCCCGCCCCCCACATCGCCAGCGTATTCGGACAAAGGCCCCTCAGTTACTGCACCTGGTATTCCCAGGCGGAACCAACCAGGCCAGAACCTGCCCAGCTTCCGAGATCGGACGAGATCGGGCGTGTTCAGGTCGGTATGGCCGTAAGCTGAGCGGGCCCCGTCCCCCCAATAGTACACCGCCTGGCACACTGACCCTGCAGAACAGGCAGTCAGCATGGCCGTAAGCACACAAAAAAAAGGTTAACCAACGGAAGCAGGCAGCGCACCGGGGAAAAACCAGGCAACAGGCTGTTAACCCCAGCCTGGAGACTGCGGACGAGACAGGCGCCAGAGGGGACAGCTGAACACAGCCGCCCCGGCGGAAGGAGCGTAAGCTGGCGGTGTTGCATGACCAAGCCTCCATTTAACAACCCCCACCCAGAGGGGTCGAGGCAGAGAAGGCTGACACGATTGGCAGACGTCATGAACGTGCAGGGGCACCCTCAAACGGTGAACCCGGGAGTTGACACTGCTCCAACACACCAGGGAATCAACCACCTCGGTGTTACCCAATGCGGTGGTTGTTCCTATAACCCCTCAAGAAAAAACTCCAAAACACACCTGCGGGTATACACCGGCTATACCGCAGTACAAGTGTTTCAGTTTCCAAAAAGGGTTAACCCAGGCCTACGGGTCGCAAACATCACTTCGGACCGGGCCTGGCGGTACGGGAAGCACAGGGTCACCAGAGGAGGTCAAAAAACCACCCCCACAGGCCCCTCTTCGCCATGCGTGAGAGAGGAGCGAAAAATAATGGAGAACCAGCCCCTAAGCACACCGTACCTGGTATTCCCCGGCGGTCTCCCAACCAAGTACTAACCAGGACCAACCTGTGTAGCGGCCGAGATCCGACGAGATCGAGCGCGTACAGAATGGCATGGCTGTAAGCCATGACGACAGTGCTGAGTAAAAACATACCCAACCAGGGTCTCCATAGCGCTTAACCCTGTGACACCCAGACCGACCTGGCATTTTTCCCCCTGAAAAAAGCCCAAGTCCCTCAGGGTACCAGAACAGCAGATCTGCATCCCCGGCGGACAACGGGTTCAACTGATCTGGACCAGCGTGACCAGAACCAGTCCCGTGCCCTAACCACGCCGGCATGCCTACTCCAGGAGAAGGGCAGATATGCGTGTTGATCTTAACATGAAAAGAAGGCGCCACCCAGACGTTCGGACGAACCGCGCCTGGTGGCCCACCCCAAGGGCGTGAGACCCCACTACATATGTTCAGATCCATCCCGTCATCATCCCCCAGACATGAACGAGAATCCGTCGACAATCCACCCAGGTCATGGGATGTGGTCGTCGGAAGAGGAAAAACCCCCATCTCAGTTGCTTTATAAAAACGCTGTTTCAACCACAAGCAACCAAGGCGTGCCAGTCAATCGCCTGTTTACAGCGAGCTAGCACTATACGTGCGTCGGGACACACCCCCATCAATGAACAGGCTATTTAGACCTGTCATTGAATCCCCAAGGCGCCCAGGGGAACGACAAGAGGGGTGTGACACTCCCTAACTCCAACACTTCTGGAATAGAAAGAAGGAAGCATCAACAGCATGTATCCCAGTCTACACAGCCGGGGTAAAAAATGGTCACATTTTTACATCCCACCACCCTCCCATAGGAAAGAGACGGGGATCCCCAGAGAGACTTCCCACGCGAGCTGTACAGATTGAAAAGAATATATTGCACCTTGAGCCATGTAAAAACTGGTTTTAGGGCCTCCGGGGAAGAGGCACTGAACCCATACACACTCAATAAACGAATTGAATCGAATATACATACAATAGAAAAGGACCCTTCTAGAGGGTCCACTCACTTTGACAATCTGAGGAGGAAGGCTCTGTACTCTGATGGAGGCTTCCTCACATGGAAGAAGGAGTCCGAACTCACAGAAGGCCTGAATAGGCGCTTGGTGAGGAGGAGCCCTGACCACCCCCCCTGAAAACAGATCCATCACATGGACCTGAACAGCACACGGAAGTCCTACCAACAGAGACGCGCACGGTGACGTACTCTATGGCGGGGGAATTCCTGCGGTGCACACGCCCAATATACCAGGCCGTGGGACCAGGAACTCCCTCCCCCCCCCCCCCCCCCCCCCCCCGTAACGTGCCGAACCGCCACGTGACGGGAACCTTGAAGGACAGGGGGTGTACCCCTGACCGACAGAACAATGGGGAGAGGAAAGGTTACCAGTTCACCCCTTTACGACCCCACACCCATGATACGACGTAACGACAAAAAGAGAATATGACACAGTCATAGTCAGCTCTATGAAGCGTTTCACAGCTCCACACAGCGCATGAGCTAACCTGCTATCTGATTTTTACTAAGGAAAAACACAGAATAGAGAGGGCTCTAAGAACCCCGGTCCAACATACACATGTGCTTCTGTGGCCAGTACAACCCAGTTGTAGGTCACATGACACACACAACCCATCATCACCTACAAAAAATGGCAAAAACACTCAACAGAGGAACGCCGTTTTTTTCACAATGAGAGAATACATCATTCTTGATTAGTATCGACCACAGGCCTTGCTAAGCACACATGACAGCAACCAAACCAATTTCCCTTTAGGAAATAAGTTTCTCCAGCAGATTTAGCACAACCTCAGCAATCAAGCTAAGAGTTACATCGTATCCCTACCACACAAAAGACACAATTAATGCACAACATGTCTGATAGGAGGTGATAAAGTCCCCAGGGAACCGGGGGGGAAACACAATCCTCCTATTTTACCCTCAATACGGCCAGTTAAAACAGGAAAACCTGTTAATGTGTGAACTCACTGTTCATTGTCATTACAGTCTGAGAAAGAACATTCTTTTACTCACTTGTCACCAAGCATAGCTTCATAGGTTAGTTGCCTTAGTAGTGAGTACACGGTACACATAAACACCATGATGTTTCTCACACAACAACCAGATCAATACATCACGATCTGCACGGAGAAGCTAACTGCCAGTGACAAAAACAGCTCACACATAACCCGCAACGTATCCCAAATGCATTGCAACAACACACGTTTTGGGAAAAAACACCGTTATTCACAATACATTTAGCAAAGTAAAACCAGAAGACGTGTTATGAGGTCTGGCCAACCCCGTACCTACCCGGAACGCAGATCAGCGAAGTGCAGTCACAAGACACCGTAGAACACAGCCGTCCTGTGTTGTTCGATCCGGGCAGCGTCGCCGCTCCAACCAGTCGCTACAGTCCTCTTTGTTGACGCAATCCCCGTCCAGGTTCAGGGCAGGGTCGACGAACATCCCCTGTCAAGGATGACGTCGTGGTCAAGAGTGTAAAACATGTTAAAATCAAAGCACGTTCAACAGAATAGCATCAAGCTAACGGCTGCTCCAACCGTTCGGGTGCTATTGCTTCCGCTCGCGAGACGCCGATCTAACGACGCACGCGATCAGAAGCGAGCTCCCGGCGGCGCGCGAGAAGCTAAGCTACCCCGCGCCAGGCCACTGACCGGCTAACCGTAAGCTATGAACATGTAAACAATGACATAACACTCACCCAGACAGGCCGCCGTTCTGAACCTCTCCTCACTTTTTAAGAGAAAAGAGAAAACAAGACGTCAACACCGCTTCACAACGGTGACATTACCACGTCCGGCGGAATCAGCACAGTACCAACTGGCCTGTATAGCTGACTTTGAACATGAATCTGCCGCTATCGCACATTACATGCACATATCCCCTCGTGAAGGAATACTCTCATTTGGATATGAAAGATGGGGTCTTAACACGGTGACAGAGAGAATCCACTCGTCCAGAACACACAGGGATCACCAGTGTTAATGGTCGCGGCCCACTAGTTAAAACTATAATGGTCTTCAGACCAAGGTCTTCTGTCGCCTAGGAGGCTGAACAAAGGACCCTAGCCTGGGGCCGGTTTCCATAAACTTTGTCAAGTAGCCCCCATAGCACTAACAGACAAGTGGAGCCCGCCAGCAAACACTACTCACCCAACCTGGAACGCACCGCTCCTCACAACAGCGGCATGTCCGACAGTTCAGCTGTGGCCTGACAGGTTTCACCCCAACAAACACAGCAAGGAACTGCAGTTGAGAAGCATGCAGCGGCGTGCTCCCAATACGAAAACCGGTGGAGGGTTTTTAGAATGATCATCATCTTCCAGACACTCCAGTACGAAGACAATATCGCCGTATTTTCTCGAAAATAGTGAGAGAGAAAATAAAGATATGATGTCAACGTATCCTTGTTTCCCAAGCTGTTCCTAATCCAATTTCTTCCATCATGGTGTCAAGTGTGGGGATCTACCGAGGCACTTCTTCCTTGTGGTGAAAGCGAGAAGGAGGAGAGCAGGTGACCACACACCTGCTTATGAAGGTAAGTTGATGAGGGGTGTGGTCAGACTAATACTGGTATTAGAGGTACATTTGTGGTTTATTCAGTACGCGTGCACGTACGCGAGATAGTGCAGTAGTGATGCCAAGCTAAGCCACTAACGATACAGAACATCATTCTCCTACATAAGAGCAGAATATGTCAGGTAAACTGGCTGAAAGCGTTTTGTGTGTTATACAACTTGTGCATATAAAAATAAAAACAACGATTTTCCCCGAGTGCGGTCCCTATTCTCTATTTAAACGACCACATCAAACAAGAGGTGGACGTGGGCAAATATTGCGGCATGGTCATGCTGGATCTACAAAAGGCCTTCGACACTGTCAATCACACCATTCTGATTGACAAGCTAAAACCAATTGCTTTTAGCTTGTCAATCAGTGAGCTGGATGCAATCCTACCTGGAGGGGAGAGAACAGATGGTGGAGGTAAACGGTACCCTATCCCCCCCCTCAGTGAGCTGTGGTGTTCCACAAGGAAGCATACTAGGACCGCTACTGTTCCTAATTTATGCAAATGACATGTCGTCAGCTTGTGACTGCAACTTGTTCCTGTTTGCGGACGACTCAGCCCTGCTGGTCTCTGACAAGAACAAGTTACAGGTTGAAAAAACCCTCAGCTCGGAACTAGGCAAAATCTGCATATGGCTCGCTGATAACAAACTACCATTACACATGGGCAAAACATAGTCCATTCTCTTCGGTTCAAATAACAAACTCAGCAAGACCGACGGCTTCTCAGTTACAGTGGGTGACAATATTGTCACAAGGAAAGAAGAAATTACCTACCTGGGTTCCATCCTAGAGGCTAATCTTTCCTGTGACAAAATGGCATCCAATGTAATAAAAAAAGTCAACCAACAAACTCAATTCTTGTACCGGATCTCCTCACTGGTAAACAAGAATACCCTGAAGACTCTGGCAGGAGCACTCATTCAAGGGTACTACGACTATGCTTGCACCTCATGGTACCAAAGCACCTCAAAGGCGCTAAAAACAAAATTACAAACATCTCAAAACAAACTGGTCAGACTACTGCTTGACCTTACTCCTAGAACCCACCTCACCCCTGCCCACTTTGACAACCTAGGATGGCTTAGAGTAGACGACAGAGTACAGCAACTTGCAATGGGCCTGGTCTACAAGATACACTACACGACCAAGGTACCCGTGTACATGTCAAAATACTTCTCAAAGGTCAGTGAATACCACGATCACAACACCAGAGGGAGCTCCACAAATCATGTTAAACCCAGATTCGGCTCAAACAAGGGACTAAACACGTTTCGCAATTATGCCACATAAATGTGGAACGCCCTACCCAAAGCTGTAAAGGAATGTGAATCACTACCCACTTTCAAAAACACTCAAAGAACACCTACGGGAGACTGCAATTCGAAACTGGCCCCTGTAAATGTCCTAACCCAACCCCCTCCAATGTACAGTAAATGACCAAGTATGGTTTTGTCAATATTCCAATGTACAGTTTTGCTTGTACAGTTGTACAGTGTCCCCCACCCACCCACCCCTCCTACCCAACCCCCACCCCCCCCACCCCACCCAACCACCTCCAATGTACAGTCCCCCCCCAACCCCACCCCACCTACCCAACCTCCTCCAATGTACAGTTTCTACGTCAAATGTATATACTCTCTTTTCTGGATTATTTTTGTATCACAAACAGTACTGTATTTGCAAATTTGGTATGTCATAAATGTATAGATGTAGCAGTACTGTCTATCTGTATGTCATGTATGTCATATATGTTATGATGAATTGAAAATGGGGGACTCTGATGTAAACAAGACGAAAGTCTTTCTCTGGTCTGCATCCCCTTAACAATTGTATGTATTGAGCTGTACTGTACTGTACCCATTCTGCAATCTGTTAATAAAGTTTTCAATCAATTGTCTAGAGGCACTTCCTACTGTAAATGCTTTTAAAGGTATGCTACGATTAGCCCTTCACGAAACATGTAACTGTTTTACCTGATGCTATTGTTGATGTGATTATGCTCCTTGCCACTGCACAAATGACCTGTATTTATATTTGAATGATATGTTTTTTGTTTAATGCCCCGTTTTATGTTGAAACTTGTTGTGTGCCGTGTTGGTCAGGACTCCCTGGAAGAAGAGACATTCCTGGATAAATAAAGGATAAATAAAAAATAAAAACAGAAGTATTGGGTTAAAAGCCCATGATTTCATGCAGTAACATCATTCTGAATATGAGCAGAATGTCAGGTAAACTGGCTCCCCCTTGTGGTTGATCCTTTAGTTCAGATCTACAGTCAGTAGCCACTAGCCAGAGTATAGAAACAATTCCAGTCATAGATGGTCGTTATTGCTGGTGTGAGGTTGACTGTTTAATATCTGAGATGAGAGAGATTAGCCTTTAATAAGCATGTTGCTGCTGCTGATCATGTATTTGAACATGTAAACACAGGGTCCCTTCTTATTAATGATAGTGTGCACTAGGGGTGTAAAGATACGCGTATCCGTACCGAACCGTTCAGTGCGGACGAATACAACGGTATGTTAACCACTAACAACCGCGCACCGTGGGCTGTTTTTTTCACAATCTAATATAATTTTTTTTTTTTTTTTATTTAACAAATCAATTATTAATTTTAAAATAGAATATTCGTTGACAGCCCTACAAGTACAATTCGTTACTGCACACTACATCACCCCTGAGTGGAACATGGAAAGCCAATCTTTCCCCCACTGTACTGAAAACGTACCAAACCGTGGTTTTTGTGTACCGTTACACCCCTAGTGTGCACCCAATAAGTCATATTTCTCTGTAAACTACAGCCTTTCTCTCAGCGATAGAATAGCACAGATTCTTCCTCAGTCACAGGCCGGTAGATGACCACTGGGGGAAATAACTGTTCCTGAGTCTGCTGGTCCAGGCCTTACGACAACAGCTGAAACAGTTTGTGGTTGGGATGCCTGGGGTCCTTAATAATCCTGCTGGCTTTGCTGACACACCGTCCGTTGTATATATCCTGGATGGAGGGAACAACCCCAGATGTTAGGGTTAACCCATTATATATTATGTTGTATATATCCTGGATGGAGGGAACAACCCCAGATGTTAGGGTTAACCCATTATATATTATGTTGTATATATCCTGGATGGAGGTGACAACCACAGATGTTAGGGTTAACCCATTATATATTATGTTGTATATATCCTGGATGGAGGGGACAACCACAGATGTTAGGGTTAACCCATTATATATTATGTTGTATATATCCTGGATGGAGGGGACAACCACAGATGTTAGGGTTAACCCATTATATATTATGTTGTATATATCCTGGATGGAGGGAAGCTCACAACATCAATTCATGTTACGCTATAATTTTGAAAAATATATGAATAAAATCCATCTGATGATTTTGAACCAAAGTTACACTGCAATCCTCATTCAGACAGCACAGTTATTTGTCACACCAATTACTCATTTCTTAGTCTTCTAGTTTATAACTGAAGTATTGGGTTAAAACTAAAAGTCCATGATTGATGCAGTAACATCATTCTGAATATGAGCAGAATATGTCAGGTAAACTGGCTCCCCCTTGTGGTTGATCCTTTATTTCAGATCTACAGTCAGTAGCCACTAGCCAGAGTATTGAAACAATTTCAGTCATAGATAGTCGTTATTGCTGGTGTGAGGTTGACTGTTTAATATCTGAGAGAGATTAGCCTTTAATACACATTTTGCTGCTGGTCATGTATTTGAACATGAAAACACAGGGTCCCTTCTTATTAATGATTGTGTGCACCCAATAAGTCAGTTTTCTCTGTAAACTGTACAGCCTTCCTCTCCTAGTGTTATTGAGGCAGTGCAAGCCATTTATAAGAGGAGAACTTTGATCATTTTTCTAAAGCTATCAGCTCCATTTATTACAGAGTAAATAACACCTATTTAATCATTTAATCTGGCATAGTTTGTAGGTTTTTGAAAGTCATGAACACATAGTAGCTTACTACAAAAACCTAGGGGTCCACAAAGACGACTTCAAACTGGAAATGGTAACAACAGATGAGGTACTCAAAAAACTGAGCGCCCTCCAACCTAACAAGGCCACTGGCCATGACAACATCCCCTCCAAATTCCTCAGAGACTCAGCAGCCGCCATCACCCCAGTCATCACACACATAATAAACCTCTCTATAAAACAGGGACACGTCCCCAAGGACTTCAAAATTGCGAGAGTGACCCCTCTGCACAAAAAAGGCAGTAAATTAGACCCAGGCAACTACCGCCCTGTTTCTATCCTTACCTCCATCTCGAAAGTCATGGAAAAAATTGTATACGAACAGGTCGAAAAATACCTTGCGGAAAAAAATCTAATCTACGAATTCCAATCTGGCTTCAGAACATCCCACTCCACTGACACATGCCTTCTCTATTTAAACGACCACATCAAACAAGAGGTGGACGCGGGCAAATACTGCGGCATGGTCATGCTGGACCTACAAAAGGCCTTCGACACTGTCAATCACACCATTCTGATTGACAAGCTAAAAGCAATTGGTTTTGATAGTCTATCAGTGAGCTGGATGCAATCCTACCTGGAGGGGAGAGAGCAGATGGTGGAGGTAAACGGTACCCTATCCCCCCCCCTCACAGTAAACTGTGGTGTTCCACAAGGAAGCATACTAGGTCCGCTACTGTTCCTAATTTATGCAAATGACATGTCGTCAGCTTGTGACTGCAACTTGTTCCTGTTTGCGGACGACTCAGCCCTGCTGGTCTCTGACAAGAACAAATTACAGGTTGAAAAAACCCTCAGCTCAGAACTAAGCAAAATCTGCATATGGCTCGCTGATAACAAACTATCATTACACATGGGCAAAACAGAGTCCATTCTCTTCGGTTCAAATAACAAACTCAGCAAGACCGACGGCTTCTCAGTTACAGTGGGTGACAATATTGTCACAAGGAAAGAAGATATTACCTACCTGGGTTCCATCCTAGAGGCAAATCTTTCCTGTGACAAAATGGCATCCAATGTAATAAAAAAAGTCAACCAACAAACTCGTTTCTTGTACCGGATCTCCTCACTGGTAAACAAGAATACCCTGAAGACTCTAGCAGGAGCACTCATTCAAGGGTACTACGACTATGCTTGCACCTCATGGCACCAAAGCACCTCAAAGGCGCTAAAAACAAAATTACAAACATCTCAAAACAAACTGGTCAGACTACTGCTTGACCTTACTCCTAGAACCCACCTCACCCCTGCCCACTTTGACAACCTAGGATGGCTTAGAGTAGACGACAGAGTACAGCAACTTGCAATGGGCCTGGTCTACAAGATACACTACACGACCAAGGTACCCATGTACATGACTAAATACTTCCCAAAGGTCAGTGAATACCACGATCACAACACCAGAGGGAGCTCCACAAATCATGTTAAACCCAGATTCGGCTCAAACAAGGGTCTAAACACGTTTCGCAATTATGCCACATCAATGTGGAACGCCCTACCCAAAGCTGTAAAGGAATGTGAATCACTACCCACTTTCAAAAACTCTCTCAAAAAAACACCTAAGGGAGACTGCAACTCGAAACTGGCCCCTGTAAATGTCCGAGCACAACCCCCGCCAATGTACAGTAAATTACCAAGTATGGTCTTGTCAATAATCCAATGTACAGTGTTGTTTGTACAGTTGTACAGTGTCCCCCACCCACCCCTCCTACCCAACCCCCCCCCCCCCCACTCCTACCCAACCCCCCCCCCCCCCCCCCCCCCCCCCACTCCTACCCCCCCCCCCCCCCCCCAACCACCTCCAATGTACAGTCCCACCCCCACCTACCCAATCCAATGTACAGTTTCTACGCCTAATGTATATACTCTGTTCTTTCTGGACTCTTTTTGTATCACAAATACAGTACTGTAATTGCAAATCTGGTATGTCATAAATGTATAGATGTAGCAGTACTGTCTATCTGTATGTCATGTATGTCATATATGTTACGATGAATTGGAAATGGGGGACCCTGGTGGAAACAAGACGAAAGTCTTTCTCTGGTCTGCATCCCCTTAACAATTGTATGTATTGAGCTGTACTGCACTGTACCCATTCTGCAATCTGTTAATAAAGTTTTCATTCATTCATTCATGACTCATTCCTTTACATAATGGTGAAGATAGAAGTTATCTCAATAATTACAGACCAATTTCCAAACTATATTGTCTAACAAAAATCATGTAATGAATAATCAACCCAATGTAGTCTGTATTGAGCTCTCAACAGTTCGTTTTAGAGTTAAGCACCATCTCTGTTGTTATTTAGTCTTAAATAGTGTATCTGCTATGGGCAACAGAAAACATTGTGCTGTTCTTTTCATCAATCTGGATTGCATTTGATACGATTCACTGCTTTAAGAGAGATTACGTAGGATTGGTTTTGATTCAACAGGGATCAATTGAACCCTATCCGAGTTACCGGTAACTAAATGTGTTCCAGAGGAATCAATGTTGGGTCCTGTGACTCCTGTCCTGTTCACTATTTCTATTATTGATATCGTCTCATCTCATTTTCATGCAAATAATGCTGTTGTGGGAACGCAAGAAAGGATGAAACGGGAGACGGTAGTCGAGTCTTTCCTTTTACTTCCCAACATAAATTACATACATCCAACAGAGTGCAGAGACGTTAACGTTACTACTCGAAAGTGACAGCAGCCAGCTGACAGCTGACAGCTGACATAATATAGGTTACCAAATACCCACCCCGTTCCCAGAATCCCCAGGCTTAAAGGAGCACTCATTCCGCTCCTCAAGTCCAGTGAATGTCTGCACCAATTGTGCGTGATAAGTGAGTCACCACACAGGTCCCCCCAGAATTCACAATAACCCCCCAAAAGATCATCCCCAGTCAACGAGGCGGGGGGGCGGATCAGGCGCCCAAAACGACTCCGTATCACCCGTGCAGGGGTAGAGGTGGGGATTGGGGCATGTGGGGGGGATTCAGGAGATATGAGGTGACGAGAGGGAAAAGCAGTTGGCAGGGACCGGGCAGGGGGTCGTCCACGCCGCGGGGGCCGGGCCAGTTCAACTGGCCTGTCTAGGTCCAAATGGGCAGGCTTGAGCCGGTCGACCGATACCAGCTCTGACCTTCCTCCAATGTCCACCATGAAGTTCTTAGGCCCTGCCTCCAGGACGCGAAAAGGGCCGTCGTAAGGGGGCTGCAGAGGGGTACGGTGGCTGTCATGGCGAATGAAAACATGGGAAGTTGGGACTGGGGTGAAGGCACCGGCGCCATCCCTGAGCACAGTCCGAGATGAGGTGACCGACCAGGGAACCTCGGCATCCGGGAGGAACTCCCCCGGGACTCGCAGCGGCTGTCCATACACCAGCTCAGCAGCCGAGGCCTGCAGGTCTTCTTTGGGGGCGGAGCGCAGGCCAAGCATGACCCAGGGAAGCCGGTCGACCCAGTTGCCGCCCGTAAGGCTGGCCCGCAGAGCAGCCTTCATAGATCGGTGAAACCGTTCACACAAGCCGTTGCCCTGTGGGTTGTAGGCTGTGGTGCGGTGGAGCTTCACTCCCAGGCCCTCGGCGACTGCAGTCCAGAGCCCGGACGTAAACTGTGGGCCCCGGTCGGATGTGAGATCAGATGGTGTGCCAAAACGGGCTATCCAGGACCCAATGAACGCCCGGGCCACCTCGGCGGATGTGGTCGATGCCAGCGGGACCACCTCCGGCCACCTAGTGGTTCTGTCCACCATGGTGAGGAGGTGAGTGAACCCGTGGGAGGGGGGCAGGGGACCCACCAGGTCCACATTGACATGGTCAAAGCGCCTCTCCGGCACGAGAAACGGTGCCAAGGGGGCTTTGGTGTGACGGTGTATCTTTGCACGCTGGCACGCCACGCAGGAGCCGGCCCAGGCTGCGATGTCCTTCCTGAGGCCATGCCAGACGAATTTAGCACCGACCAGCTTAGTTGACGCCTTCACCCCCGGGTGCGACAGGCCATGGATGGCTTCGAATACCTGCCGCCGCCAGCCAGCGGGAACCATCGGACGGGGCTGACCGGTGGAGACGTCGCAGAGGAGCGTGGTGTTGGCAATACCAAACTGCACATCCTCTAACCTTAGCCCAGTGTCGGCTGTTTGGTAGGCCTGCATGTCCTTGTCAGTAGCCTGGTCGGCAGCCATGGCAGCGTAGTCCAGTCCCAAGTGGACGGCCCCCACCACCGTCCGGGAGAGGCAGTCAGCGACGTAGTTGTCCTTGCCTGCGACATGCCGTATGTCCGTGGTAAACTCGGAGATGGCGGAGAGTTGGCGCTGCTGGCGCCCTGACCACGGCTCGTGGCCATGGCGAAGGTGAGTGGCTTGTGGTCCACAAAGCCAGTAAACCGTCGGCCCTCCAGTAGGAATCTGAAGTGCCTGATGGCCACTGTTCGTACACTGCCCCCACTGCGTAGTCTGAGGCGTCAGTTGTGAGGGCGATAGGGGCGGTAGGAAATGGGTGTGCCAGTAATGCGGCATTGGCCAGTGCCGTTTTAGCGCCCAAATAAGCGTCGTCGGTACACAGGGACCAGTCCACCTCGGCCTTGGGGTCCTTACCACGCAGGGCCTCATACAAGGGGCGCATGAGGTGAGCAGCACGGGGAATTAACCTGTTGTAGAAGTTCACCATGCCTAGGAACTCCTGCAGGGACTCCACATTTGTGCCTCCCTCCCCAGTGATATGGACCCTATGCAATTTGCATACAGGACAAACAGGTCCACCGACGACGCGGTCTCCCAGGTACTGCACAGCACCCTCTCGCACCTTGACCGTCAGAAGGGGGGCTATGTGAGACTGTTGTTCATTGACTACAGCTCAGCGTTCAACACCATAGTCCCCACCAGACTGGTGGACAAGCTGATCGAGCTAGGTCTGAGCTCCGCCCTGAGCGCCTGGGTACTGGACTTTCTGAGCGAAAGACCCCAGGCGGTCAGGGTGGGGGGCCAGACCTCCAACACCATCACCCTGAGCATCGGGTCCCCCCAGGGCTGTGTTCTGAGCCCCCTGCTGTACTCACTCTACACACACGACTGTGTGGCCAAGTTCAGCTCCAACTCCATAGTGAAGTTCGCAGATGACACAGTGGTGGTGGGGCTGATCTCGGACAACGACGAGAAGGCCTACCGGGAGGAGGTTGAGGTACTGGAACGCTGGTGCCAGGACAACAGCCTGCTCCTGAACATTGGTAAAACCAAGGAGCTGATCGTGGATTATAGGAGAGGACAGCAGGAGACGCACACACCACTGATGATTAACGGGGCTACCGTGGACAGGGTGAGCAGCTTCAAGTACCTGGGGGTCCACATCTCAGAGGACCTGACATGGTCAACACACATAGACACAGTAGTAAAGAAGGCGAAACAGCGTCTCTACCACCTGAGACAGTTAAGGAAGTTCAGAGTATCGGGAAAGATACTCCAGTCCTTCTACTCAGGAGCTGTAGAGAGCATCCTGACCGGAAACATCACTGCCTGGTATGGAAACAGCACGGCACAGGACAAGAAGGCCCTACAGAGAGTGGTGCGCTCAGCCGAGCGTACCACGGGTATTGCACTACCCCCCCTGCAGGTTCTATACAACAAGAGGTGCAAATCCAGAGCCTGCAGGATAATGAAAGACCCTCACCACCCCAATAACAGCCTGTTTCAGCTGCTGAGGTCAGGCAGACGCCTGCGAACCCCAGCTACTAGGACAGAGCGGCTTAGGCTCAGCTTCTTCCCCCAGGCCATCAGAGCCATGAACAATGAACATTGAGTGCTCAGAACATTGAACTGTCCACACACAAGCACACATGAACACACACACGACACGCATACTGTGCACGCTCACACACGAGCAGCCACTTAACACTTTAACATGAGCGGGCACACACTCATGTCGCACACACGCACACTTATGGCCAAAGGAAAGGACACTTTAAATTAGAATAACAGGAACAGTGTATTGCACTACCAAAGCTAACTAGCATGTCCCATATGCTCTGTAAATAACTATGTACAGATACCGAGATGTCACTCCATGTTACCTGTTACCTGTTACTGCACAATGTTGTTTTCTTCTTTGATTTTATTATATGTACCACTGTATTGCACATCGTTGCGGGCTAGACCACCCGCATTTCATTGTATACATTACCTGTATGCCGTGACAATTAAAACTCTTGACTTGACTTGACGGTGCGGGGGCATGGAAAGCTGGCAACGGCGTCCACCCTGGCAGGGAGCGGAACGGCTCCCTCTGCTGAGACCCTGTGCACTTGGCGGGGTTAACAATGAGCCCATGTGCACTGAGCCGCTCAAAACAACTGCCTGAGATGTGTCAGGTGCTCCTCTGCAGACGTGCTGGCTATGAGAATGTCGTCCAAGTATACGAACATGAATGCCATATCCCGCAGAACCGAGTCCATCAGTCGCTGGAAAGTCTGTGCCGCCCCCTTGAGGCCAAAGGGCATCCGCAGAAACTCAAACAGGCAAAAAGGAGTGATGACCGCCGTCTTGGGAACGTCCCGTGGGTGAACTGGCACCTGGTGGTATCCCCGCACCAAGTCCACCTTGGAAAAGATGGTGGTCCCCGCCAGGTGGGCGGAGAAGTCCTGTATATGTGAGACGGGGTACCGGTCCGGGGTCGTGGCGTTGTTTAGGCGTCGGAAATCGCCACAGGGATGCCACCCACCATCAGCCTTAGTGACCATATGCAGGGGGGAGGCCCACGGACTGTCAGAACGGCGCACAATTCCAAGGTGTTCCATGGTTGTGTAGCACCCTGAAAATATGGCTATTGTTCAGAAGTGCTGACTTGCCTTTTATCTCCCCTGGTGCACCAAGACATACTAACTAGCTTCCATTAATATTCTCTCGAACAATGACGCAGGCTTCTCCTTCTTCTACCGACTGGAATATGGATTATAAACGGTATCACTGGATCCTATTCTATCACCCAGTTTTCCCTGTGTGACTAGTTGGCGGTACCAGCAGGGGGCGTGGCAGGCAGAGAACGTACGAGAGAGAGATGGGAAAGGAAGCAAGCCAATGGAGACGGAAGAGGGAGAACGACTCTCTTCGAGTTCGGACTTTGATGTGATCAGACGTGTCTCGACAGAGCCCCCGTGGTGTGGTCCACACGGGCGAACGTATTGAACTTGAGTATATGACGGGTTACCCTAGAAGGACCCGTGATAGTGTGTGAGTAAGAGAAACTTAACCCAAGGACTAACGTCCATAGATAGCGTGTTATAGTAGCAGTGTGACGGTATAAGTAGCATGCTGCTAACGGCTATATTGACTCCAGTGTACAGCGAGCGCGAGGCGCTGAAGAAGACCGGTGGTATAGTCAGCCACGTTGCGTAACAGTATAACCGTGTAGCAGGTGGGCTGTTTGGGACCCGGAGAGTAGCTTCAGTGTAAGGTAGGGCAAGTGTATGGAGGCGCGTCAACCCAGCGCCGGCTGTCAACAACCAGCATTCACCAGCGTTTCGACGTCTGCTCGGCTCCGGCGGTCGACAGCCCAGCACGGGAGTTCTTCGTCCAGCAGAGGTCGCCAGCACCCAGCACACGCTCTCAGCCAGCTACTGCCCTCTGCTCCAGCCCCGCTTGCTAGCGCCCGCGACGAGAGCGTTTGACGCCATCTTGCTACCGGGACGGTCGTGGCACGGCGAGGCCGCCATTTTGGTTGAGTACAATAGGGCGTCAATGCTCTGGATCTATTACACAGTACACAGTGTGGTGCAGCCTACGGGCGAAGCTAATGGTTGCTAACTACAGTTCATAGGGGTACCCCATCAACATTACATGCCGGCATTAGCTTAGGACTTTTGTTCTGGTACAGTGGGCCCACATTTTTGATTTGAGTGTGATAACGTGTTGGTTCTTTAATAATAATTCCCATTTAAGTAACCCTTTCCCTCAGTGGTGCGTTATTGAAATCATCTGGGGTGACACGCACCACGTGCACGCGCGCTCCCGGCACGTGCGCGCGCTCCCGCGAATGCGCATTTAATGTCCCCTCGCTTGGGCACAGACTAAAGACAGTGCCTAATTGCCTCTACGAATGGAATGTAACACGTCTTCACAACAAGGTTAGGTGTGAATGTGTCTGAGAACGTATTTAACACACCTGACGACCGGAGCTATTGATATGCAAATAGCGAGTGAGGTTACACACCGTGCTACCCCGTCCCATGAACAACGCATGCCTGCTTTCCCTGTGGGGAGGTTACAGACATGGTGCATCATAAGTAAAGCCTTGGAGAGGTATTAGTCTTTCCATATAATTAAAGCCTGATAGAGGTATTACACATGGTACTGACCCAGACGTGGGCGATGAGTCAAACACATTGAAGTATATTATCCCTGATACTTAGGTGGGTGTATAATATACGTGTCTATAAGGTATTGAGTTACACACGGAGCCATAGTAGGACGTCAGTCCATTCGACCACTCCTATTAAATCATTGTAACTGAACAGTACAATTAATATAAAGACTTAAATGGGGTTCTGTGTGCGTGTCCATTCCTGTGCCCAGTATTAACTATTTTGGTGTGGGTAACGTATATATTATGATTAACCCCTTCCTACCCAACTCTTCCCTTTTCATTATAAGGTTTCTAGTGGTCATCAAGGGAGGGTACTGCTTGCGGGAGGAACGAATCTATTTATGCATATCAGTCACTAGGTGTGGGAGGGTTAACGGAGGTAATCAGGGAAGTGAGAGCGAGTTGGGGAGTACTGCTGACCGCCCCGGAGAGGCGAGGAAGACCAGAGTACCAAACCAGGTTGGTAAATCCCGGGCCCCATTCCCTCTCACTACCGGGCCCCAGGTTGACGCTCCAGGCCCAAAGACGAGGGTGCAGTCAGACGGAGCTCTACTGTGTCCAGCTACCTTGTGACTGCCAGCAACCGTTCCCACCAAGCAGGGATAATCCACCCTGCTACAGTTGCAAATTCCTCCCTGGCAATGGAGAGCTTAGCTGGGTCAAGGCGCCGAGCGCGTGCATAGACCGGGGGACCGACAGTGGCTATATAGTGCTCCACGCCATGCTTAGCGACTGCTGAGGAAAATGTAGGCGTGGTGAGGATAGGGAACTCCGCTAGGAGGCGCTGATATACATCCCCGGCAGCAAGCATGTTGGACAGACCTAGTGTCCCTGGCCCTCCCAGCGTGCACGGATAGGTAGCAAAGGAGACAGCATCGATTAGGCGACAGTTTGTAATGTCCACTAGCAGCCTGAACGCACACAGGAAGTCCACGCCCAGGAGAGGAACTGACACAGCGGCCATGACAAACTCCCACCCGAAACGGCGCCCGCCAAAACACACCTCTACATACCAGGTTCCGTAGGTACGTATAGGCGTGCCATTAGCAGCGTCCATGGGGGGACCGTGGCCCCCAGCCATAGTGTCCACAGCTGTAGAAGGCAGGATGCTTCGTTGCACGCCCGAGTCGACTAGTAGTCGCCGGCCAAATAAGGTGTCCTTAATAAATAGCAGCCTGCTTCCTCCGCCAACGCTCATGGCTGTTAATGAGCATTGGCCCTGGCGTTTCCCTGGTCACTGTAATTGCACGGTGGGCGACACTGTTTGGCCCTGGCGCCAAACCGGTTATGAAAATAACACCATCCACTGTTACCCTGGCGACGGGCAGTCACTGCTGCAGCGGCGTCCGCAGCGGCGTCCGCAGCGGCGTCCGCAGCGTCCACTAGGTGGGTAGGTGGTCGTGGGTGGTAGGCTGGAAGCAGCGCATGCACAAACTGCTGCCGGTTGGTGAGATAAATCCTGTCCGCTTCGGCAGCCAGCGAGCGGTAGTCCTTGGTGAAGGAGACGGGAGAGCTGGCCAGAGCGGTGCGCACAGGCGCTGGGAGCTGACGCATGAAAACATGTTTAAATAAAAAAGATAGATCCGCCTTTTCAATTTCCGACAGTTCAAATAATTGCAAAAGGAATGCCTTGATAGCGTCATATTTGCCGGCAGCTGGCGGAGCTTCCAGCAGCCCCATAGCGCGGGCCGTCGTCTGGGCATCCAACGCTGCTACCACATGATAATATTTAGTAACATCCTGTGATATTCCTCTCAACTCTAACTGAGCTTCAATGTGCTGAAACCAGGGTCGGGGTGTTGAGATCAGAGGCTCTGTGTAGGATTGTTAGTAACTGTCTAACTGGACATATGGCTGTTTACACTAGTAACTGTTTACCTGCATATATAATTGTCTCCACCAGTGATTTTCTAGTTGTATATATATCTGTTCCCACCAGAGGGCGCTCTAGGCGGAGCCACCCAAGTACTCTACCTTATGTCAGCTATAAAAGGAAAGGTATCCACCCCTTTCGTTCTCTCCCCCAATGTCTCTCAGAGAGAGAAGAGTTGTATTGCTGCTGCTTACCATGTGAATAAAGAGAAGTCACGCCAGTTCAGGCTCAAGATAGAAACCATGCCTCTTGACCACATTATTGTCGCCCTATAGTTGAAATGTGATGCCAGAAGTCGGGTAACTTAATTGCTGCGGCGTAGATAATGTTCACTTCTCCGTCCGTCATGATGTAATAATCACTCACGGACAGCTGACATAATATAGGTTACCAAATACACACCCCGTTCCCAGAATCCCCAGGCTTAAAGGAGCACTCACTCCGCTCCTCAAGTCCAGTGAATGTCTGCACCAATTGTGCGTGATAAGTGAGTCACCACACTGTACTGTATTGTTTACAGACTCTGTAGAATTAGCTGTTGAGAATCTGCCACTTTAGTGCTGAGTAAGATTATGTATTAATGTTAAACTGGTACTGAATGCAAATGTGTTTTAAGCGTCTTTGGGTACCAAGAGAATCGGATGTATTATTATTAATTAAGTTCCAGCTGTTTTCTAGATAACTGTGAATGGATGTACAGTACAGTAAAATACCAAGTATGGCTTTGTCAGTATTCCAATGTACAGTGTACAGTGTGTGTGTCCCCTACCCAACCCCCCCCCCCTCCCCCCACCTCCAATGTACAGCCCCCACCCACCCACCCAACCCCACCCCACCCACCCAACCTCCTCCAATGTACAGTTTCTACGTCAAATGTATATACACTCTTTTTCTGGACACTTTTTGTATCACAAACAGTACTGTATTTGCAAATCTGATATGTCATAAATGTATAGATGTAGCAGTACTGTCTATCTGTATGTCATATATGTTATGATGAATTGAAAATGGGGGACCCTGATGTAAACAAGACGAAAGTCTTTCTCTGGTCTGCATCCCCTTAACAATTGTATGTATTGAGCTGTACTGTACTGTACCCATTCTGCAATCTGTTAATAAACTTTTCAATCAATCAATCAATAACATTGAGCGTGTTGTGGAATATTTCAAATGTATTTCTGTGATCACAGAAGAGTCCTCAGTTTACAATCAGAGGCAAGTATACACAAGCGTCTGACCAGAAAGTGAGACCGAGGTCTGGTCAAACTTACAATCAAATACACAAGCTTGGAATGACAAATGAAAACAAAGATGACAAATGAAAAAACTTTCGTTTAGTTTTTTCTTTTCATATCTGACACAAGATTGATATGAAACAAAAGACAACAAGAAAAAGACAAGAGGTGATTTTCTGGAAATATGTCGTATCTAAGACAAACTGTCCTGGGCCTTGGGTTGTTGTTTTAATAACACTGTTAGACTGTCACCCTAGTGTCCTGTCTGTATATTAGTTAAACTATATTAAAGCTTTTACCGATAATATGTATTTAAACAGAGAAACATGACATTTTCTATAACAAGAGCATTACAGAATATAAACTGCAGCAAAAAATTGCCTCTTATACAGAATCAGAGCCACCTGATGAAAACCTGGAAGAGGGTAATTGAAGCCATTTTCATGGCAGTTTTGGATTACAGTGATACCTGGAGGGGGCAATCACTCCTGTGGTCATTCTGTCTGTCTGTCTGTCTGCATTAGCCATAACTTCTAAGGTTCTGGTCTGATTTGGATGAAACATCGCCCAGGCCAAGGACTCAAATTCCAGAATATTTTCCAAAATCTGTCAATGACAAGAATTTTATTTTAATTAATTTCCATTATTGTCCATTGAATGGATACAGTATGAAGTTCCACCTTTTGAACACAAGATGGCGATACGACACAGGTTGCTGCTCAGAGCCACTGCTGCTCCACAAGCTGCTCTCTCCCACGGAGCGCCTGAGTGTATCGTGACAGCCACTGAGCAAGGGATTGATTGATTGATTGATTGATTGATTGATTGATTGATTGATTGATTGATTGATTGATTGATTGAATTGATTGATTGATTGAAAACTTTATTAACAGATTGCAGAATGGGTACAGTACAGTACAGCTCAATACATACAATTGTTAAGGGGATGCAGACCAGAGAAAGACTTTCGTCTTGTTTACATCAGGGTCCCCCATTTTCAATTCATCGTAACATATATGACATACATGACATACAGATAGACAGTACTGCTACATCTATACATTTATGACATACCAGATTTGCAATTACAGTACTGTTTGTGATACAAAAAGAGTCCAGAAAAAAAAGAGTATATACATTTGACGTAGAAACTGTACATTGGATTGGGTAGGTGGGGGGGGACTGTACATTGGAGGTGGTTGGGTGGGTGGGGGGGGGGGGGGGGGGGTTGGGTAGGAGGGGTGGGTGGGGGACACTGTTCAACTGTACAAACAAAACTGTACACATGGGCTCGGATATTTCACGTACCGGCCGAAAGAGAGACCAGATCCCAGCGATTCTCATAGTTACTTACATCAATATTGAGCTGTCAGAACCATTTCATGTTTGTAGGTTAAGTATCTATCCATCCTACAGTGTACTGTATGTGTGTAGTCTACACAGTGTAGGGGCAGGTACAAATAATAATTTTCTTCTTCCTATTCCTTTCGGCCATGGAATTCAGTGGAGCATAATGTATGTACATGTCAAAAAACTCAAAATACTTCCCAAAGGTCAGTGAATACCACGATCACAACACCAGAGGGAGCTCCACAAATCATGTTAAACCCAGATTCGTCTCAAACAAGGGACTAAACATGTTTAGCAATTATGCCACATCAATGTCGAATGCCCTACCCAAAGCTGTAAAGGAATGTGAATCACTACCCACTTTCAAAATCACTCTCAAAGAACACCTACGGGAGACTGCAATTTGAAACTGGCCCCTGTAAATATCCTAACCTAACCCCCTCCAATGCACAGTAAATGACCTAACCCAAGAATACACGAGACCCTCTTCTTGGAACCAAGTATGGTTTCGTCAATATTCCAATGTACAGTTTTGCTTGTACAGTTGTACGCATTATGCTGTGGTTAATATTGTGATATTATTCAGGGTACTCCAGTATTCTGCCTTTAATATTGTGATATTTTTCAGGATAATCCAGTATGCTGTGGTTAATATTGTGATATTCAGGATACACCATTCTGTTTTTAATATTGTGATATTATTCATGCTGTGATGTGAATGCCGTCCATGTTAGTTTACCTTCAATGGAGAAGTGCATTAAATAATTTTAATGCAAAAAAAGTGTCCTCTGTTTTTTCATTTCAGAATTGTCTATCGCAGAACACATTCCAATGTATTTCTGACACTGGGAATACGTTCCCTGAGATTCATAGATGTCCCTAGAATCAGATACCAAGAACATGCAAATGGACCATATTAAAAAAAAAGTCTGTAAATGTTTATTCTACATTATCATGGAATGAATGAGATACAAAAAAAAAATTATATAAAAAAAAAAGATTATAAAAAAAAAAAAATTGTAATTAATTTTGAGTTAATTTTCATAACGCGATAATTTGATGTGTAATTAATTAATCTAATTAACGCGATAAACTGACAGCCCTAGTCAAAATACTTCCCAAAGGTCAGTGAATACCACGATCACAACACCAGAGGGAGCTCCACAAATCATGTTAAACCCAGATTCGTCTCAAACAAGGGACTAAACATGTTTAGCAATTATGCCACATCAATGTCGAATGCCCTACCCAAAGCTGTAAAGGAATGTGAATCACTACCCACTTTCAAAATCACTCTCAAAGAACACCTACGGGAGACTGCAATTTGAAACTGGCCCCTGTAAATATCCTAACCTAACCCCCTCCAATGCACAGTAAATGACCTAACCCAAGAATACACGAGACCCTCTTCTTGGAACCAAGTATGGTTTCGTCAATATTCCAATGTACAGTTTTGCTTGTACAGTTGTACGCATTATGCTGTGGTTAATATTGTGATATTATTCAGGGTACTCCAGTATTCTGCCTTTAATATTGTGATATTTTTCAGGATAATCCAGTATGCTGTGGTTAATATTGTGATATTCAGGATACACCATTCTGTTTTTAATATTGTGATATTATTCATGCTGTGATGTGAATGCCGTCCATGTTAGTTTACCTTCAATGGAGAAGTGCATTAAATAATTTTAATGCAAAAAAAGTGTCCTCTGTTCTTTCATTTCAGAATTGTCTATCGCAGAACACATTCCAATGTGGGCAGAGTGTATGCTTGGTTTCATTCCAGCCTTGCCTAAACACCAGCTGATGATTTCACTAATTGGCTCACCTCTTCAACTAACTCACCTGGTGCAATGTATAGTTAAAATGAAAACTTGGCCCACGGTGGAATGAGTTTGAGACCCCTGGTGACCTGGTCTATCCCTTTCAAAAACAAAATGTCCTTTTACTTTTAAGCACATTTAAAAGTAGGACTTTTTTACTTTTACTCAAGTGTGTTTTTAGCCAGATACTTTGACTTTTACTTGAGTCCGATTTTGAGACGGTACCCATACTTTCACTTTAGTACAATGTCTGGGTACTTTTTACACACCTGCGTGTATGTCATATATGTTATGATGAATTGAAAATGGGGGACCCTGATGTAAACAAGACGAAAGTCTTTCTCTGGTCTGCATCCCCTTGAATGAATGAATGAAAACTTTATTTAACAGATTGCAGAATGGGTACAATACAGTACGGCTCAATACATACAATTGTTAAGGGGATGCAGACCTGAGAAAGACGTGTGTCTTGTTTCCATCAGGGTCCCCCATTTTCATTTCATATAGACATTTATGACATACACAACATACATGACATTTATGGCATAGGGACAAATGTATCAGTACTAAATACCTATATTATAGGTATTTAGTACTGATACATTTGTGACATAAGCGGTATTCAAATATACAGTACTGTTACCCCTAGATCCTGACAGAGTATATACATATGATGGGGAGGGGACTGTACATTAGGAGGGGGTGGGTGGGTGGGAGGGAAATATACATACGGCGGGGAGGGAATATATACATGCGGTGGGAGGAGACTGTCTATTAGGAGGTGGTGGGGGTTTTGGGCATTTACGGTGGCCAGTTTCGAATTGCAGCCTCCCGTAGGTGCTCTTTAAGAGCGGTTTTGAATGTGGGCAGGGATTCACATTCCTTTACAGCTTTGGGTAGGGCGTTCCACATTGTTGTGGCATAATTGCGAAACGTTTAGTCCCTTGTTTGAGCCGAATCTGGGTTTAACATGATTTGTTGAGCTTCCTCTGGTGTAGTGGTTGTGGTATTCACTGACCTTTGGGAAGTATTTTGACATGTACATGGGCACCCCGGTCGTATAGTGTATCTTGTAGACCAGGCCCATTGCAAGTTGCTGTACTCTGTCGTCTACTCTAAGCCATCCTAGGTTGGCAAAGTGGGCAGGGGTGAGGTGGGTTCTGGGGTTCAGGTCAAGTATAGTCTGACCAGTTTGTTTTGTGATGTTTCTAATTTTGTTTTAAGCGCCTTTGAGGTGCTTTGGTACCATGAGGTGCACGCATAGTCATAGTACCCTTGAATGAGTGCTCCTGCCAGAGTCTTCAGGGTATTCTTGTTTACCAGAGAGGAGATCCGGTACAAGAATCTAGTTCGTTGGTTGACTTTTTTTATTACATTGGATGCCATTTTGTCACAGGAAAGATTTGCCTCTAGGATGGAACCCAGGTAGGTAATTTCGTCTTTCCTTGTGACAATATTGTCACCCACTGTAACTGAGAATCCGTCGGTCTTGCTGAGTTTGTTATTTGAACCGAAGAGAATGGACTCTGTTTTGCCCATGTGTAATGATAGTTTGTTATCAGCGAGCCATATGCAGATTTGCCTAGTTCCGTGCTTATGTATGTATTGAGCTGTACTGTACTGTACCCATTCTGCAATCTGTTAATAAAGTTTTCAATCAATCTGTTGGACTGTAATAATTCCATGTACGAATAAATATAAATGAAATTAAATTAAGATATCAACTCTTTGAGATAGAGACGATGTACTTGGAGGTTGGAAGATTTCCATTGCCTCTCTGTTTTGCGACACTTCAGTCTGAGCTCACAGGTGTCGTAATTCAACAAGGAGAGCGGTTTACGGGGCGACGTCAGTTAAGATGGCCGCGCATCGCTGTTAGCAGCAAACGTTTCTACAGCCAGAATATTTACAATGCGGAGCTTTTAACTCGCTTCTCTGGTACAAACCCGTTATCAAAGGAACACAACACATATGTGATCGGTCACCGTCAACTCCCCCGTGCAAATATTACTGACTTTTAACCCGATTGTGAACAAGATCAAGGGTGTTGCCTTTGTTGTGAGTCGGACCAGAGACATGTTGCTAACGTCTCTGTGGCAGAACTTAACGGGACCAAGACGTTCTCCTTGTGGAAACGGATCAGACTGTGGACACCACAACATCTGTAAGTACAATTATGTTCACATTGTTTTCCTCTTATTGCTCCTTCCGTGCAGCAGCGGTGCTCGAAAGTAACCTTCAAGTTGTACAATCACAGCGTAATTGTAAAAAATGCCAAATGTTTTACATTCGTAGTACTTTTCCATCTCCATGGTCAACGAACTGCTAGCATCTGCAGCGACGTAATTCTCTTCCCAATAAAATATTACATTTCTCCCGATACCGGAAGCTACCCCTGATAGCTCTGTGTAGCTGTAAAGACACTCATTGTCAATTCGTTTGTAATATGTTTATCAGATCAACATAAGTGACTGTTAGCCCCTTTCGTGACTGCGTGTAGCCCCACCGGTGTTGGACAGTCCTCTGTTTGGTGAGAGCTTGCGTCCTCCAGCAGCTGGTGTAACCTCTGGTCTCCTCGGGTCTCCTCACCGGTGTTGGACTGTCCTCTGTTTGGTGAGAGCTTGCGTCCTCCAGTGCTCCAGCAGCTGGTGTAACCTCTGGTCTCCTCACCGGTGTTGGACTGTCCTCTGTTTGGTGAGAGCTTGCGTCCTCCAGTGCTCCAGCAGCTGGTGTAACCTCTGGTCTCCTCACCGGTGTTGGACTGTCCTCTGTTTGGTGAGAGCTTGCGTCCTCCAGTGCTCCAGCAGCTGGTGTAACCTCTGGTCTCCTCACCGGTGTTGGACTGTCCTCTGTTTGGTGAGAGCTTGCGTCCTCTAGTGCTCCAGCAGCTGGTGGATTGGGTTCTGGCACATCCTCCTCCTCTGTAGTCCTGGAAGCTGGTGCAGGAAGATCCTTGTCCTGCCTGCTGAACAGTTGATCGACATTTCGCCTGACCACTTTTCCATCCCCCAGCAACACACAGTGTAGGAAACTGGTCCGGTTAACTCCTGCACTAGTCCAGGTATGAATGAATGAATGAATGAATGAAAAAAGTTAATTTTTGAACATGTATTCTCCATATTCCTCCAAACAAATCAGATTCCCTCTCCCGCTTAAGTTATATTCTCCTTCCCTGTCTCTGAACCATTTCTGAATGTTGCCTGGGATTAGTTTGTATCTGGCTTTGTATACAATGAGGGCAGTTTTGAAATCAACTAGGTCCATACATTTCAATGTTTGTAGCTTTATAAATAAGTTATTGGTGTGTTCATAATATCCTACATTGCTGATTATTCTTATTGCTTTTTTTTGCATGGTGCGGTGCTGCATATCATCTAGGTCCATATCCAAAGTTCTTAGTATGGACAGGGTCACCTTTACCAAAGTTTCGATGTTTGGCATCATGCCTGTCATGGTAGTTTGTCTGACTTGTTTGTTTTGACTCAACCTTTCTTTTTAAATCTGGGTGAATCAGGTCCAGGATACTCCTTCCCATCATCATCTCAGCTGGTGACAATCCAGTAGTCGACTGTGGCGCGATGCGATAGCTGAGCAAGGCCCGATCCACCAGAGTCTACTCTAGTGTACCCCCGGTGCTTTTCTTCATCAGCTCTTTGAAAGTTTGCACTGCCCTCTCTGCTAGGCTGTTAGATGAGGGGTGGTATGGTACTGATGTAACATGTGTGATCTTGTCCCTAGACATGAAATCTTTCATGTGTTTGCTGACAAAACACTGAGCATTGTCTGACACTATCATCTCTGGAATACCATGGGTGCTGAAACTGTGCCTCAAACAATTCACAGTCACTGCAGAGGTGGATGAGTTTGCAGGGAAAACATCCAACCACTTTGAATGTGCATCCACAATCACTAGGAACATTTTACCCATGAAGGGACCTGCATAGTCAATGTGGAGCCTTCTCCATGGTTGTTCAGGCCACTCCCATGGATGAAGTGGCTCACTCTCAGGTGCCTTCCTGTGTTCCTGGCAGGTGGCGCATGATTAGGGCTGACCTTCGAATATTTTTTTTGGCATTCGAAGCTTCGGGGCCGAGATTCGATTTAAATTCGAAGCTTTGACATTAAAAAAAAAATATATATATATATATATTAAACTTTATTTTTTTATTTTTGAATCTTTTTTTTTAATGTTGTGGGACTTGTACAGCACTTTGTTCAACTTTGTCAGTGCTGTAAAGTTTAAACCTTTTTAAATCTTAGACAAAACGAAACACTTTGCTTTCATGAAATATTGTAAGCCGTCATTTGAGGCTTTATAAAAGCAGCACAATGAACACAAATCTGTCAGTGCCGAGTCCGACCTCATCTTAAATAACAAACAGCATTGCTTGTTGTAGTTAACAAAGAGAGGCAGAGTTGATTTTGCACCAAAAAAAAATAGATTTTTTTTCTTTTTTTAATGTATTCAAATACAATTTTCCCATGCCCATCGACCGAAGCTTCGAAGTATTTAAGACAGCCCTACGCATGACTTTACCCTTACTCTTTATGTCAGTGTCCATGTGAGGCCCCCACATGTAACCTCTTGTCTCTTCCTGGCTGCGACTGGTGTAATTCCTCCAGCATATGAGCGTGTCCTCTCTCGGTATGACAATGCGGGCTCCCCACAACGTCACACAGCCATCTTGCACACTCCGCTCACATTGGGCCTCATGCATGAAGCGATATAAGAACAGATTTAGTTCTTAACTAGCATTTCTTCTTATTTTGTTCTTACCTGGGATTCGGTAATGTTTTCTTATTGTTGCTTTTCTCTCAGGCAAGACCAAATTCTAAGAGTGGTCGAGAGCACTCTTACCCATATAAGAAAATCGTACCCAAAAAAAAAAAAAGCATACCATTGGTTAATTGCCCCCAAATACGACTTAAAAAAATACACAACTTTTCAATAATAATAATAATAATAATAATTATTATTATTATTTATTATTATAACTTATTGCGTTCTGTCTGAAATGGATTATATATTGCTGTTAGAACAGTTATGCTCTGGCCGCCCAGGCCATTGATTGATTGAAGATTTTATTAACAGATTGCAGAATGGGTACAATACACAGTACGGCTCAATACACACAATTGCTAAGGGAATGCAGACCAGAGAAAGACTTTCGTCTTGTTTACATCAGGGTCCCCCATTTTCAATTCATCAGGACATATGACAATGACATACAGATAGACAGTACTGCTACATCTATACATTTATGACATACCAGATTGTTGAATGAGGCCCATTGTCTCTGTCGATAAGGCTTAAAGCGGAGATGAAGCAGTGCGATAAATACATATTCATAGCATCACATTAGTATTTAGATAAGCCACAGAAGAAGTCACGTTATAAAAATAAGCAGTTTCTAAGAAAAAACGATTTGTTGTGTACATTTCTGAAGCATTTAGCATTATGGGCGCGGCCATTTTGTTGCTGACGTCATACCGTGGCTTGGGTGTATACACTCTGGTTAGCTGCCTATATTGAATGGGTCAGTCAGCAAATAAAATGTTGCCTACAAAACAACGGGACCGCGGTGGTTCTGTTTGTATTGCTCCTGGCTGTTCAAACTAATTTTACCATGTGAGAGAGAGGAAAGTTGGTTAATTTCCACAAACTACCAGTGAAAAAAACAGTGTTGTTGACATGTTGGCTCGGGCTGCCTGCACCCAGACGGCGCGACCAGCCTGTTGGACAGGGAAGGAGGATCTGCAGCGAACACTTCATTGCCTCGGATTATGTTGTTGGGGTGGGATGTTTGTCCAGAAGACCACTAATCAGCTGAAGCCGGACGCGGTTCCCTCGGTCTTCGACAGACAGACCGGCGTTAGCTCTCGGGGCCCGGCGTTAGCTCTCGCTAGCTAGCGTTAGCAACCGGAGCGTCGCGGAGCATTCAGCCTGCTGGCTACACAGCTTGTGTAGCCAGCAGGCTGAATGCTCCGCGACGCTGGTTGAAGTGGGTCTAGGTAGCCAGCAGGCTGAATGCTCCGCGACGCTGGTTGAAGTGGGTCTAGGTAGCCAGCAGGCTGAATGCTGGCAATGCGGTTGTTCATTCACCGGCTTCAGTGCGCCGCCCGCGGCTTGACTCGGTTCAGCGTTCACCCTGATGTAAAGTAGCGATTTTTATTGTTTTGTCATGACAACCCAATTACATAATCCAACATATGTGTAAAGAAACAACATATTCCAGTTAACGGAATATTTTTTAATGATTCATTACGGTATAAATTAGGTTAACTGGAGCCAGCGGGGCAATGCGGTTGTTCATTCACCGGCTTCAGTGCGCCGCCCGCGGCTTGACTCGGTTCAGCGTTCACCCTGATGTAAAGTAGCGATTTTTATTGTTTTGTCATGACAACCCAATTACATAATCCAACATATGTGTAAAGAAACAACATATTCCAGTTAACGGAATATTTTTTAATGATTCATTACGGTATAAATTAGGTTAACTGGAGCCAGTTTTTGTCATGACAACCCAATTGCTAACGCTAGCTAGCGAGAGCTAACGCCTGGCCCCGGCTGGTGCCAACTAGCTAGCGATCGCTCCCGAGAGCTAACGCCGGTCTGTCTGTCGAAGACCGAGGGAACCGCGTCCGGCTTCAGCTGATTAGTGGTCTTCTGGACAAACATCCCACCCCAACAACATAATCCGAGGCAATGAAGTGTTCGCTGCAGATCCTCCTTCCCTGTCCAACAGGCTGGTCGCGCCGTCTGGGTGCAGGCAGCCCGAGCCAACATGTCAACAACACTGTTTTTTTCACTGGTAGTTTGTGGAAATTAACCAACTTTCCTCTCTCTCACATGGTAAAATTAGTTTGAACAGCCAGGAGCAATACAAACAGAACCACCGCGGTCCCGTTGTTTTGTAGGCAACATTTTATTTGCTGACTGACCCATTCAATATAGGCAGCTAACCAGAGTGTATACACCCAAGCCACGGTATGACGTCAGCCATGACGTCAGCAACAAAATGGCGGCGCCCATGTTGAAAACAGGGATATTATATTATATTTTTCAGACAAATAAGATAGATTTCACATTTGATTATAGAACCCTGTCTTACACAAGGTACACAACAAACAAACTAGGATCACATTGCTCACTGCTTCATCTCCACTTTAAAGTCTGGATCATGGTTATCTGGCCATCCTCTCAGGATATACTCATGTACCCTGGAGACTGGAGAGTGTGGGATCCTTGGTGGTCCATTTTTGTAGTTTTGCTGATGGCAACGACTCAGGACACTCTGGAAGTGGGATGTGGCTAAGAGCATCAGCGTTGCTATTGTCTTTACCTGCTCTGTAAGTGATGACATACTCGTATGCTCTCAGCAGCACCGCCCATCTCATGATTCTCTGTGACGCCATCTGTGGCACCGCTTTCATCTCATGGAGTAAACCTATCGAGGGCTTGTGATCAGTGCAAATCGCACACTTTCTCCCATAAAGATACTTGTGAAAACGCTTTACTCCAAAAACAATGGCTAAATCCTCTTTATCTAACTGGGAATAGTTATTTTCTGCAGCATTAAGCGTTCTTGACATGAACCCTATGGGTCTCTCCTCTCCGCCGGGCATGCGTGGGCTAAGACAGCTCCCACACCGCATGGTGAAGCGTCACACGCCAGTATTAGTTCTTTGTTTTCATCATAATGAACTAACACTCTGCTTGACTGTAACAGTTCCATAGACCTGCTCTGGCCCCCAGGCCCATGTCTCATCATTCCTCAGCAGTTGGTGTAGCGGAGCAGCAGTGCCATGAGGGTTGATACTAGGTTTGGTAGGAATTTGTTGTAGAAAGAAATTCAGTCCCAAGTAAGTAGGGGTGGTACACGTATCCGTACCGAACCGTTTCAGTGTGTACCGTACCGAACGAATACAACGGTATGTTAACCACTAAAGACCGCCCACCGGGGGCTGTTTTTTTTCACAATCTAATATAATTATATAAAAAAAATAAAAAATTACAAGTCGATTATTAATTTCAATATAGAATATTCGTTGACAGCCCTACAAGTACAATTAGTTACTGCACACTACATCACCCCTGAGTGGAACATGGAAAGCCAAACTTCCCCCCACCCCCACTGTACCGAAAACCTGTACCGAACCTTGACTTCAAAACCGAGGTACGTACCGTACCGTGGTTTTTGTGTACCGTTACACCCCTACATGTAGGCTTTAAGCTCAGTCACCAAAGTAGGTGCCGGCGCTTCCTGCACTGCTTTCACCTTTGCTGGCACCGTATGAAGTCCCTCAGTGTCACTCGATGTCCTAGGAATGTCACTGTATGAAGTCCCTCAGTTGACCGACAATAAATCAAAATGACACCATTTACCATCGTAGCCTATAATAACAGCATTGCATTGGCCTATCAACCGGTTTTAATAAACAAACAGAAACAGTAGCATGTGCATTTTTTAGATCAATTCGGCTATGAAAATTAGGCTGTCTCTAAATATAAAAATGTATTAAATAAGAATGGTTTGCTTCACACAATTTTCTTTTATAATCTATATATTTTTCGACTCTGACATGAAAGTCAAATGTGGAGACTGGCACGACTATAAAAAATTTGAAAATTCTAACTCATCCCTAGCGTGATGCATGAAGCGATATATATATATATATATATATTTATATATATATATATCGCTTCATGCATCACGCTAGGGATGAGTTAGAATTTTCACATTTTTAATAATATATATAAATGAACAGCCAATAAATGTGAAGTTATCTTTGAACCTCGGTTGTCAAGCCTCGTCAATATAACACCCAACCCCCCTTTCCTCACTAATAGAACTGGTGTCGTGGAGTCACTCTAGTTAGCTTAGCAAAAAAAAATATATAATAACAGAAAATTGCATGTGTGTGTGTGTGCCGCCCATCGCATGCGTGTGTCACTGCATGACGAATAAAGACTTCTTCAAAAGTCCAGTTATATATTATTATTATTAACGCTAGTTAGCTTAGCGGCTAATGTGGACATGACAACGATGCAAAGCATGTTAGACACATTGCACATTGCTCGCGCTGGTCTGTGTCTATTATGAAATGACAATTGCTTGTCATTGAAGGTCCATGCTGGTCTGTGTCTATTATGAAATGACAATTGCGCATCATTGGAATTCGGATTATTTTCTAACTGTTTAGGTATCGAAATGTGGCACCGATTGATCTAACGTGAATCGATACTCTGTAGTACCGACGTAAATTAGGTCGACTAGATACCCTAAAAGTACCGGCTTTGCTACCCATCCGTCTACCTCGTAGGCAGGGATGTAAATAGTACCCAGAAAGTATACTTAAGTGAAAGTATGGGTACCGTACCGTCTCAAAATCTTCTATCTGGCAAAAAACACATTTGAGTAAAAGTAAAAAAGTTTCTACTTTTAAACGTACTAAAAAGTCAAAGTAAAAACTTTTCATGGAGATGGGGCCATGGGTGCTCGTCTTGTCCGTCCACACCGACCATTTCGTCCTCTTCATCACTCGTACTATCATTTGTGCCGATCTTCTGTAGCTTGTCCCTCTGATTATTCTATTATTCTGATAGCAGGTGTTTAATCAAAGATCCCCGCTTTCTAGTCTTGCACAAGGACCAATCAGCATGGGTATGGGCGGGTCAATTTTCCATTGATGGGGATTTGATATATAATAATGCAGGACCTGTCGCAGAGGTCTTTAATTGGCATGCAACGACACTCAATGTTAGCGGCACACAGCGGTTAGTTAGCACACACACACCGGAACACACATGCATACATTGTTCGTAGGATCGCCGATGCGATACTCCTCTGCGCTTAACCCATCCCGTCGTCCTTTTTCTCGGAAATGTAATTGAGTAAAAGTACAAGTATACAAACCTAATAATACTCGAGTAAAGTACAAATCCCCAAAAACAGTATTTAACTATTGTAACAAAGTACAATTACTCAACTACTTTACACCCCTGCTGGCCTGCTCTTAGGTTACTCTTTTGCCATTTACATTTAGTTCTGTCTTGATGGTCCCTTCTCTGCAAATGACTCTCTTCATTTCACATTATACATGGTCATTTCAGTACTATTTTATTCTGTAAATGCCAATGGGCAAAACCTCCTCACTGCTACTGTCTCCTTGCATGTAATTTGCTCTCTTGGCCTGTTTTTTACTCTCCCCTTTTTGCTTTCCCCCCCTATCCACAGGTCTTGACCTACAGGCTTTTTTGATGTGCCCCACTTTCCCACTGTCATGACACTTTTCGCCTGCAAACCTGCATTCCTTGGCCATGTGGTTCATTCCACCACACCTGTATCACGTTCTATGTCCAAACTGCTCTTTTGAGCTTGTATCACTTTCCATGTCTAAACTGCTCTTGTGAGCTTGTATCACTTTCATGTCCAAACTTCTTTTGAGCTTGTATCACTTTCCATGTCCAAACTTCTCTTTTGAGCTTGTATCACTTAGGGCTGGGCGATATAACGATAACGATAAATATCGCGATATATTTTAATAATCGATATCGAATATCGAAATTTAAAAAAAAATCAAAACGTTTTCTTTTTAATTTCTTTGTGTGACCTGCAACAGGGCAGTTTTAAAACCAGAGACAGTGGACAGACTTGTCTTTCTTGCCTGCAACTGAGTAATGGCTTTGCTTGTCCAAATGACAATACTGACCAAATTGAGATTTATTTTTCTCTTGTCCATTTATTTTGTTTGCTTTCTAATTTAAAATACAGTTTGAAACCGTCTGTACACAGTAGGCTATGTGTGCTAGCAGAACTAGACTCCAGTCACGGTGCACATGTGCGATGGTTTGTCCACCAAAAAAGCGCCAAAAGTTAGAAAATAAACTAGCAGAGCCAGAACTGTTCAACTCCCCTGGAGCCACAGCCAGCAGAGAAGCCGGTTTACTTTCGCTTTTAAACCAGCTGCAGCCTGAGAACTGGAGTGTGAGGGGATGTAACACTAAAGATGGCGGCAACGACAAAGAATTGCTGCAAAATAAACCTACATCTGTTGTTAAAGTTTTTTTTTTTTTTTTTTTTTTAAATACTTGTAACAATTTCGATAATTATCGATATCGAGAAATATGATAACATTATCATATCGTTATCGCGATATGATTTTTTTCCATATCGCCCAGCCCTAGTATCACTTTCCATGTCCAAACTGCTCTTTTGAGCTTGTATCACTTTCCATGTCCAAACTTCTCTTTTGAGCTTGTATCACTTTCCATGTCCAAACTTCTCTTTTGAGCTGGTATCACTTTCCATGTCTAAAGGGCTGGGCGATATGGCCTAAATATGATATCACGATATTTTCTGACCTTTCGGCGATACACGATACACATCACAATGTTTTTCTTTTTTACCCCAAACGATTCATTATGAGGCTTACCAAGACAGTATTTACATTTACATTTACATTTAGTCATTTAGCTGACGCTTTTATCCAAAGCGACTTACAAGTTCTGTACGACAAGCCATCAGGAAGAGCACAACTCTATCAGCTGAGTAACAATGTTCATCAAAGTGTTGAGTGCTACAGTGTAGGTTAGTTTATTAGGACAAGTGCATGACAGTATGGTTAGTTAGGGTTAGATTTTATTTTTTATTTTTTTTTTATTTTTTTTTTAATTCAGATAATGGTTGAAGAAGTGAGTCTTTAGTCGACGGCGAAAGATTGGACGTGTTTCGGCTGTCCTAACTGGGGTGGGTAGTTCATTCCACCATTGTGGGGCAAGGACTGAGAATAGGCGACTTCTCTTTGATGACCCTCCCGGAGCTTGGATAGGAGTAGGTCTGAGGCGGCCAGAAGATGCAGAGCGTAGGGGTCTTGAGGGTGTGTAGTTAGAGACCATTGACCGGAGGTAGGCGGGAGCAGTTCCCTTTGCCGCACGGTATGCTAGGTCAAGGGCCTTGAAGCGGATTCGTGCAGCAATGGGGAGCCAGTGCAGGTCCCTAAGAAGTGGGGTGACATGGGCCGACTTTGGTAGGTTTGAGATCAGGCGGGCCGCTATTTGAGTTTGCAAGCTAACATTAAAGACAAAATAAAATACCCATGCATTTAGCATTTTTATATTATATATTAGATTTAGATTATTGGATTATTAGATTATAATATATTGCATATATTTAGCAATGAGATATTATATGATTTAGATATGAAATATGATGAATTGAAAATGGGGGACCCTGATGTAAACAAGACAAAAGTCTTTCTCTGGTCTGCATCCCCTTAACAATTGTATGTATTGAGCTGTACTGTACCCATTCTGCAATATGTTAATAAAGTTTTAAATCAATCAATCAATCAATAGCATTTTAGCATTTTTATGAAACTACTGTATATTTGTATGTCTCTAAATGTTTTGATGAATTGAAAATGGAGGACCCTTGTGTAAAAAAGCCGAAAGTCTTTTTCTGGTCTTCATCCTCCTGTACTGTATTGTACCCATTCTGCAATATGTTAATAAAGTTTTCATTCATTCATTCTGACGGACAACAGAATAATTTTGATTGACAGTCGAGTCTGCCAATTACGTCACACCGCTTGCACCTGCCCTGCTGTTCTTAGCACCAATCGGCAAGCGCCATTCGTTTTTGACTTCCTGAATGTCCGGTGTGCTGACATCAACAAAGCTACTTACATTAGCTCCCCGCAACCGACTAGTAGGAGACCAGTGCACCACAGGATGACTAAATGAGCCATAATGATTTTACCTCAACGAATGTTATAATAAAAGCCTTTCCATACATCTGTCTGATTGAAAACTTTATTAACAGACCGCGGAATGGGCATATCTCAATTCTCAACACAGGCTGAGATATGAACGAGTAACGTGTGGACCAGATTGACGCGACACAATCCTATTGGGCAAAACATCACGATATCCACGATACGTTGAAAAAGTGTATTGTTAATGAACTGTACCCGATATTTATATAATATCGTCATATCGCCCAGCCCTCTTGTGAGCTTGTATCACTTTCCATGTCCAAACTTCTCTTTTGAGCTTGTATCACTTTCCATGTCCAAACTGCTCTTTACACTCTTAACAGAGTTAAGAGTGTACTGTACATACAGAGTTAAGAGTGTACTGTACATACAGCATTAAGTGTGTACTGTACATACAGAGTTAACTGTATTGTACACTACACTCTGTATGTACAGTACACACTTAACTGTATTGTACAGTACAGTACACTTAACTCTGTATGTACAGTGTCTAGTTAATCAGTCAGCAGCCTCCACTGATGTACAGTGATTATTTCGATTGATATGAATAGCTAGTTTGAAAAAATTGAAGTGATTCGAACTTGACACTGACCATAGGCTCTACACACAGCAAGCTGACGAACGAGTTGAGCTATCCGTCGATATTAAAACTGAGTGACGAATGTATAAACCTGCGTGGTTATTATGATGGGGGGATTACGAATGCATAATGCCGCGGCAACCTATTAATATTACCTATGCGACCTACAGTATGTGACACATTAAAGATGGCGGCTTGCGTTCTGAACGAGCGTATTCGCGAAGGAGAGCCATAACATTACATTTCCGCGAGGGACGCAGGGCTGGGCGATATGGCCTAAATATGATATCACGATGTTTTTCTTTTTTTCCCCAAACAATTCATTATGAGGCTTACCAAGACAGTATTTGAGTTTGCAAGCTAACATTAAAGACAAAATAAAATACCCATGCATTTAGCATTTTTATATTATATATTAGATTTAGATTATTGGATTATTAGATTATATATTGCATATATTTAGCAATGAGATATTATATGATTTAGATATGAAATATGATGAATTGAAAATGGGGGACCCTGATGTAAACAAGACGAAAGTCTTTCTCTGGTCTGCATCCCCTTAACAATTGTATGTATTGAGCTGTACTGTACCCATTCTGCAATATGTTAATAAAGTTTTAAATCAATCAATCAATCAATAGGATTTTAGCATTTTTATGAAACTACTGTATGTCTCTAAATGTTTTGATGAATTGAAAATGGAGGACCCTTATGTAAAAAAGCCGAAAGTCTTTTTCTGGTCTTCATCCTCCAGTCAGTCCACTGTTGTTGTATTGAGCTGTACTGTATTGTACCCATTCTGCAATCGTTAATAACGTTCATTCATTCATCATTCAGCCGGCAACAGAATAATTTTGATTGACAGTCGAGTCTGCCAATTACGTCACACCGCTTGTACCCGCCCTGCTGTTCTTAGCACCAATCGGCAAGCAGCGCTATTCTTTTTTTACATTCCTGAATGCCCTCCATTGATTTTAACGAGAGCTCAGCTCAACGACAACAACAACAGCTCACCGCAGCCGACGAGTGATTACTAGCGCACCGCAGCATGACAACGAGGCATAATGATTTTACTGCAACAAATGTTATAATAAAAGCCTTTCCATACATCTGTCTGATTGAAAACTTTATTAACAGACCGCAGAATGGGCACGCACAACTCGGCACGGACTGAGATATGAACAGTAACGCTTGCTATCTATGTCGTCATCGGACGTTGCTATGTTTGGGTAAATACGCTGATGTGTAACTATATAACGTGTAACTATATAATGTTGATGCCACAAAACGAATGCCTTTGTTAATCATAAGTACTAACTTTGATGCAGTAGTGTGTGTGTGTGTGGGAGCGGTGTTGTTCAAAAGTTTGAACGGGGTGGACCAGATTGACGCGACACAATCCTCTTGGTCAAAACATCACGATATCCACGATACGTTAAAAAAGTGTATCGTTAATGAACTGTACCCGATATTTATATAATATCGTCATATCGCCCAGCCCTCAGGGACGGGACCTCTGTTGCTCGCGCCGCGCTGCAACACAGGAGCGGCAAGGGGGCGGGCTAGCGTGCGGTCACGTGGGCGTCGTGACCAATCAGAGAAACGCTGAACGCAAGTAGATTACCTTAAGTGTTCACGCCTCCTGGTCCTGGACCAAGTTACAGCCCCATCAGCCGCGGTGCTGGGGGCAGATGCTGCTAGTTATTTATTTTTTATTATTATTTTTTTAGTTATTTAAAGTACACTTCCACTTTAATTTGTATTATTTAATTTATTTATCTTGTTATGAGTGATTGCATTTGCTGTATTGTTCTTCAAATACATTTTCATTTAAAGTTGCTTAAGATCCAAATTCAAATGTTTCATGCGTCATTATTTTAATTTGCTATGGGATCATCATGTTATGATGTTGTTGTTTGGTCTGGGGTGATGGTAGACAAGCAACTCTGAGGTCATGCTCCATGTCCAATCTGTTCCTCTGCTTTGTCTTCAGCTGGACCAGAGCTGAGAAGCCACTTTCACAAAGATAGGTAGTGCAAAAAAAAGAAAATAATTTTTTTTTTTTTTTAATTTAATTTTTTTTAATATAATTGGGTTTCGATTAGTCGACTAATCGAAAAAATAATCGACAGATTAGTCGACTACCAAAATAGTCATTAGTTGAGCCCTATCCTAATCCAATTGTTACATAGCTCAATGTTGCAATATGTCTTTTCAATCAATCTATTCACGTGGGAAGTCTCTCTGGGGGTTCCCCGTCCTCTCCTTTTTGGAGTAGGTGGACGGGGTATTGTTTAGGGTTTCCCTGACTCCTCGCCTTAAAGGTCTGTTGAGTCATGGGTTTTCCCCTGTCATAGGGGTACGTCGCTCCCCGTCCCCTCTTATGAAGTATGGTTGACGGGGTGGTGTTTTCCGTATTTTTTTCTTTTCTGTAGAAAATGAAAAATAAAAAAGCGGCTTCTTGTCATTCTCCCAGGCGGCTTGGAGGAACGGTATCTGGTGTCTTGTTAGACTGATGTGTTTTGGGTCTCGACGTGTACATAGTGCTGGCCCTGGGTGCTTCTGATAGGGATCACGCATGGGCTTGCGCGCCTTGGTTGCTCATCATTGAAACAGCGTTTTTATGGGGCAACTGGGATGGAGTACGCTGGCGATGTGGGGGGCGGTGTCACTAGTGACCGCCTGGTGAGGTCTCGATGCTGTGGCATCATTGGCCTCTCCAGGCCCCCTTTTTCCAGGGGGGTCCAGTCCCTTCTGGGTCTGGGTCCTCCTTCGCGCTCTGCTGCTACGGCCTTGCCACGGGGTTGGGCTTTTGCTCTTGACCCCGTGATATTAGGCGTGGTAACGGGGGTTTGTTCCTTTCCGTTCGTTCCCTAGTGGCATGCGGGTTGCGTTTGTGTAGTCGTGGGTACGCCCCACGGTCTGCTCACCCTGTGCGTTGAGTGGCTGAAGTCTCCTCTTCGCGCAGTCGGATCCGGCTCCCTCCCGTCTTCCGCTGGGGGGGTTCGGGGGGCTCGGGTCCTCCCCGGTTCTGATGGTTATGGGGGGCCTCAGCGGGGTACATTTGTCGAGCTTAAGCTCTGCTCAGCTCCTGTATTGCAATATGACGCTGAGCAGAGCTATACGATAATATAATGTACGGTTTGTCGGTTATGTATATAACCATAGTTATATGAGTATAGTGACGCTCAGCGTCAGGACTCACTGTGGCCCCGTGGTCTTGCCTTGTGGTGAAAGATTGGGAAGGAGCTGATGGTATGGCCACACCCCCGCTTATGTAGGCAGCGGATGGGGGTGTGGCCAGACAGATGATGGTATTAAGGTACATGTGAGAATTTATTTCAGTCAATACTGGATATGAAGAGTATTGCAATATGACGCTGAGCGTCACTATACTCATATAACTATGGTTATATACATAACCGTACGTTATGTATTATTATGTATGCAGTATATATGCATGTATGTACTGTGTGTATGTATGTTTGTTAACTCATATCTTTTGAATGTTTGATTTTACAAAACGGGAAGTTCTCGATAAGCCTCTAGGCTTCTAGACTTCTCCTACACAATATGGTCATTATGTATTTTTTGACTTTTGTTTAACTCTTTGTGTTAATAAATAAATACAAATACAAGTGATGTAAGATCTCACAGTACTCCTCCCAGCTCTGCAACTTGTTGTCAAACGGTGTCACCGATCCCACTGTAGCAGCCATGTCTCTTTTTCTTAAAAAAGAAAACGGAGATAGGTTTAGCATACAAAACTCATGCAACTGTCTGCTGAACATTCTTCCGGATTAATCCTTGTCACCAGTATCTTAGCTTAGTCCCATTCAAGCAACAACAACTAGTAGTTTGTGCATGTTTAATAATCATCTTCAGGGTACAGGAGAGAGATCACACAACAGGGCTGGGTCTCATAATTTATAGTGAGAGGTTAAGGGTCAACGGACTTAGCCTAGAGTCCCCCTCCAGGTGAATGCATGACATTAGATCTATTATGCTTATTGTTATAGAGTGTAAAGAACTTAGTTACTTCACACCTTATTTAACATCTATGGCCACAGAGATAACTACTCTGACGGACAGATATGACCAATTCAACAGAAAAAGGTAACAAGTCTTTCCTCCTTTGCCTTTCAGCCATAGGCCACAACAGGATTAACAAGCGGGCGCAGCATCAGGGCTGCAATGTCAACAGTTGTCTTGGTGCTGGGCAGACTGAAAGGTTAGGGTGGCAATATGCTGGATACTATAAGACTGTTGAAAGAAATGTAATTCATGATCTTGATCTGATAAACATATTACAAACTAATTATCAATAGTAGGGGTGTAACGGTACATGTATCCGTACTGAACCGTTTCAGTACTGGTCTACTGGACCTTCGGTATGCGCTGTGTATCGAACGAATGCAACGGTACGTTAACCACCAACAGAACGTGCGTGCAGAACTTATTTTTTTTTCGTGCAGAATTTACCATAATTTTCGCACTATAAGCCGCACCTGAATATAAGCCGGAGCAGCTAAATTGAATGATGTGTACATATATCTGGATATATGGATAAAAGCGTCAGCTAAATGACTAAATGTAAATGTATATAAACCGCACTGGACTATAAGCCGCAGGTGTTTTAATGTTTAATTACCATATGTAATGGTTCGTGCACAGAGGGGATTGTCGGGAAAGAGATGGCTGTTTGAGGAAGCTCCCATTTATTAACATTTCAACAAACAAGTTGCATATTTGCATAACAAGTGTTACCATTTAGTGCAATAGTATACAGAACTAGGGATGGGTACCGAATTCGGTACTTTGAGGTACCGAACCGAAACACGTCGGTACTACCGAGTATCGAATCAAGTGAGAAACCGAAAAAAAAATAACTTAATTTTTTTTTTTTTTTTTTTGTCAACGTTCACACACACAATATATGCTTACCTAGGATTTGACTTGATTCAACAACAAAGCAGTCGGAGGAATGACAAGCCGAAAACTGTCGAAATTGTAGTTATTTGAAGGTACCCATCCCTATACAGAACATGTACTGTGCTGTGTAAACTGTACTGTACAGTATCACATAGCGTTTCAGACACACAAACATTTCAAGTTTCAAACTTAAACGGTTTGCCTCGTCAAGCGCTGTAAACTGGTTGCAATTCCCCCTCCTCCTCCTCCTCCTCCTCCTCCTCGCAGTCCTCGCAGCCAGTCGTCCTATGAGCGAGAGTTAAAATAGGCTATAGGCTTCTAAAACTATTTAATATGCTAAACTTCTTTTTAAATTCTTTAATTCACATTTCTTTATTTAATTTAATTGTTCCCGACATAATGCTATATGCCCCGACCAGATCCTTGACTCCGTTGCGATACAGATGAATTAGAATAGTAAGTGGCTATCTTTTTTTTTTACCGGCTGTAGATCAATGCCGGCGTTGTGCCGAGAAAGGACTGCCTGCCGAAATCGTACTGCCCCCACGTATAAACGTTATACGATATGCAAAGAGACAATGATAAATGTGGTGTGTATATGTATTGTGTAATAAATAAATTAGTTGACCTCGCATTGTGCCAATATCTCTCTGAACAAATCCGCTTTGTTTACATTACCTGTATATAAATACCTATATATATAAGTACATTAATATGAAACTGTACATTAATATGAAACAATATGAAACGGTACATTAATATTAGAGATGTTCCGATACCATTTTTCCCTTTCCGATCCGATTCCGATACCTAAGCTTTGGGTATCGGCCGATACCGATATTTATCCGATACCAGTGCATAAAAAAAAAATTAAAAAAAAAATTATATAAATTATACTTTTTTTTTTTTCAGATACTGTTATACTGTTTTTTAGTAATAACTAGAACGTATAGTATTTATTCAACAACAGGTGATTGTATAGATTTGTATTAGTATCATTAATCAATGAGTATGGGCTGCAGCACTGCAGATATACCCTACTCCATGATCCACACGGACATTAAACGGTGTTGCACTCGCTACTCAGTGGCTCTGCAGATATACCCTATTCAGTCTGTAAGCTAGTGGCAGATAGAACGTTCATGTTGTGGTTTTTGATGCAAAATAAATATTCAACATTCTCTTTTGAAACTCCGCCTCAGACTCTTATCCTTTGGCACTTGCTGTACTTTGCTTGCAGGTCTGCAGCCATTATTGCTGGATTATGTGAATAGCACCAACTTTAGACACGGTAACGTTATCAAGCTAAGCTAACTGACCTAGCGCGTCTTCCCGCATTGATAACGTTAGTAATAGTCAGCTAACGCTAGTCCGTAGCTACTTAACTTAAATACAATTCACCGTGGGTGCATTATTGTTGATAGACGGTCACGGACAGTGTTAGGTCCTGGAGAAAGGACAGGCGATCATCTGATTTGATGTAACGTTAAAAGCGGATGTTGTTCCAACTAGCTATCTTTCCAGCTAATGCTATCATAACACCAGCCAAACACAGCCCGATTCCCGTCCGAGCTCCCCGTCACACCGCACTGTCGGGGACAATGGAATTTAAGAAAGTGTATCTGCTGTTAAAATGACACAGCATCACACTTTAAAACATGTTCATTTTATAATCCTCACTCTCCGCAGGACTCGGCAGGAGATAAATTACATCATGGGATCGGAGGCTAGAATTTACGTGTACTCGCCGATACCGATACCAGCGTTTTAGGCAGTATCGGCGGCATTTCCGATACCAGTATCGGTATCGGAACAACTCTGATTAATATGAAACTGTGGTACACACACCGTACAATCAATAACTCGAGTGACTGATGGACATTTCCCAATACCTTACCTGTATATAAATACCTGTATATAAGTCAGGGTTAGAAAAAAAAATAAAAAATCAAGGGCTTTTTTTCCCCCTTAATTGATTTTCGGGGGCTTTTTTTTATTTCGGGGGCACTGAATTTTTATGATAAACGGTAGGGGTGGGACGGTTCACAAAATGGACGGTTCGGTTCGTATCACGGTTTTGGGGTCACGGTTTTCAGTTCGGTTCGATATACGTTAATTTTTATAAAAAGAAATGTAACACTCAAATCTAAACATGCTTCTCATTTATTAAAAAAAAATAAAAAATTACAGTGTTTACAGCCTTAAATAATGTTTGGCACACAAAGACCGAACTGACTGAAAAATATAGGCTACATTTGTCAAAGTATTAACTTAGTGCAAACAAACAATATGCTCAGCCAGCACTAGACTTTCCTTTCTTTAATATAAACACAAAAAAACAATGTCAACCATGTTTAAATTCCCTGATTGTCAGTTCTTAATGGAAAGATTCGTGTTCTGCTTGAAATTATTATGTATCCGTCTACATTTATTTAGATTAACATTATTTAAATATTGAGTGCAACTGTGGTGGATTACGTAGTTGGAACTATCTATGGGTTGGCGCCGGGTCCCCACGGACATTTTAGCGTGTGGCACCTTCAGCTCCGGTAACGTTAAGAGGAGACCATAACATCAACAAGCAGCACGAAAGCGGCAATAGTCCCGGTTGTAGTTAGTAAAACACAGTTGTATGTTAGCCTTCTTGGATGTTGAATAAACGCCTATCATTGTCTTTAAACACCCCGCCTCTCAGACTCTCATTCCGTCCTCTTCTAGCTAGTAGCTACGGTAACATTTCGTTGACTATTAGCTGGGGCTAGTGCTACCATAGTTAAAACGTGTGTTGTGTTGTACAAACTGCTAACGTTATGGCAAGATGTGTGTAGGCCTATGTAATGTTAATGGCTATGTTTTTAAAGTCGTAATGAAGATTGGTTTATTGTGCTTGCCATTTTTACACAAACTGACTAGCACCTGGCTGCAGTGCTGCTGCTGCCTGCAGCCAGTGCAGAACACCGGCTCCGCCAAATGATTTTTTTTATTTGCGCGTGATCTGAACCGTACGATACACAGACGCTCCATTACCGGATACATATATATAATTAGTAAACTGTCGGGGGCATTTTGTGCCCCCCTTAACTGATTTTCGAGGGCATTCTGTCCATTTTCAAGGGCATTAATGCCCCAAGCCCCCGTTAATTTCGAACCCTGATATAAATACATTAATATGAAACTGTACATTAATATGAAAACTGTGGTGGTACCGTACAATCAATATCACTTAAACTACTCAGACAGTGACTGACGCCCCATAACAGCAGCAGCGGACAATGCGCGTTAACGTGGGGGCAGTAAGATTTCGGCCAGTTTACTTGACGAGGCAATATCAATGGCTAAATTAAATGTGTTTTTAAAAAAGTGCAAAATAAAGTGCCTGTAACACGACAGTAAGCGCGTAAGCCTAAAGTTGCAGTAACACGACTGCTTAAAATATACGGTAATCAGCCTACCAGAAAAGTCATTACCGGTAATCCTCGTCTTCATCTTTTAGGCTAAGGTGCAGTACACGGCTGCTGTAACCAGAAAAGTCAAGTCATTAATCCTCATCTTCTTCTTCTTCTTCCTGCATACTAAAACCACCAAAGTCCTCATCTTCAGTGTCAGAAACGAACAGGCTCAGGGTGGCTTCGTCACCCACTCTCCTCTCTCCTTCGTTGTCGCTCCCAAAACCAACAAACTCCTCTTCGTCACTGTCAGAATTGAACAGCCTCTGAAGGGCCTCCGCTGTGGCGGCGTCCTCCTCTTCATCACGCAGCAGTCAGGCCTTTCGGAACCCGTTGGTGATCGTGGATGTTTTGACACTCCTCCACGCTGTCAGGTAGGCTTGGGCGGTATGACGGTATTACAATATACCGGGGTATTTCGAAATACCGACGGTATTGAAAATCAATACCGTTGTCACCGTCAAAATCACAGATGCGCTTCAGCTTCTATTACAGTGAAACTGAGTTTTGAGTGTAGTGCACACACTGAGTGTAGTGCACACACGCGCCAGCAGAGGGCGAGACCAGTCTAGTGGAGCGAGTGGGTCACAACGGTCTTCACGTTTTACGGTAATGTAAAGTGCTGTGAAAATACCGTAAAGCGTTGTGACGAGAGTTGATGTGTGTTGTTGTGGAGTGGTGCGCTGGTGGAGCAAGCAAATACTCTGTCCCTTATTATATGTGAACTAAAGAGTACAAGGTTTACACAACAGCCCCCACCCGCCTTTTTATTGTATTTGTATCGTCCTGTACTATCCGCTGTCAGCTGTTTATCTCTCTGTGAGCTTGATTAATTAGCGTTAGCTCACGCTAAGTAGCGTTAGCTCTGCGGCTAATCTTAGATTACCCTGAACTAAATCAATCATATCAATGACTAGGTATTCGAGTAGTTTTCACTGCACATAGAAGTAGCCAAACAACGGGAGCATTTCGGGAGCATATGACCAAAACCCAGGCAATTTCTAGCCCTTAAGGAATCAAATAGTCTGCCATGGCTATAGGCTAAGATGCTAACGCTAAAACGGTGCGGGCTTCTACCGGTGCGGGACTACCATTCTGAGAGCTGACGATGATTTGTTTACTTGGTTACACGTAAACCCCCCCCCCCCCCCCCCCCCCCCGCTGATGAAAATGAACGTCATACCGTCAAATACCGTGCACCGGGGTGTTATAACATAAAGGTTTGCCGGTGTGAAAAAAAGGATACCGCCCAAGCCTACTGTCAGGATCCACTCGCAAACTTGAGCGAAAGTTGCTTTTCGCATGCGACCAGTTTTGGTGAATGATTTATCGCCGTTAGTCGTCCATGCCTCCCACTGAACGCGTAGTGCCACTTTGAACGCACGATTGACACTGATGTCGAGTGGCTGCAGATGCTTCGTTGTGCCCCCAGGAATCACAGCTGGAATTGAGTTTGTGCTCTTGATGGCTGCTTTCACATACTCTGTTATATGGGCCCTCATGCTGTCCAAAACGAGCAAAGCTTTTTTTTGGCGAAAGAATCCTCCAGGGCGCTTGACGTAGCACTCATTCAGCCAACCTTCATTACGCTTTCCATCATCCACCCCTTCTTGTTGACTTTAAAGGAGATGCCGTTCGGGATCTTTTCTTTTGGCATTGTAATCCGCTTAAAAATCACCATTGGCGGAAGCTTTAATCCTGATGCTGTGCAGCCAAGAACACAAGTGAAATTTGTTCTCTCGTGGCCAGTGGTTCTCAATGTGATGGACGATTCACCTCTCTTGTTAACAGTCCTAGTGAGAGGCAGGTCAAACGTCAAAGGCACTTCATCCATATTTATGATCTGGTCCGGTCCGATGGAATATTCCTCTATCTTTCTTTGTGTGAATTTGCCGAAGTTTGTTATTTTTTTCCTGGTAGTCGGGAGGGAGTTGCTGACACACAGTCGTCCGCGCCCTGATGGACAGTCCCTTTCGTCTCATAAATCTGAAACACCAAGATGGTCCACCTCTAAAATTTTAAATATTAATTTCGGTGGCGACTGTTTTGGCCTTCAGTCGGATCTGCACGGTGGAAACACCTCGGCCGTCTGCTCTCTGTGTGTTCACCCAATCTTCAAGAAAGTCTTCAAGTTCGGGCCATCTGCTTTTATTACCTCTGAAAGCTTTTTTTGACTTTTTGCATTGAGACAGTTCTTCCCGCTGGCGTCTCCAACGTCTCACCATTGACTCATTGATGCCAAGGGTACGTGCAGCAGCTCTATTTCCTTCTTTTACTGCCAGATTGACTGCCTTTAACTTAAAAGCTGCATCATATGCATATCTACGTTTGTTTTCCATAATGAGGGTTTGTGCATGAAAACTTCCTTTGCACAAACTGTCTCGCTCTCGTAATGTCTGTCTGTCTTGCTCTCGTTCTGTCTCTCGGTTCCACTTTTACTTTCGCGCGCTACCTGCACTCTTTTCCGGCCTCCAGCTTTTGCTTTCGTTTTTAGGATAGATTTAGGAGGTCCCCTAGTGGCCGTTAGCTGTAAAAATCCATCTTCCAAAAGAAATATAATACCTAAGTTGTTTGTTATTTTCTTTGAGTTTCCCCTATTTTCTTTTGAATATTGTAAAGGCCTATTTTCTTTCTTGCATGTGCAAATGTTTGGTACTTAATTTTGAGCAAACACATCGCAACCCCCCCCCCCCCCTTTCCTCAGCAAAATGACTAAATGTAAATGTATTATAAGGAGGACCTAGTATTCATATGATGTGGGTCAATCTAGCCAGATAATTTCTTATTCTGATTGTCGCGCTGCACGCTGCCGGTACACCAACGAGTCACAAAGAGAAGCAACAGAGAACAGGCACTGCTTCCAATCGCCGCTGCAGTCAAGCCAAGGCACACGAAGGGTTAAGTCTTTCTAGCCAAGCTGTTGTTCTAAACAGTAGTTCTAGTCTTTCTCTGGTCTACATCCCCTTAACAATTGTGTGTGTTGGGTGAGATGACAAGGCAGAGGTGCGCCGTGCGCGCATAGTGGCGACTGTCAAGGCGAATACAGTACTAAACTGTAGTTGAATAAATTACTTTCTTATGACATTTAGGTTGCAATAAATCCACTCGAACGAAATGCGTTTGCTCATAAAATTCGTGACATTCTAAATGTGATTTAATGTTGTTTAATGACAAAACGGCCCGACTCGCGTTTTATGATGGTCTTTTCGGAGTCAGTGCAATGCGTAATAACACTGGCGTTTGTCACAAGTTAAGTTGCTATAACTTATAACGTTAAGATAAGTGTATTAACATTTCGCTATCCTTGTGTGTTTCAACACCTCGCTAAGTGCACGCGCAGACAGACCACACCCAGCTTCTTGTTTGTAGTCTTCCCACCAGCATTGGGACACAATACTGTCGGACAAATAACAAGAATTAACTCATTTACAAGTTGTATTAAGTTTAGCAAATAAGGGAACAGATAAATAACATTTCAATGCAGTCAAAAAAGCAATATTTCGATTTTTACAATTTCGGGTTTGTTCACGTCGAGTCACATATAAGCTGCACCGTTATATAAGCCACAGGGTCGAAAAATTGGGAAAAAAGGCGTGGCTTATAGTCCGAAAATTACGGTAATTCAAAACTCCAAGTTCTGGAGCGCCAGGGTGGCGCACCACATAACTGCACTGCAGTGTAACGCAGCCGTACCGGGTTTGACTCCCGGACCCGGAGACCTATGCTGCATGTCTTCCCCCATATCTTCTCCCAACTTTCCTCTCTGCCGGGTCTATCCGAAATAAAGCAATAAAATGCAGAAAACAAATAATATTTTTTTTTTAAATCCAAGTTCACCCATTCCCAAAATATAACTTGTGCAAAGGGCCGGATGGTCGTTCAGCCCACGCACAACACTGAGAGATTACCTGTAATTTAGCATAGCCTCATAGTGTGGCGAATGCACACACATACACACACATAGACTCTTTTTGTACTCATAAACAGTACTGTATATTTGTAGATCTGGTATGTCATAAATGTCTAGATGTAACAGCACTGTCCATCTGTATGTCATGTCAGTGGTGGCCCGTGTCACTTTAATTGGGAGGGGCGCTTGTGCGCATGTGCGATTTTTTTTTATCATCAGCTGTGCAACAGTGTGCAATACCACATTTTCCCAGGCGGTGGCGCCGTTTCTCCATGTAAATGACAGAGAACACACTGTGTTAACTGTATATGCTCTAGACTTAAATGCTAAAATATGTATTGTACAGAGCGAATTAAAGAAATAAAAATAAAAAACTACATAATATAAACCTCACTGTTACTCTGTATATATATGTATATTGACTGAACATTTCTTTACTTACTCCTTTTTTTTTTACTGTATGTAGCACAATCTCAGGGGCTCATACAGAAACAAGCATTTCATCATAAAGTATTCTGTATTTTGTTGTGACAAATAACAAACTTGAAAGGTTTAAGGTGAAAGAACATTTATTATGGTGCTTCAATGACCAATTATGAACATATACCTAGTAAATAAAAGGAAGACAAAAATATGGTCTTATATTAGACTACCCAGTGTGCCATCAAAAATAATTTTGATTGTGCAAAATAGACGTGGTACAAGTCCTGTGATAAAATGCAATACAAATGGTACTATATGTGTACCTATGCTATACAAGAAAGAACCACAACAAGGTTGTTTTTTTCTTAAAGTGACCTTTTTCACCTTCCCGTGACATTTTCTTATGTGTTTAAAGTGACCTGTGGAGAGATCAATGTTCTGATGGCCTGGGGGAAGAGAGGCTGAGCAGCAGTGAGTAGCACAATTTGCACAATTTGTCTTACAAAAATCTTAGATTAGAAATAGCCAGTGCCATCAAATAAAAATTTAAAACTCAGTGAAGTGGCTCACAGCCATGCCACCTTGTGGCTATTATGGTGCTTCAATGACCAATTATGAACGTAAGACAAAAATATGGTCTTATATTAGAAGGACTACCCAGTGTGCCATCAAAAATAATTTCGATTGTGCAAAATAGACGTGGTACAAGTCCTGAGATAAAATGCAATACAAATTGTACTATATGTGTACCTATGCTATACAAGAAAGAACCACAACAAGTTTGTTTTTTTCTTAAAGTGACCTTTTTCACCTTCCTGTGACATTTTCTTATGTGTTTAAAGTGACCTGTGGAGAGATCAGTGTTCAATGTTCTGATGGCCTGGGGGAAGAGAGGCTGAGCAGCAGTGAGTAGCACAATTTGCACAATTTGTCTTACAAAAATCTTAGATTAGAAATAGCCAGTGCCATCAAATAAAAACTCAGTGAAGTGGCTCACAGCCATTCCACCTTGTGGCTTTACTATTTGTACATAAATTTGGCCCTTCTCTCTCTGAGAGATGCAAATCTCTCAATGACTCTATGGTTAAAGTCAGGGATGTCTTTGATGAGTTTCTTCTCCATGGAGAGCATGGCCAGTGCATTGAGACGATCCTGTGACATGGTGTTCCTGAGGAAGGTCTTGATTCTCTTCAGCGTTGAGAAGCACCTCTCTGCTTCAGCTGTAGTCATAGGCGTTGTGATCATGATCTTCAGCAGAGCCACTGTCTCTGAGAATGTGTCATGGAGATTGTTCTCCATGAAGAGCTGGTATAGAGTCACAGCACCAGTGCAGCTCTTGAAGTCATCATTGCCGTAGATGAGTGACAGTTCAGTCTTCAGCTTGCTCTTGTTCAGCAGTGGGTAAGCCTCCATGGTGGTGTTCAGAGCTGCTTCAGGGAACCGGTTGTTGTACTGCTGGAATTTGTCTCCCTGCAGCAATGTAGCACTATTCGGGTGCTTGGTGAAGGAGAACCTCTCTTTTGCATGGGCCAAGATAGTGTCACAAACCTAAAAAATGAATACACTGATTTAATATGAAGTGGGGGAGACTCCTCCTGGATCAAATCAATGAAGACACTAAGTCAGGTACACTTGGTAAACAGGTCTATGTGGACTATTGATATTGTAATTTGTACGGTTGACTTGTGTAAGTAACAGACTCATTTATCTCCTGTCGTCAACAAGAACACAAAAGATACACATTCCTGTGAAGGTGGGTGGAGTGTTTTGGGGTTGTTGGTCTGGAAAGGTGTGAGCCTGAGGGGGGGGGGGGGGGCTGCCATCGGTGTGAATGATGAAATGTGAGGAACAAATTGTAAAGAGCTTTGGCCTTTGGATAAAAGCTACGGTGGACCGATGTATCGGTCGAGTATCGGTATCGGCCGATAAGTGCCTTGTTGACTGCAATCGGCCTATCGGCCGATAAGCTTGAATGTGCCAATGGCAGTAGCCGATAAATATCCATCAATTTGTGTAGCGTCAAGACAAAAAAAAGTTCACTCACGACCTGCACAACGCCGTCCCCAGTCCCCCCCCCACACACACACACACACACACAAGCTACTGCATCAAAGTTACTACTTATGATTAACAAGGCATTCGTTTTGTGGCATTAACGTTATATAGTTAGTGTTACACGTTCAATAACATCAGCATATTATTTACCCGAACGTAGCAAGCGTTCATACTAGCTCAGTTCCCTGAGTTTTACCCATTCTGCAATCTGTTAATAACATTTTCAATCAGACACATGTATAGAAAGGCTTTGTTTTATTATAACATTAGTTGCAGTAAAATCATTATGCCTCATTTAAGTCATCCTGCAGAGCTAAAAGCTAAACGTCGGCCGCGCCGTGTTGTTGTTGTTCTAGAAAACCTCTCTCGTCAAAATCAATGGCGGACAAAAGCAGAAGTAAAAAATGTATACGCGCTTGCCGATTGGTGGTCACAACAGAGGCGGGTGCAAGCGGTGTGTGACGTAATTGGCAGAATCGACTGTCAATCAAAATTTCATTGGTTGAGACAATAGTATCTAGCTGCAGCCCAGCAGGTAGACCATGCTGGGAGAACTAGTATCTAGCTCAGGGGTAGGCAACCCTAGGCACGCGTGCCTGCATAGGCACGCGGGGGCATTTTCATAGGCACAGGGGACAGCATTACAAAATATATATATATATATATATATATATATATATATATATATATATATATATATTATATATTTTTTTATTTTTAAAAAAAAAATTATTATAGTGAAATATTTTGCACTGTTGTCGCATTTATCTTGTTGAAATCCTCCCACAGGTTCTTTTTACTACGACATATTTAATTGAGACCCTTTATTTGTTTATTATTTCAATTTAGCTGGAAATACATTGCTACATCATTCAGTAACATTTGCAGAGCCTGATAACAAAAACATTATTACGGTCACCATTGTGACCAGTGGGATTAATCAACTAATTGTATTTGTAACTGAGGGGTACAATTCCCTGACTGTATTGATAAGTATGGTATCATTAAACCACTACCGCTTTATGTACTTTAACTACTGGCCATACAGTACACGATATCTAAATATGATGAACACTTTCCACAATGAAATCGGTTCCAGTCAAAGGTAATAATCAAATATTTAATGGAGCAAAAGGTACATAGAATATTTATCTTACATTTATCATTTGAATGCACTTGTAAGGCAAATGTGTACTCGTAGGCAAATCAACACTGAATGTCCAATCTCTGGTTACGCAGGAAGCAAGTATACAACCTGGCTCTTAGGGAATTATATCTATGGTACACTTAATGATATAGCGGGATATTCTGGAGGGGGTCCTCCCGGTTGTAAGCCGGTAGGGGGGGTAGGAGAGCCGTCGGTAGTAGACCGTCTGGTCAACGATATCTATGGAGACTTCAAGTACAGAAGACAGTGCAATAGACTCTTGATCCGTAGATGAATACACCTTGGTTCTCTTGTAGGCTGTAGCTCCACAATGAAGAAGAAGCTAGGCGACCTCAGTCTCTCTGAGCGCCGACTCAACTTGACTCCTCTCGGGGGTAAATCCAACACTCACAGGCGTCGGCGATTATCCGCTCCACAAATCACAGTACCAAAGCAAATATATATTCCAGCCGCATAGGGCTCAGCAGTCGTCGGGTAGGTAATCCAGTGTACATGTCCCTCGGTCCTCGCCTAGATCTCCTCGGATGAAAGCGCCATGTGGTCGGCCCAACCTGGATAAGACTCTAGATAACACGAGGAAGCGTTGGAGATGCTGGTCACTTTAGAACTCTAACCGCACGATGCACCATACACGATAGACTATTATTACTTGATAGAAATACGTCGCACTCGACGGTACAGTGCCAAACTCTGACAATTCAGTTATTAATTCGCACGAGGTCTCAATGCTATTCTAAGACCAAACAGGCCATACTTCACCGCACGTCGTATCGTGGGTGAGGCTTCACGTTCTGTTACTAAGTTGGGAAGAAGGGTAAGGGACTTCTACATTTACTTGCGCCATATTTATATGCACGGTGAACAAATAGTGCCACTCTCATTTCGGTAGCCGTATCCCTGAGCGGAGCCGGGGCTAGTACGGACATGTCTCGTCGGTACCTTTGAACTTGACGCCAGGGGCTGGTCCCCTGGCGCCTGGTCCTTTGTCCAATAAGAGAATGAACTATTATGGGCTATAGTAGGCTAAAGGGATATTCCGTGCATATGTACAAGGAATATACAAGGGATATCAAACGACATACAAATACTATTCAATATATATCCATAAATAAATATATATATTCGGTTTAATCTGATCCTTCGTAACAGTATTATTTATTTTTCTATTTCATTGAACATTGCACATGTTAAAAGCAATTTCTTTACTCAAAATGTGAGTATTACCAAGTCAACTTGTGTTCTTAAAACAATGACAATAAACATAGTTTTATTAGGTTGAAATAATGTGGTTGTGAACTTATTTTTCTGTTAACTTATTATGGATTGAAAACTGAAAACCTTAATGCACAGTAACTGAACTCAATATTTTTAAGTTCTGGTAACTTATTATTATTTATTTTTTACAGTGTAGTCTTGCGATCAATCAAAACTTATTTACACGATATACCTCACATTCACCCTCCATTCACATCCTGGTGTTCTCCTGGTGTTCTCCATTAGGCCTGTAGGTGGAGCTATGACAGCACACGTACAGTACACACACCGATGTGTCAAAAATGAATGGGCAAATGTGAGTGAAATGGTCACACTGTATGCAGCTGTTTGTCTGCATTGCACCCCCCCCCCCCCAACTCAGATTTAGGGTTGATACAACCATCATAACAATATTGTTAATAATAACAATAACAATAATGATGTAATAATGTAAAAATTATCATTAAAAAGACCTGATTATGAAAAAAAAAATTACGATGCATGGAATATTGTTGAGGCACACTAGTTACAACTATATTTCAAACAGGCACTCCATGTCAAAAAGGTTGCTGACCCCTGATCTAGCTGCAGCCCTGCAGAACATACTGGGAGAGAGATGGTGCTATTTCTTGATGTTTCCTTTTTTTAAGTAAGTAAAGAGGCCTATGTTCATATCGGTGAGCACAATTTGTAAGACAAATATACAGTAGTTTCATAAAAAAATATATATATATTACAAAAAAAAAAGTAAATTAAAAAATATATAAAAAAAAAAAATTGCCACAAATATCGGTATCGGCCGATTGTGTTAGTTGAACAATCGGTATCGGTGGCAAATTTTCATATCGGTGCATCCCTAATAAAAGCGCTATATAAATGCAGCCATTTACCTCTATCAATATACAGTCAACTCCAGAATTATTGGCAATATAAAATAATTAAAAACATTATTTTATAAAAGACCCAACACCATATATTCTATCTCACCTCTGTATCTATCCTCTGCAGTTCTTCTGGGTTCATCGGAGTTCTGCGTCTCTCGCCCGGTGGCTGCTGAGAGGTCCATTCTCCACAGAGAGTAGGGAGGGCATCTCTGAACAGAACAGAACAGAAGAGAAAAGTTAAGCTTTGGTTGCCACTTGCCAGGTAAAATAACATGACATTGTACATAGAAAAGTTACAAAACAAAACAGTGTATTGTACATAGAAAAGTTACAAAACAGTGTATGTAATCAGGTTATGAACAGAGGGTGGAGATTTTAATTTACCTGATCTTTTGCACGTTGTCTGTGAACTTCTGTATGATTCCCTGGACAAAGACTGTGTCGATGGCGCACTTCTGGAGCTGGTTGTACAGGATGTCCACATGAGGCATGATGCGATGGAACAGTTCCAGGAAGAAGATGAACTTATCATCCTCCAGTAGTCTCACAAACCCCCCTGCTTCTCGGATAGTAGCAGGATCAAACGTGCCTGAGTCCCTGATGTCTTCAAAACACTGGATGAGGTCATCTTTGTGCTCATACACAGTGTTCACACTACGACTGTGGACGTTCCATCTCATGGTGCTCGCTCTTGGGAGTCTGTGTGCTACCAATCCATCAAGCACACTGGTTATCTTGGGAGTCTGTGTGCTACCACTCTATCAAGCACACTGGTTCTCTTGGGAGATCTTGCAAAAAATACAGTGAAGCCAGCCAGGTCAGAGAAGAACTGTGTGACTCTGGAGATGGGAGATGTCACCTGCTGCATGATGAGGTTAAGTTGGTGCGCATAGCAGTGGACATAGTGTGCATTCACATAGACATCTTGAACCTTCTTCTGCACACCACCTGTGGCTCCTCTCATGACACTCGCACCATCATATGCCTGGGAAATGAGCTTGCTCTTCTGGTCATCAGGGCGAATGGAGCTCAACCTATTTAGAAGGGCTGTGGCTATTGAATCAGCTGTGGCACTCTGGAGAGGTATAAACTCAAAAAACCTCTCTTGCACAATGTGGGCTTTATCAATATATCTGATTACAAGCACCAGTTGACACTCAGTGGAAATGTCTGTAGTTTCATCAGCCTGGATGGAGACAAAGTCTACACTCCGAATTTCTTCGATGATATACTCTCTCAAAACTGAGAGCATACAGTCAAGGAGTTCATTCTGTACAGTCTTAGATGTTCCCTTAAACACAGTCTCATTCTCCAGATGCTCTTGAAGAACTGCATCTAGTGATGCTACAAAATCCACCAGGCCTCTGAAAACACCAGGATTAGATGAGCCTTCACTTTCATCGTGTCCACGCAGGGCTAGCTCAAAAGCACCACAGAACTTCACAGTCTATTATTTTAGACAGGATGTGTTTGTTTTTGTCAACCTCTTCATTGTGTTTGCGATCCCAATTCTGTAGCATGAGTCAAGCTGAGTGGCAATGTTTACTCTTCCAAACATGGCTAGCCGCATAGCATTTTCCATGTGGATTCTGCTCATTTCATGTTTTTTTGTTTTATCCGACATGTGCTTCAAATCGGTCATACCATTCTTTTTTTCTTGCAGTGTCAGTCTTTCAAACGGTGTTGATTTGATGGATTTAACAGAATTATCCATGGTGGTAACTAACTATAAATCGAAATGAAAATACTCAGTCCTTGAATTGAAACCGAAAGCATGAGGCACTGAGGCAGGCAAGTCTTTTCTCTATGAAACAACTTGGACCACATCAACCTGAGATCACCATTAACCCTTTATTCGCCAAGGACTAGTTTCCACACCATTCTCCGCCATGCGTAATCTGCCAATGACGCCGTTGAGATCAATATTTCAAAAATCTGTGATGGCAATCATATTTTACCCACGGAGTCTTGAGATCCCCTGTTGATCTCCTCTCAACTCTCCAACGGTTCAAGAGCGCCATCTGGTGGCCGATCGGCGGATCACCCAAACAGGAAATGAGCGGCAGGATGTGGTGCTCATCCATATTCGGTCCGGCCACTCGCTATCGCTCGCGGGACTCGAGCTCGACACAATGGATAGCGATCCGTTGCCAATAACTCTATAAACAACATGATTTGGACGTATATACTATTATACAACCTGGAAATGGATCGCATATATCAACATCCCATAATAGCAATCTTTTTGCTCCACGCTCATCACCCAACGCTACGAGGAGACTGGGGTGAGTTTCAGCCTGTTTGTTTACCATTTTCGATATAAACTGCCCCTCCGGTCACCAGCAGATGATGAGGCAAGACGTTTAGGACCTTGTGCAATTGAAAGTTTTATTATGACGTCAATCGGTATCAAACTACATTTGATGATCTAATATATGTATTTAGGGCTATAAATCACGTTCTGCAGAATGCTGCAGAAAACGGTAAAAACATATTTATACTTTAGACCGTATTTTAGTATGAATATGTGAATGAAAAAGTAGAACGTTGCTACATCCTAAACGATAGATAATTGACGTTGAATGGGCCATAGTAATGTCAATTTAGCAATACAATTTAAAAAGTTATAGCCCTGCAAAGAAGGGGAACTTCTCCATAGACAAATAGAGCTGGCAGAGGACGGTATAAGGATGTACATAAGCGTGGCGGAGAAAGGGTTAAGCAACCAGCCACGGATAGAGGGAGACAATATATTCGGTCGTGTTCCAGAAGTTGGTTTGGTAAGAAATCTTGGCTAACTGCATGCAGTGAAACCAATGCTTTATTTTGCTTTCCCTGCCTCCTTTTTCAAATGAAAGGATCAGACCCAGCATGGATTCAGACGACTGATGACTAGTGAACACAGAGTGTGGAGGAGGGGCGGGGGTGAGCACAGAGTGCTGAGCGCCTTTAACATCGACCACCCAGCTCCCCAAAGCCCGCCCCCCAGATAATATTTTATGACCATTGATAGGCTAACATTTATTTACTAGAGTCATTACGATTGGCCGCTTGCCACAATGCGTCAATGCGTTTTCGAGAGCGCCCCGGATTCGGAGGTAGTTTCTATAGACTGACGTGACGTGACGTCAATCACAAACGGGGGGAGAGGAGATAGAATAATATTATTTATACTTGCTATATTAACGTTATTCGTGCATTTTAGTAATTATTATTCATTTTAAACATGTTTAGTTTATTTTTAGGGCTTCAAGCCTTCAAAATATCTAAAATAAAAAACACATTCTTCTTCTCCTACCATCTCATTGCTCTCAACCAGGGAGGGCGGCGCTCTAGTGCCCCCTATTGAGCAGCCGCCACTGTGTCATGTTATGATGAATAAAAAATGGGGGACCCTGATGTAAACAAGACGAAAGTCTTTCTCTGGTCTATATCCCCTTAACAATTGATGTGCGCCGTCAAGCCAGTGACGCTCTTTTCACTTGGCAGCGAGGACTCATTGGTGGAGTGTAACGCGTGGGAGGGCACGCTATCTCCACCAAGTCCTGCCCGCTTAGCAAGCGCCGAGACCTGACCTGTAGGCGTCGCTGTCCACAACGCCAGATTCCCACCCGCCAGCTTTCCCACCCCCTAATACTGCCAATTGTATTGGTATGAACGGCCAGCCAAGCTGGTAGCAACGCAGAGAGCTGGACTCGAACCCAGCGTCTCCTGCGTTGGTGACGAGCGCAATCTCCGCTACGCCACCTGACCGCTACGATACACTTTTTAAACGTATCGTGGATATCGTGATGTTTTGCCCTCGCGTTAGAGGCGGCTGAGATGAGACTTACAAGCGCAGTGCTAAATGCTTTCCTCTCCTTCTCGCAGAAAAAAAAAGTCAGTCACACACACACTTGCCCAAATTACGTCATCTACACGAACATACACGCACGCAAGTGCACACACCTAGCCAGAGAGGCGGTGGCTCGGTGCTAGGGATGCCCCCGAAACCCAGGCGAATTGATAAACTCCGACATTAACGCTACTGCTAACGGTACTGCTATTGGTAGTCTATGAGCGGATTAGCTACGGAGCTAACAGACTAGCATCCATCTGCGACGCAACAGTGCACACGGAGTAATGTTAACGTTATGTCGAGTTCATACTACACTACACGTATGAACTCAACATAACGTTAACGTTACTCCGTTTCCATGAAGTGTTTAATTAGCAGCAATCTGTTGTTGAAAATTTTACGTAAACCGGAAATGGAATGCGAGGACAGGAAGCAGTCATTAAATCGTTGTAGTCATATTGTAGTCTTTTAGTCTTATAAACTAAATGATTTTAACAAAATAAAAAGCAGCAGCACTATTGGATAACTGTTAATATAAATAAATGTTTGCTATGTATTTATTTCTTTAGGGGAGTAGGACATTTGTTTCACAGTTTTAGCATGATGTTTTATAGATGGCTAGGTTAAACACAGGTTTTTAAGAGGGGGGGTTTGATTTGATTGGATTGAAGTTTATTTCAAGTATGCAACACAACAAACAAACATCAAGTACAGATATAGCCTTAAGCCGTCGGTTCAAATAATAAATGTATACATAAATAAATAAATAGTTACAATATATAATCTAATAATCTAAATCTAATATATAATATAAAAAAACGAAAGGCTAAAATGCTAAATATATAATCTAAGAATCCAATCATCTAAATCTAATATATAATATAAAAATGCTAAATGCATGAGTCTTTTGTCTTTAATGTTAGCTTGCAAACTCAAATACTGTCTTGGTAAACCTCATAATGAATTGTTTGGGGAAAAAAGGAAAAACATTGTGATGTGTATCGTGTATCGCCGAAAGGTCAGAAAATATCGTGATATCATATTTAGGCCATATCGCCCAACTCTAGTTTGCGGCTATGACTGTGAAAGCTCGCGGCTATGAGAAAATTCTATCTTAAATTATTATCATTTTAATGGAAAAAAAATATATATATATAAAAAAAAATTTACATTATGTTTCACATGTATGTGTAAGATTATAACTGTTTGTTGGTTTCATTAAACATATGTGAATGAACAAAATGAAGTTTTAATAAAAATAAAAAGGTAAAAGAAAAAAAAAATCTCCACGAGTAATACACGATTAATCGAGTATATCATGCGATCAACCGATCTGGATTTTTCTTAAAAATGCCCATCCCTAGTTTGCGGCATATATAACGGATATTCATACACAGCAACGCGCCTCCAAACAAGGTGTGATAAACATGAATTGATATATTTTCCTTGGCATGAAACAGGAAATAGTATTTACCATTAGGGTGACACTTCTTTCTCTATTCAATAAAGTTTTTACCCGCGCATCGTCAAACGGACTCTGTGGGAGGCGAAGGGAGTCTCTGTCTTGTCAGCTAAACACAAAGGACTGTGTCGGCACCTGGAGAGAGGATTGCACTGTTGAAGGTGACAATATTTCATAAAGAGACAGTACCCTAGACCCCGGTTGTGAAGCGACCAGCGAAAGACAACAAGGCCCACCATCACCAGCTAAGTGGCTAGCTTAGCTTCAGTTTAGCCTAGTTTAGCCTAGCCTAGCTGCCCGAAGAGACCAGAGAAATAAGGCAAGATGACGACATACACAGTATCTCCAGACTGTATTTGTGGCCCGACGTGACCAAACCCGACTTAGTCCGGCGAGATACAAGCGTCAGAAAATGCTTGCTTTTTTGACTGCTTTGAAATGTCATTGCTCTGTTCCCTTATTTGCAAACTTTAATACAACTTGTAAATGAGTTAATTATTGTTAGATTGTCTGACAGTATTGTGTCTCAATACTGTGGAAAGACTACAGGCGAGGGCTTTACGCTGGGTGGTCTGTCTGTGCGTGCTTCATGCATTAATCACAGGTACTTAACAAGGTGTTAAAAACACACAAGCACACAAGCACTCCTTTCTTAGCAGAGAGAATGAAAATGTAATACACTTATCTTAATGTTATAAGTTACAGCAACTTAACTTGTGACAAACGCAGTGTCTATATTAAAAAGACCTTCATCATAAAACGCGAGTCGGGACTCGGGTGTATTGTCATTAACCTGTTACACCTGTGGAATATTTTCGCCTAAAATATATACCTAGGTAAATGGAATATTGCTCCACTTCTACAAGGCCATTTGCATATTCTTGGTATCTAGGTACATCTATGGACCTCAGGGAATGTATTCAGTGTCAGAAATATTGTCTATTACTAGGCTTGCTTAAATTGTGATTAAACAAAGGAGAATATGTATTATGATTTTTCTTTGACAGTGAATAACACCATGATAATAATGACCAAACTTAAAAAACTGCCACTGACCTTGTTCAGTAACTTCTTGAGATCATGTTAAAAAAAATCTAAGGAAATTAATAAAGGGAAGATGATTAAACAGAACGTTCTGTAGATACAGTACTGAATTCTCCCATCCGGACCAATGCAATTTGAAATATTATTATAGAATATAGAATATGATGCTTATAAATTACCTTATTATAGCCAATTCGCACATTTATATATATATATATATAAATGTGCGAATTGGCTATAATAAGGTAATTTATAAGCATATTTTATAAGCATAATTTATCTTTCAAATGCCCAAGTTCAATTTGGATTTAGTATTACCAGGCATGCATAAGAACAGATAATGATATTTACTGTACCTTTTTATTTTCACCACAGTGCAACCATTTTGAAACTAATTTCAGATCTAATTGTTGCTACATGCTAACAATAGGGAGGAGAAACTAACTGCGTTTCAATATTTGTCAAACATTACCTTTTGTGGCTTAGGCCTAACAAAATTAATAGTTGGTTTCAGGTTGGTTGTCAGTTTGGCCATGGGTAGGTAGGGAATTTATTTTATTTTATTTTTTTATTTTATTCTTTCCCACGGCGACTATGGATAGGGAATTTCTTTATTTAATTAAAATGTTCACAACAACATGGATGCATGTACTCTGCCAGCATGTTTAATATCCATAATACTAAATGTTTGACTAAGATTTCTATGAAACTTTATTCTAAAAAAAAAAATCGTTTTTTCTTTTTTTTTTTTTATATAATTTTTTTTAAAAACTCATAAAATATATTGGGTCGCACCTAAATCGGCAGGGTCGGTCGGCAACCTGAAACCAACTATTCATTTTGTTAGGCCTTATTATCCCGAATAATAACGGTTATTGAAATAATTCATTCAGAACGCTGAACTTTGAACCCCCACAGTATCTGACAGGAAGTGTAGTTCGGAATAATTCCAATGCTGATCCACAGCTATGCATCCCCTCGACAAAATGGCAGCAAAAACTACAATTCCCATGATTAAAATTTTCCAAAATGGTCGCCGTCTTGTAATAGACTTCAGCAAATCGAGAAGTTAAAACTATCTAATGGCACTTTTAACCTATTTCTAAACTAACGTATTGATGATAATATACATTCTACATGCTTTTGTGACATGTTAGTGATGTTAATTCTTGAAAACGTTTGATTAAAAAAATCGCAAAAAATATGCAACACTGAAAAATATTGATTTATGACCATATGCCATTTTTGGTTCGGTACCGACCCCGTCGGGTGGAACAGGTTAAACAACATTAAAACACATTTAGAATGTCACAAATTTTATGAGCGAACGAATTTAGTTTGAGTGGATTTATTGCAACTTAATGCTGTCCTTATTTTAATGTTGCGCTTTGTTATTGCGTGGCTTGAATCCGCAGCAGTAAGCCAGATAAACAATTTATTAACGCGCCTGGCAGGCATCCTCGAAATTCTCCGCTGTCTCCTCTGCAAGCAGTGCTCTGCCTGTCTGTGTGTGTCTGGCTACTCTGATCCAATCACATTCAGCGTCCCGTCAGCGTTTCTCCCCCCCACCCAGAGTCTGCGAATCAGAGCAGAGTAGGGCAGGTTTTCACGGAATGAGTGTTGTCTCTTTCAGCGGGTCCCAGTCAGAGCAAGAGTTGACCGCGCATCTATAGTAGTAGTCTAATCTGCAGGTACTGTACCTAGTAACCTCGTTCCCAGTTTTACAGTATCTCCATGAGATAAATGTAGCTAGTTAGCCTAGTTTCGCCAGCAGGCAGTTAGTTGAAAAATATGGCATGCTCATGCTGAATGGACTGAAAAATATGCGTGCATCCTCCCAGCACCAAACCAGTGCCTAATATGCCAAGAAACGGTAGCTCTTGTGAAGAGTGGCATATTTGAAACGCCACTACGAAACAAAACAGTTATTTTGATGCAGCCTTTCCTCAAAATTCAGTGCTAAGAACCACAAAAATAAATGGAATGAAATCATCATATCAAGCTGCATGCAGAATTATTGTTAAAGCTATGTCACAACGAGAAAAAGCAACCAAGTCTTCACTCATAGGCATGGGTGTTGGCTAAACACAAGAAGCCATTCTCTGATGCATACATAATAAAATAATGTATGACTGAAGTGATGGAGACCATGTTTGAAGGCAAACAAAAGCAAATCCCCCTCAGATAGCACAGCAACCAGAATAAATTAAATACTGGCTGATGATTTGATTAAACAGCTTTGTAGAAAAAAAAATGCACAGTGCATTTCCATAGCTGTGGATGAGTCCACTGACACCACTGAGAATGCTTAGTTGCTGGTGTTTGTGAGGTTTTAGTGAGTTTGTGAGAAGATTGGATCAGTTAACTCTTTCACTACCACACTACAGAAGGTTAACTCTTTCACTACCGACTACAGAAGGTTAACTCTTTCACTACCGACTACAGAAGGTTAACTCTTTCACTACCACACTACAGAAGGTTAACTCTTTCACTACCACACTACAGAAGGTTAACTCTTTCACTACCACACTACAGACGGTTAACTCTTTCACTACAGACTACAGAAGGTTAACTCTTTCACTACCACACTACAGAAGGTTAACTCTTTCACTAAACTATCATGACTTTTCCTTGGGTGTGTGTTGGCAGTGCCACAAGACAGAGTCGTTGTCATAACAAAAGAGTCTGCACTAGAGGTAGGCCTGCCACGATAACACATTTTGCTGGGCGATTAATTGCCCCCGAAAATATCGCGATAATCGATATTATTGCGACCGGTTAGAGAATTATTTTTTTTGGAGAAATTTATTTCCAAAAACTTTTATTTTGAAGCCCACCGCTCCGTCTTTTCCGGTGTTTTAGACTTTTATTTTGAAGCCCACCGACCGGACCGGAAGTATTGTTGTGATTATCAGGTACTTTTTGGGTACTTTTTTAGTCCCTGCTCTGTCGTGGTTCCAAGCGAGTAGAAGTGGTACCAGAAAAGTCACGTGAAACACTGCAGACCACTGATTGGTCAGAATAGAAACGCGTCACTCGTTGGAGAGTCTGAACGAAAACAGAAAGCCGCCATCTTTAATGTCTCGCATAGGATTTCATAATCATTATGTTTGCAGCAGGCACAAGTGCAATAAACAAAGGATACAGTCACTGTGTATTCTGCCTCATTTATTGATTAAACAAAACCGACATCAACACAATTTGCCACCGAGCGGAGAGTTTAGTCTCGCAAAAAGATCGCTGACTTGTTAAGGCTTGTTGTTAGGTTATGTGCTAATGTTGTGCTAGCGTTTTAGCATGGCTATTGTACATAGCGTGATCAATATAACTCGCTATTGATTGTTTGTATGAGTAACGTTAATGCTAGTAGAATAGACACAATGAGGGGTAACGTTAGCCCCACGGAGCTCCTGTGCTGTGCTCTGTAGTAAAGCCAGTGGCCCGCCTCCCAACACGGACAGTGACTGACAAGGGGCACTGGTTCCGCCTCATTAAAACAAACGCGCAAATAGCAATTAATCGCGACCGTCAAAATCATTACATTCATTTTAATTATCGCGGCAATTAATCGATTTATTGCTTATCGCGGCAGGCCTAACTAGAGGTGTTAATTGCACCCAGAGAGAGAGAGGGGGGGGCCATGCAGGATTACAATGCATTCTGGTTAGGGTTGTAGTTGTTTAACACTAAGTGTGAAACTTTCAAGGCCATTTTCTCTGAATACGTTTTGTGATATCACCATGATTCATAGGAAGTAGCGGCGCACCAAACCGTGGATTAAGGTCCAGGAGAATAGGCGGAGTAAGCGAGACAGACAATCTTCCAGCATACACTCTCCCCTGCTCGCGCTCAGAAACAGCTTTGAGTCACTTGGGACTCCCAAGGCAAAAAGACACCGGAGTATTGACAGCAAGCATGAAGGGCCCGGACCCCCGATGCGCCAGGACGGAGCATCAACACCGACACAGCCTGCTCGAATACGCCAGGGAGACGTCAATTTCACCCCAAAACCCACCCAGAACAATACTAAAATAAGCACAGAGGCTAGTCATAGCTTATTAGCACACAGAGAAGCTAACGTTGCTAGCATTAGCTCAGAGGCTAACCGAGACATTGCACACAGAGCTAACACCAGCACTGAGAGCTCAAGGCCAACTGCTAACTCAAACAACACTGATAAAGCAGGCGGCCTAAAAAGTGGCGTGGGGAATGCAAGGACAACACCACAGACGGATATTATCTTGATTGGAGAGAGGTGCCATGACAAAGCATGTGAAACTTGCAAAAGCAAAGAATATCTGTCTGAGCAACACATCTGTCATCAGTGATAGCAGAAATCCTCAAAGATAAACCAAACCACACCAAGATCGTCATCCACACTGGCTCGTTTGGTATCCTGCACAAAAAAACTGGCAGTGAGACACTTCAAAAACATTCAGGATGTTTCCATCAGTGGAGCAATTGCTTGCTATCGTAGAGGAAAAGAGGCATTCAGTCGACTCCTGTCTTTCAACACCTGGCTGGCATCTGTCTGTCACTCACACAAACTGAGATTCATTGACAATTTCAATATTTTCTGGAATTATGGGGACCGATTAGCATCGGATGGATTTCACCCAAATTATAGAGGTTCTCGACTACTAACAGCAAACATCAGTCACGCGCTCTTGACCTCCTTAAGTGGACAGAATCAAGCCCCAATCTCTGCTCCATCTAAGCTGAATGACACAACCTCCTGCATGGACACAAGCAAACAACACGAAACAACATCTTGAACTCAGTGTAATCTCAGTGGACTCACTGCCAGAGGAAAAACAACGATAGTACAGACGCCATGCCATCTCCAACATACCGGTAATCTTAACCAGCCAATGGCATGGTAAAAGCTATAAAAGCTATAAACACACACCATCTAATAGGCCTGCATGTGCCGTTAACCTCAAAGTTATCAAAGTCCAGCCAAAGCAGATCTCCTCTCATGACATAGAAGTCCAACACATGAAATGAGCCCTCCTAAATGTCAGATCTCTGAATAATAAAACCTTTTTAGTTAATGATTAAAGAAAATAACTTCGATCTGCTTAGTGGAGACATGGCTTAATAACAACACAGCTACATCAATAATGATAGAGACCTGTCCACCAGACTATAGCTGTCATCAACTGCCCAGAAAGAACCGAAGAGGTGGAGGGGTGGCAGCCATTTTCTCCTCAAAATGTTTGTTTAGAATCACAGAACTAGGTGAGGTCATGTCGATGGAATTGAACCATTGAACTCAAAACTGAATCAACCATAATTAGCAGTGCATCTGTCTATATACACCCATGTGTTTTTTCAGTTGTTATGAAAATGTTCCTGTCGGCCTCCAATTTGTTAGCCTTGGGGCGCTACCTGTATAGCTGGTTAAGGACTGGTGGTTCTTGCTTGGATTTCCGTGTTTCTGATGAGTTTCAACTGAAAAGTTAGAACTTTGTTTGTTAGGATGAATGTAAAATGTACTTATATCTTCTTTACTTTCCCCCAAGATTGGTCTGAATATGACCACCCCGCATAGCCTCTCACACCTTGGTTTGAGACAAGTCTCTGTCTGTTTGGTGGACTGCGTGCAACCATCACAGCTGGACCAGGAGAAGAGCTGTAAGTATGGAAATGTTGACTTTGATCTATAAACATTATGACTTTAGTCTGACTTTATAAATGTTGACTTTAATCTGTAAACATTATGACTTTAAAATTGTTGACTTTAATCTGTAAACATGACTTTATAAGTGTTTACTTTAATCTGTAAACATTATCACTTTATTCTGACTTTATAAATGTTGACTTTAATCTCTAAACATTATTTATATTATAATAAAACACAAGATACTTGTGCCCTAAAGATCAGGATAAACGCTCAATTGAGAAACCAAATGGCCGTCACAACCCAGCATGCAGATAGATGGGCAGCAGGAGCCAAAAAAAACAGCAAGAGCCAGCATATCACCAGGGTTATCAAGTGGGCACCCCCCTTCACTGGTGTTTCTTCAAGTTAGGCCCACAACCTCGGGCTCAGTGGTTAGCTCCAGTGTCCCAGAACCACCACCTCCATGCTAGCTCCTAATATATATATATATATATATATAAATGTGCGAATTGGCTATAATAAGGTAATTTATAAGCATATTTTATAAGCATAATTTATCTTTCAAATGCCCAAGTTCAATTTGGATTTAGTATTACCAGGCATGCATAAGAACAGATAATGATATTTACTGTACCTTTTTATTTTCACCACAGTGCAACCATTTTGAAACTAATTTCAGATCTAATTGTTGCTACATGCTAACAATAGGGAGGAGAAACTAACTGCGTTTCAATATTTGTCAAACATTACCTTTTGTGGCTTAGGCCTAACAAAATTAATAGTTGGTTTCAGGTTGGTTGTCAGTTTGGCCATGGGTAGGTAGGGAATTTATTTTATTTTATTTTTTAATTTTATTCTTTCCCACGGCGACTATGGATAGGGAATTTCTTTATTTAATTAAAATGTTCACAACAACATGGATGCATGTACTCTGCCAGCATGTTTAATATCCATAATACTAAATGTTTGACTAAGATTTCTATGAAACTTTATTCTAAAAAAAAAAATCGTTTTTTTTTTTTTTTTTTTTTTTATATAATTTTTTTTTTAAACTCATAAAATATATTGGGTCGCACCTAAATCGGCAGGGTCGGTTGGCAACCTGAAACCAACTATTAATTTTGTTAGGCCTTATTATCCCGAATAATAACGGTTATTGAAATAATTAATTCAGAACGCTGAACTTTGAACCCCCACAGTATCTGACAGGAAGTGTAGTTCGGAATAATTCCAATGCTGATCCACAGCTATGCATCCCCTCGACAAAATGGCAGCAAAAACTACAATTCCCATGATTAAAATTTTCCAAAATGGTCGCCGTCTTGTAATAGACTTCAGCAAATCGAGAAGTTAAAACTATCTAATGGCACTTTTAACCTATTGCTAAACTAACGTATTGATGATAATATACATTCTACATGCTTTTGTGACATGTTAGTGATGTTAATTCTTGAAAACGTTTGATTAAAAAATCGCAAAAAATATGCAACACTGAAAAATATTGATTTATGACCATATGCCATTTTTGGTTCGGTACCGACCCCGTCGGGTGGAACAGGTTAAACAACATTAAAACACATTTAGAATGTCACAAATTTTATGAGCGAACGAATTTAGTTTGAGTGGATTTATTGCAACTTAATGCTGTCCTTATTTTAATGTTGCGCTTTGTTATTGCGTGGCTTGAATCCGCAGCAGTAAGCCAGATAAACAATTTATTAACGCGCCTGGCAGGCATCCTCGAAATTCTCCGCTGTCTCCTCTGCAAGCAGTGCTCTGCCTGTCTGTGTGTGTCTGGCTACTCTGATCCAATCACATTCAGCGTCCCGTCAGCGTTTCTCCCCCCCACCCAGAGTCTGCGAATCAGAGCAGAGTAGGGCAGGTTTTCACGGAATGAGTGTTGTCTCTTTCAGCGGGTCCCAGTCAGAGCAAGAGTTGACCGCGCATCTATAGTAGTAGTCTAATCTGCAGGTACTGTACCTAGTAACCTCGTTCCCAGTTTTACAGTATCTCCATGAGATAAATGTAGCTAGTTAGCCTAGTTTCGCCAGCAGGCAGTTAGTTGAAAAATATGGCATGCTCATGCTGAATGGACTGAAAAATATGCGTGCATCCTCCCAGCACCAAACCAGTGCCTAATATGCCAAGAAACGGTAGCTCTTGTGAAGAGTGGCATATTTGAAACGCCACTACGAAACAAAACAGTTATTTTGATGCAGCCTTTCCTCAAAATTCAGTGCTAAGAACCACAAAAATAAATGGAATGAAATCATCATATCAAGCTGCATGCAGAATTATTGTTAAAGCTATGTCACAACGAGAAAAAGCAACCAAGTCTTCACTCATAGGCATGGGTGTTGGCTAAACACAAGAAGCCATTCTCTGATGCATACATAATAAAATAATGTATGACTGAAGTGATGGAGACCATGTTTGAAGGCAAACAAAAGCAAATCCCCCTCAGATAGCACAGCAACCAGAATAAATGAAATACTGGCTGATGATTTGATTAAACAGCTTTGTAGAAAAAAAAATGCACAGTGCATTTCCATAGCTGTGGATGAGTCCACTGACACCACTGAGAATGCTTAGTTGCTGGTGTTTGTGAGGTTTTAGTGAGTTTGTGAGAAGATTGGATCAGTTAACTCTTTCACTACCACACTACAGAAGGTTAACTCTTTCACTACCGACTCTTTCACTACCGACTACAGAAGGTTAACTCTTTCACTACCACACTACAGAAGGTTAACTCTTTCACTACCACACTACAGAAGGTTAACTCTTTCACTACCACACTACAGACGGTTAACTCTTTCACTACAGACTACAGAAGGTTAACTCTTTCACTACCACACTACAGAAGGTTAACTCTTTCACTAAACTATCATGACTTTTCCTTGGGTGTGTGTTGGCAGTGCCACAAGACAGAGTCGTTGTCATAACAAAAGAGTCTGCACTAGAGGTAGGCCTGCCACGATAACACATTTTGCTGGGCGATTAATTGCCCCCGAAAATATCGAGATAATCGATATTATTGCGACCGGTTAGAGAATTCTTTTTTTTGGAGAAATTTATTTCCAAAAACTTTTATTTTGAAGCCCACCGCTCCGTCTTTTCCGGTGTTTTAGACTTTTATTTTGAAGCCCACCGACCGGACCGGAAGTATTGTTGTGATTATCAGGTACTTTTTGGGTACTTTTTTAGTCCCTGCTCTGTCGTGGTTCCAAGCGAGTAGAAGTGGTACCAGAAAAGTCACGTGAAACACTGCAGACCACTGATTGGTCAGAATAGAAACGCGTCACTCGTTGGAGAGTCTGAACGAAAACAGAAAGCCGCCATCTTTAATGTCTCGCATAGGATTTCATAATCATTATGTTTGCAGCAGGCACAAGTGCAATAAACAAAGGATACAGTCACTGTGTATTCTGCCTCATTTATTGATTAAACAAAACCGACATCAACACAATTTGCCACCGAGCGGAGAGTTTAGTCTCGCAAAAAGATCGCTGACTTGTTAAGGCTTGTTGTTAGGTTATGTGCTAATGTTGTGCTAGCGTTTTAGCATGGCTATCGTACATAGCGTGATCAATATAACTCGCTATTGATTGTTTGTATGAGTAACGTTAATGCTAGTAGAATAGACACAATGAGGGGTAACGTTAGCCCCACGGAGCTCCTGTGCTGTGCTCTGTAGTAAAGCCAGTGGCCCGCCTCCCAACACGGACAGTGACTGACAAGGGGCACTGGTTCCGCCTCATTAAAACAAACGCGCAAATAGCAATTAATTGCGACCGTCAAAATCATTACATTCATTTTAATTATCGCGGCAATTAATCGATTTATTGCTTATCGCGGCAGGCCTAACTAGAGGTGTTAATTGCACCCAGAGAGAGAGAGGGGGGGGCCATGCAGGATTACAATGCATTCTGGTTAGGGTTGTAGTTGTTTAACACTAAGTGTGAAACTTTCAAGGCCATTTTCTCTGAATACGTTTTGTGATATCACCATGATTCATAGGAAGTAGCGGCGCACCAAACCGTGGATTAAGGTCCAGGAGAATAGGCGGAGTAAGCGAGACAGACACTCTTCCAGCATACGCTCTCCCCTGCTCGCGCTCAGAAACAGCTTTGAGTCACTTGGGACTCCCAAGGCAAAAAGACACCGGAGTATTGACAGCAAGCATGAAGGGCCCGGACCCCCGATGCGCCAGGACGGAGCATCAACACCGACACAGCCTGCTCGAATACGCCAGGGAGACGTCAATTTCACCCCAAAACCCACCCAGAACAATACTAAAATAAGCACAGAGGCTAGTCATAGCTTATTAGCACACAGAGAAGCTAACGTTGCTAGCATTAGCTCAGAGGTTAACCGAGACATTGCACACAGAGCTAACACCAGCACTGAGAGCTCAAGGCCAACTGCTAACTCAAACAACACTGATAAAGCAGGCGGCCTAAAAAGTGGCGTGGGGAAGGACAACACCACAGACGGATATTATCTTGATTGGAGAGAGGTGCCATGACAAAGCATGTGAAACTTGCAAAAGCAAAGAATATCTGTCTGAGCAACACATCTGTCATCAGTGATAGCAGAAATCCTCAAAGATAAACCAAACCACACCAAGATCGTCATCCACACTGGCTCGTTTGGTATCCTGCACAAAAAAACTGGCAGTGAGACACTTCAAAAACATTCAGGATGTTTCCATCAGTGGAGCAATTGCTTGCTATCGTAGAGGAAAAGAGGCATTCAGTCGACTCCTGTCTTTCAACACCTGGCTGGCATCTGTCTGTCACTCACACAAACTGAGATTCATTGACAATTTCAATATTTTCTGGAATTATGGGGACCGATTAGCATCGGATGGATTTCACCCAAATTATAGAGGTTCTTGACTACTAACAGCAAACATCAGTCACGCGCTCTTGACCTCCTTAAGTGGACAGAATCAAGCCCCAATCTCTGCTCCATCTAAGCTGAATGACACAACCTCCTGCATGGACACAAGCAAACAACACGAAACAACATCTTGAACTCAGTGTAATCTCAGTGGACTCACTGCCAGAGGAAAAACAACGATAGTACAGACGCCATGCCATCTCCAACATACCGGTAATCTTAACCAGCCAATGGCATGGTAAAAGCTATAAAAGCTATAAACACACACCATCTAATAGGCCTGCATGTGCCGTTAACCTCAAAGTTATCAAAGTCCAGCCAAAGCAGATCTCCTCTCATGACATAGAAGTCCAACACATGAAATGAGCCCTCCTAAATGTCAGATCTCTGAATAATAAAACCTTTTTAGTTAATGATTAAAGAAAATAACTTCGATCTGCTTAGTGGAGACATGGCTTAATAACAACACAGCTACATCAATAATGATAGAGACCTGTCCACCAGACTATAGCTGTCATCAACTGCCCAGAAAGAACCGAAGAGGTGGAGGGGTGGCAGCCATTTTCTCCTCAAAATGTTTGTTTAGAATCACAGAACTAGGTGAGGTCATGTCGATGGAATTGAACCATTGAACTCAAAACTGAATCAACCATAATTAGCAGTGCATCTGTCTATATACACCCATGTGTTTTTTCAGTTGTTATGAAAATGTTCCTGTCGGCCTCCAATTTGTTAGCCTTGGGGCGCTACCTGTATAGCTGGTTAAGGACTGGTGGTTCTTGCTTGGATTTCCGTGTTTCTGATGAGTTTCAACTGAAAAGTTAGAACTTTGTTTGTTAGGATGAATGTAAAATGTACTTATATCTTTCTTTACTTTCCCCCAAGATTGGTCTGAATATGACCACCCCGCATAGCCTCTCACACCTTGGTTTGAGACAAGTCTCTGTCTGTTTGGTGGACTGCGTGCAACCATCACAGCTGGACCAGGAGAAGAGCTGTAAGTATGGAAATGTTGACTTTGATCTATAAACATTATGACTTTAGTCTGACTTTATAAATGTTGACTTTAATCTGTAAACATTATGACTTTAAAATTGTTGACTTTAATCTGTAAACATGACTTTATAAGTGTTGACTTTAATCTGTAAACATTATCACTTTATTCTGACTTTATAAATGTTGACTTTAATCTCTAAACATTATTTATATTATAATAAAACACAAGATACTTGTGCCCTAAAGATCAGGATAAACGCTCAATTGAGAAACCAAATGGCCGTCACAACCCAGCATGCAGATAGATGGGCAGCAGGAGCCAAAAAAAACAGCAAGAGCCAGCATATCACCAGGGTTATCAAGTGGGCACCCCCCTTCACTGGTGTTTCTTCAAGTTAGGCCCACAACCTCGGGCTCAGTGGTTAGCTCCAGTGTCCCAGAACCACCACCTCCATGCTAGCTCCTAATTTTCCATGATATTCATACGCTGAACCTCCCTATGTTATCCTATGTCAAAAATACAATTCCTACATTATTACACATGAAACAGCAACAACGGAGAAGAAAAGGAATACTCTTACCCTTTGTTTACGTTGTCCCCCAGCTGACATTATTTCTCCTCAACCAAATCCACTGACTGCTTCTTCTGACATCTCATTTACCGCTTTTTGCAAGCTCCACCCATGAATCCCCAACTCTCCCAATAATGATGAATTCGATTGTGCTACAGATCCTCTGCATCCGACTTCCACCGGACAAACCCTAGCTTTCCATCCTCACTGTTCAATTTCTGCTGCCAAGTCTGCATATCTAAGCTATCATTCCCTCCAGGTAACACACAATGCCATGGTTCTTCAGATACTGGTGGATTTATTTTCTCTTCAATAATCTCCAATCCACACGTTAAACTGTACAATGTAACATACATAAATAATTACATCTGTAGACAGTGGCATGCCAATATCAGGGCTCGAGACTAACGATGTCCCGTCGTCCCGGGGACGATCAAATATTGATTTGGGACGAACAGAAATCTTTGCTGGGACGCAACCTGGACGGAGAGGATTTTTTTTTTCACATGAAATGTCAATTGGCCGACTGTCAGTGCGCGCATATATTGCTGTCAAATGGTGAATGTCTCGTGCTGACTAAGTTCACTGAAGTCTAAACGTAGCGTGATTTGCCAAATCCAATGACTATCTCCGCCTCCCAACGCAGCGATACACTAATCCAGCATCAAACTCCTACCCACCTCTCCTCAGCCACTCGCGCTGCAGCAGCGTCACACCCCAAATGAATCTCGCATCAAAAAAGAAAAACGTGTTAACAGGTGAGGGAAATCTCTCTTACCTAGGCTTTCTCCACTGGTATTTAACCCTGGTTGACAGTGAATGACAGCTGGTAATTGACAGTCGCACGGCACGAGACCACTGTACAAGAACCGCGGAAAGATCAGAATGTTATATATAAAAAAAAAACGCGCGCTATACTGTGGCATCCTCTCGGTGACGAGAGCACCGCAAACATGCTGCGCTATTTGAAGAGGATAAACACAGACCCAAAATGACCAACAGGGAACTGCATCCAGCAATACAACCCCTGAGTCTAAGGTGAGGACACTTTTAAATCACAGAAGTGTAATGTTAGTCTATTGGAACTGTATACAGTTATCGACACGTTCTAGTTATAGCTGCTTATTGCTAGCTAACGTTACTGACTAACGTGCAGACTGCCACTGATTATTAAAGGATTTCTATTCGATTCTATACTAACACGTAACATTGCGAGTTAATTGGCATAACGTTACATTTATCTAAACGAACGCGGAGAAATAGACGACAGGCTATAGGCAAACTTCACTCTGCAGCTACACAATGAATCCATATTCAGTGAGGAGGGCCCGCTGGAATTTTGCAGCAGTTATCAATATCGACCAGGACTCAGGAGGACAGCGCGATCTAAGGGACATGTTTCATTACTAGTCAAGTGTCATTACTTTAGTTATCAAAGGTGGAATCTCTGGACGCAATGACATTATATAGTTTAAAGCTAAACTACGTTTTTCTTTCTGGTTAGAAGAGGGATAACTTATTCAGTTAGATTTGATTTGATCTTTATTTATCTCTAACATTTTCAACCATAAACACACATTTGTAATAAAAAAAAAAACTAAAACGAAATAAAATACAAATACATTTAAATATATTTTCCTATGGAAGGAATAATCAAGATGGCTCCAATTGGTTGACTATAACAGCACCGTGACCAAATATCCCTATACTAGCACCTTGTTAAACACTTTTTTTTTTACATTTATTTTTAATCATAATTATTCTTGTGAAATCTTTCCACCATGGGAGCCTTTTGACTAAATCTATTTATTCTCCCCTTCTCTGAATGGTGTTTCTTATGGCAATAACAACTATAGACGACAAAACCAAAGTAAAGAAACTACATTTGATTTTTGGGACGGTTACATTCACTTTGGGACGGTTCTGGGACGGTGGTGAAAAAAGTTAGTCTGGAGCCCTGCCAATATGCTATAGACATGATGCAAATAAAAGTAATACAGACCTCGCTGGCCGCACATAACCGTGAGGGAATGGGCTTATGAGTCCACTTGAGGAAGACCAAAACTCTACAAAAACACTTATCAACAACGATCATCAAATAACATAATTAGTGTCACATCTAGGTCTAGGCATAGGCCGGTTACCGGTTCCACGGTTTACAGCGGTTTCAAAACGTTGCAGTGTCAAAACCACAAAAATTACGTTCAGATGGTAGGCGCCGATGGTATACGTTACGTTTCAAATCATGAACTTCGGAAAATGCCTCAGAAATGTCAACTGGAATGCTGGAATAGCTGGGAGTTACCCTGGTTAGCTAGTTAGCTGTAATGGATCATACATGACGTGGTGTGCTGTTAGTTATCTGACGTTAACATGAGCTAACGTCAGCCCTTCGACGAGTGGTTTGCATGGACAGTAACGTTAGCTACAGCTTCGTTAGCCTAGCTAAGCCTAGTGATGTTGCTAATTGATTTTGGTCGACTAACGTTAGCGAGATTGGCCTACGTTCCATTACATATTCATAATCATGAGAAGGATAGGAGTCTGAGGCGGGAAGTCGAAAGGTATTTGCCCCTGGGGCTTATATTCTGACTTAATACAGTCGGGTCCATAAATATTTGGACATTGACACAATTTTCACAATTCTGGCTCTGTACATCACCACAATGGACTTCAAATGACATCAAGGTGTGCTTCAAGTGCAGACTTTCAGCTTTAATTTGAGGGTATTTACCAAATCAGGTGAACAGTGTAGGAGTTTCTACATGTGCCCCAACTCAAGTAAAAAGTTATTTGTCAAGCTAACAATCCATGAGTATTTCAGCTATCCATAGTTACCTTGGTTAGTTTGGAGAACCTCAAGTCTCACTCTTTTTTGTTTACATTATTACCTCCTAACAACATCTGATCAACCTCCAAGTTGTGATTGATGAGGACATGTCTTCACTGTATTAAATAGGCTCATTTTGTAACCAAGCAGTAATTGATTGAAAGCACTTGTGTTTTACTCTCTATTCTGTATAAGAGAGTTGCAGAGTTTCACTTAATGCTGAAAAGTGATCTACTGCATCTTTATGTTTGTTACTCATATTATTATTATTCCTCCCTCCAGACCCCCCACAGCTCTCTGTCTGTGAAGAGGAGGTTCCCCCTGAGCACCAGGTGAGGAGCCCCAGTCTGAGCCAGGAGGAGCCAGAGCCCCTACAGATGAAAGAGGAACAGGAGGAACTCTGGAGCAGTCAGGAGGGAGAGCAGCTTCAAGGTCTGGAGGAGGCTGATATCATAAAGTTGACATACAATCCTGTCCCTGTGAAGAGTGAACATGATGAAGAGAAACCTCAGTCCTCATGGTTTAACCAAACCCAGGGCCCAGAGCTCCTACAGATTAAAGAGGAACTACATCAAGGGCTGGAAGAAGCTGATCTCTCCAAGATCACAGTAGACCCAGTGAAATGTGAAGATGGTCAAGAGAACGCTCTGTCCTTCCAGCCTCTTCAAACCCAGAGGGAGAAAAACAGAGAAGCTTACTCTTTACCCAGCACCTCAACTGAACAGATGGAAACAGAACCTGATGGAGAGGACTGTGGACTATCAGAACCAGCCAGTAACTTAGATCCAGATGGTGATTTAGAACCAACTAGAGATGGCCAGCTTCTCTCTTCAGACTGTCCTGAGACCGATGACAGTGATGATTGGAAGGAGAGTGGGGAACCTCAGTCAGGTTTAAAGATGCTAATATCAAACAAGAAACAAAAAACAGTACGTTTGTCTCATACAGGACAGACATTTGGTTGTTCAGTTTGTGCAAAAGGGTTCAGACAGAAAGGAAAATTGAAGATCCACATGAGAACTCATACAGGAGAGACACCATTTACTTGTTCAGTTTGTCGAAAAGGGTTCAGTGAGAAAATACATCTGAACAGACACATGATAACTCATACAGGAGAGAAACCATTTAGTTGTTCAGTTTGTGGAAAAGGGTTCAGTGAGAAAAGACATCTGAAACGACACATGAGCAGTCATACTGGAGAGAAACCATTTAGTTGTTCAGTTTGCGCAAAAGGGTTCAGTGAGAAAAGAAATCTAGAGAGACACATGATGACTCATACAGGAGAGAAACCATTTAGTTGTTCAGTTTGTCGAAAAGGGTTCACTCAGCAAGTACATTTGAAGACCCACATGAGAAGTCATACAGGAGAGAAACCATTTATTTGTTCAGTTTGTGGAAAACTGTTCACTGGGAAAGGAAGTCTGAACAGACACATGGGAAGTCATACTGGAGAGAAACCATTTATTTGTTCAGTTTGTGGAAAAGGGTTTGGACGGAAAGGATATTTGAAGACCCACATGAGAACTCATACAGGAGAGAAACCATTTAGTTGTTCAGTTTGTGGCAAAGGGTTCGGTGATCAAGGACGTTTGAAGATCCACATGAGAACTCATACTGGAGAGAAACCTGTTAGTTGTTCAGTTTGTGGCAAAGGGTTCGGTGATAAAGGACATTTGAAGATCCACATGAGAAGTCATACAGGAGAGAAACCATTTAGTTGTTCAGTTTGTGGAAAAGGGTTCAAAAAAGGAAATTTGAAGATCCACATGAGAAGTCATACAGGAGAGAATCCATTTATTTGTTCAGTTTGTGGAAAACTGTTCACTGGGAAAGGAAATCTTAACAGACACATGGGGAGTCATACAGGAGAGAAACCATTTATTTGTTCAGTTTGTGGAAAAGGGTTTTCACAGAAAGGAGATTTGAAGAGACACATGAGAACTCATACAGGAGAGAAACCCGTTAGTTGTTCAGTTTGTTGTTCAGTTTGTGGCAAAGTGTTCGGTGATAAAGGAATTGTGAAGACACACATGCTAACTCATACAGGAGAGAAACCATTTAGTTGTTCGGTTTGTGGAAAAGGGTTTTCACAGAAAGCAGATTTGAAGAGACACATGAGAACTCATACAGGAGAGAAACCATTTATTTGTTCAGTTTGCGCAAAAGGGTTCAGTGAGAAAATGAATCTAGAGAGACACATGAAGACTCATACAGGAGAGAAACCATTTAGTTGTTCAGTTTGTGGAAAAGGGTTCGGACGGAAAGGATATTTGAAGACCCACATGAGAACTCATACAGGAGAGAAACCATTTAGTTGTTCAGTTTGTGGAAAAGGGTTCAGGGACAAAGGAACTCTGAACAGACACATGACAAGTCATACAGGAGATAAACCATTTAGTTGTTCAGTTTGTGGCAAAGGGTTCGGTGATAAAGGACGTTTGAAGATCCACATGAGAACTCATACTGGAGAGAAACCTGTTAGTTGTTCTGTTTGTGGCAAAGGGTTCGGTGATAAAGGACATTTGAAGATCCACATGAGAACTCATACAGGAGAGAAACCATGTAGTTGTTCAGTTTGTGGAAAAGGGTTCACTCACAAAGGAAATTTGAAGATCCACATGATAAGTCATACAGGAGAAAAACCATTTAGCTGTTCAGTTTGTCAAAAAGGGTTCAGTGAGAAAAGACATCTGAACAGACACTTGAGAACTCATACAGGAGAGAAACTATTTATTTGTTCAGTTTGCGCAAAAGGGTTCAGTGAGAAAATGAATCTAGAGAGACACATGAAGACGCATACAGGAGAGAAACCATTTAGTTCAGTTTGTGGAAAAGGGTTCGGACGGAAAGGATATTTGAAGACCCACATGAAAAGTCATACAGGAGATAAACCCTGATGTTTAAGTTTGTGGAAATGGTTCAGTGATAAAGGGGTTCTGAAAAGACACATGGGAAGTCATACTGGAGAGAAACTGTAGTTTAATTAGTTGGAGCGAGTTCAGAGATAAAGGGAATGTGAAAATGCACAAGAAGTCATATTGTAGACCATTTAGCTGTTCAGTTTGTGGCAAAATATTTAATCAGAAAGGTACCTATAAAATTACTTTTGAGTGATCCCTGCTTGTGGTAACTATTTTCACATTGGTCACACCAATTACCACTTTCTTAGTGTTCTAGTTTATAACAGAAGTCTTTGGTTAAAAGCCCATGACTTGATGCAGTAACATCATTCCCCTACAACACAGAAGAGCAGAATATGTCAGGTAAACTGGCTCCCCCTTGTGGTTGATCCTTTATCTCAGATCTACAGTCAGTAGCCACTAGCCAGAGTATTGAAACAATTCCAGTCATAGATGGTCGTTATTGCTGGTGTGAGGTTGACTGTTTAATATCTGAGATGAAAGAGATTAGCCTTTAATACACATTTAGCTGCTGCTGATCATGTATTTGAACATGTAAACACAGTGTCCCTTCTTATTAATGATAGTGTGCACTCAATAAGTCATATTGTTTTGTAAACTGTACAGACTTTCTCTCCTAGTGTTATTGAGGCATTGCAAGCCATTGATAAGAGGAGACATTTGATCCTTTATCTGAATCTATCTGCTCCATTTATTACAGAGTAAATAACACCTATTTAATCTGGCATAGTTTGTAGGTTTTTGAAAGTCATGACTCATTCCTTTACATAATGGTGAAGTTATCTCATTAATTACAGACCCATTCCAAACTATACTGCCTAACAAAATGGCATCCAATGTAATAAAAAGTCAACCAACGAACTCGATTCTTGTACCGGATCTCCTCACTGGTAAACAAGAATACCCTGAAGACTCTGGCAGGAGCACTCATTCAAGGGTACTACGACTATGCTTGCACCTCATGGTACCAAAGCACCTCAAAGGCGCTAAAAACAAAATGACAAACATCTCAAAACAAACTGGTCAGACTACTGCTTGACCTAGAACCCACCTCACCCCTGCCCAGTTTGACAACCTAGGATGGCTTAGAGTAGACAACAGAGTACAGCAACTTGCAATGGGCCTGGTCTACAAGATGCACTACACGACCAAGGTACCCATGTACATGTCAAAATACTTCCCAAAGGTCAGTGAATACCACGATCACAACACCAGAGGGAGCTCCACAAATCATGTTAAACCCAGATTCGGCTCAAACGAGGGACTAAACACGTTTCGCAATTATAAGATAAGATATTCCTTTATTAATCCCCTTGGGGAAATTCCAGTGACACACACATACAGCTCATCGTCTCATTATTAATAACATATCACAATCATAAAATTTTTACAGTAACAACGGCACAACATAAATTCACACAGACATGTACATTTGTTGACACATGTCATCTACAGAATGCCTGAGACGCCATATGCGATAGTCGGCTGCAACAACAACAAAGTGGTTGAAAACAAAGTGTTGTCGCGCCAGGTGGCGGGAGGGAGGGAGGGAGGAGAAGATTGTCCAGAGGGAGGGAGGGAGGGATCAATGTGGAACGCCCTACCCAAAGCTGTAAAGGAATGTGAATCACTACCCACTTTCAAAAACACTCTCAAAGAACACCTACGGGAGACTGCAATTCGAAACTGGCCCCTGTAAATGTCCTAAGCCAACCCCCTCCAATGTACAGTAAATGACCAAGTATGGTTTTGTCAATATTCCAATGTACAGTTTTGCTTGTACAGTGTCCCCCACCCACCCACCCCTCCTACCCAACCCCCACCCCACCACCTCCTATGTACAGTCTCCCCCCAACCCCACCCCACCTACCCAACCTCCTCCAATGTACAGTTTCTACGTCAAATGCATATACTCTCTTTTCTGGACTCTTTTTGTATCACAAACAGTACTGTGTTTGCCAATCTGGTATGTCATAAATGTATAGATGTAGCAGTACTGTCTATCTGTATGTCATGTATGTCATATATGTTATGATTAATTGAAAATGGGGGACCCTGATGTAAACAAGACGAAAGTCTTTCTCTGGTCTGCATCCCCTTAACAATTGTATGTATTGAGCTGTACTGTACTGTACCCATTCTGCAATCTGTTAATAAAGTTTTCAATCAATCAATCAATTCAACAAAAATCCTGTGATGAATAATCAACCCAATGTAGTCTGTATTGAGCTCTCAACAGTTTGTTTCAGAGTTAAGCACCATCTCTGTTGTTATTTCGTCTTAAATAGTCTATCTGCTATGGGCAACAGAAAACGTTAGGTTATGACTAACCAAGTTCTGTTAGTAGTGGTGACGCTCGGCGTCACTCTCTGCACTGTCCTCGCACACGTGCACGCGCACTGAATAAAGACCACAATGTACCTTTAATCCCAATATTTGTCTGACCACACCCCTATCAGCTTACCCATATAAGCAGGGGTGGGGCCACCCACTCGCCTCCTTCCCAAGCTTTCACCACAAGGCGAGATCAAGGGCTGCAGCGGCGTCGGACGTCGAGCGTCACCACTACTAACAGAACTTGGTTATAGTCATAACCTAACGTTCTGTATCGTATGGCTCTCGCTCGGCGTCACTCTGCACAAGGGAGGCCGAGCGAGAGCCATCGGCCGACAAATACAACCCGCTGAAAGCCCCTCACAACCATCAGAACAGGGAGGGCCGAGCCCCCCCGACCCACCCTAATGGAGGGCACCCCCCCCTATTGGAGGTTTCCCGGGAGGGCGACGGACCCGACCGTGCGAAGAGGCACTCAAGCAACTCAACGCACAGGGTGAGCAGACCGTGGCCTGACCCCACGACTACACACACGCACAACCCGCATGCCACCCGGGAACGAACGGAGGGAACAACCTCGTTACTGCCCCCAGAATCACGGGGTCAAGGGCAAACCAAACCCAGTGGCAAGGCCGTAGCAGCGGAGCGCGAAGGAAGGCCCAGACCCACCAAAGGGACTGGACCCCCTGGAATGGGGGCCCGGAGAAGTCCATGATGCCAGCATCAAGACCCCACCAGGTGGGCACTTAGTGACCCCGCCCTTCACATCGCCAGCGTATTCGGACAAAGGCCCCTCAGCCGAGCGGGCCCTGTCCCCCCAATAGTACACCGCCTGGCACACTGACCCTGCAGAACAGGCAGTCAGCATGGCCGTAAGCACACAAAAAAGGTTAACCAACGGAAGCAGGCAGCGCACCGGGGAAAAACCAGGCAACAGGCTGTTAACCCTAGCCTGGAGACTGCGGACGAGACAGGCGCCAGAGGGGACAGCTGAACACAACCGCACCGGCGGAAGGGGCGTATGCTGGCGTTGTTGCATGACCAAGCCTCCATTTAAAAAAAAAACCCACCCAGAGGGGTTGAGGCAGAGAAGGCTGACACGATTGGCAGACGTCATGAACGTGCAGGGGCACCCTCAACCGGGTAACCCGGGAGGTGACACTGCTCCAACACACCAGGGAATCAACCACCTTGGTGTTACCCAATGCGGTGGTTGTTCCTATAACCCCTCAAGAAAAAAACTCAAACACACCTGCGGTTATACACCGGCTATACCGCAGTACAAGTTTTTCAGTTTTCAAAAAAGGGTTAACCCAGGCCTACGGGTCGACGAAACATTACTTCGGACCGGGCCCGGCGATACGGGAAGCACAGGGTCACCAGAGGAGGTCAAAGACCACCCCAACAGGCCCCTCTTCGCCATGCGTGAGAGAGGAGCGAAAAAGAATGGAGAACCAGCCCCAAGCACACCGTACTTGGTATTCCCAGGCGGTCTCCCAACCAAGTACTAACCAGGACCAACCTGTGTAGCGGCCGAGATCTGACGAGATCGAGCGTGTACAGGTTGGCATGGCCGTAAGCCATTACGACAGTGCTGAGTAAAAAACGTACCCAACCAGGGCCTCCATAGCGCTTAACCCTGTGACACCGGGACCGACCTGGCATTTTTCCCCCTGAAAAAAGCCCAAGTCCCTCAGGGTACCAGAACAGCAGATCTGCATCCCCGGCGGACAACGGGTTCAACTGATCCGGACCAGCGTGACCAGAACCAGTCCCGTGCCCTAACCACGCCGACATGCCTACTCCAGAAGAAGGGGCAGATATGCGTGTTGATCTTAAACATGAAAAGAAGGCGCCACCCAGACGTTCGGGGCGAACCGCGCCCGGTGGCCCACCCCCAGGGAGTGAGACCCCTCTACATATGTTTAGATCCATTCCGTCATCATCCCCCAGATATGAACGAGAATCCGTCGATAACCAAACCAGGTCGTCGGATTTGGTCGTCGGAAGAGGAAAAACCTCCATCCCAGTTGCTTTATAAAAACGCCGTTTTAACCTCAAGCAACCAAGGCGTGCCAGTCAGTCGCCTGTTTACAGAACACCCCGAGCTAGCACTATGCGTGCGTCGCGACACACCCACATCAATGAACAGGCTATTTAGACCTGGCATTGAATCCCCAAGGCGCCCACGGGAACGACAAGAGGGGTGTGATACTTCCTAACTCCAACTCTTTTTAAAGAAAAGAAGGAAGCACCAACAGTATGTATCACAGTCTACACGGCCGGGGGTAATTTTTTTTTACATTTTTACATTCCACCACCCTCCCATAGAGAGGAGACGGGAATCCCCAGAGAGACTTCCCACGCAAGCTGTACAGATTGAAAAGAATATATTGCACCTTGAGCCATGTAAAAGTTTGGTTTTAGGGCTCTCCGGGGAGGAGGCACTGAACCCATACACACTCAATAATCGAATTGAATCGAATACACACACAATAGAGTAGGACTCATTCTTGAGGTTCCACTCACCTTATCAATCTGAGGAGGAGGCTCTGTACTCTGAGGAGGCTCCCTCACATGGAAGGAGAGTCCCAACTCACAGAAGGCCCGAATAGGAGCTTCGTGAGGAGGAGCCCTGACCACCCCCCGTTTTAAACGGATCCATCATATGGACCTGAACAGCACACGGAAGTCCTACCAACAGAGACGCGCACGGTGACGTACTCTATGGCGGGGGAATTTCTGCGGTGCACACGCCCAATATTCCAGGGCGTGGGACCAGGAAACTCCCCCCCCCCCCCCCCCCCCCTCACCCTGTAACGTGCCGAACCGCAACGTGACAGGAACCTTGAAGGACAGGTGGGTTTACCCCTGACCAACAGAAAAAAGGGGGAGGAAAGGTTACCAGTTCACCCCTTTACGACCCCACACCCATGATACGATGTAATGACAAAAAGAGAGTATGACACAGTCATAGTCAGCTCCACGAAGCGTCTAACAGCTTCACACAGCGCATGTGCTAACCGCTATCTGATTTTTACTAAGGAAAAAACACAGAATAGAGAGGGCTCTCCAAGAGCCCCGGTACCACACTTACACATGTGCTTCTGTGGCCAGCCCAACCCAGTTGTAGGTCACATGACGCACACAACCCATCATCACCTACAAAAAATGGCAAAAACACTCTACAGAGGAACGCCGTTTTTCATAATGAGAGAATACATCATTCTCGATTAGTATCGGCCACAGGCCTTGCTAAGCACACACGAAAAGCGACCAAACAATCTTATCTTTTAGGAAAATAAAGTTTCTCAAGCCGTGTTTAGCACAACCTCAGCAATCAAGCTAAGGGTTACATCGTATCCCTACCACACAGTGACACAATGTAGTGCAACAACATGTCTGAGAGGAGGATGAAGAAGTCCCCAGGGAACCGGGGGGAAACACAAGCCTCCTACTTTACCCTTAATACGGCCAGTTGAACAGGTAAACCTGTTAATATGTGAACACACTGTTCATTGTCATTACAGGCTGAGAAAAGAATCATTCTTTACTCGTATGTCACTAAGCATAGCTTTATAGGTTAGTTTAACCCCCTTAGTTGTGAGTACACAGTACATAAACACACATGATGTTTCTCAACACAACAAACCAGATCATTTCCACATCTGTAACAAACAACCCGTTTTGCATGGAGAAGCTAATACCAGTGACAAGACAATTCACGCATAACTCGCATCGTATCCTAAATGTAGTGCAGCAACACTCGTTTTGGAAAACATCGTTATTTACAAAACATTTAGAAGGGAAAGCAAGAAGAAGTGTTCAAGGTCTGGTCCAGACCTAGCCTACCCGGAGCGCAGATCAAGCGAAGTGCAGTCTCAAGGCACCGAAGTAAACACAGCCGTTCTGTGTTGTCTACCCGGCAGCGTCGCCGCTCGTCGCTACGGTCCCCTTTGTTGACGCAGTCCTTGCCGTCCTGGCTCAGGGCAGGGTCGACGAACATCCTCTGTCAAAGATGACGTCGTAGTCAAGAGTGTTTAAAACATGTTATAATCAAAGCACGTTCAACAGTGTAGCATTAAGCTAACGGCCGTTCTAACCGTCTGGCGCTACCGCCCCTGCCCGCGAGACGCCGAGCGAACGGCGCACGCGACCAGAGGGGAGACTTCGAATCCCCCACGCCTCTCCCCGTGAGGGAGAGGGGAGTTGGGAACCGCGGCGGCGCGCGAGGGGCCGCTGCCACCCCGCGCTGGGCCTCGGCCGATAGCAGCAAGCTAACGTTTCCTAGCCTAACCTAGGTAGGCCACCTAGTGATCACAGCAGGCTAGCGCCGCAGCTAACAGCTGACTGGCTAACAGTAGGCCACCACTAGCACGTAAGCTAAGCAGCTATCACCTGAACTTGTACACAATGATATAACACTCACCCAGACAGGCCGCCGTTCTGAAACCCTCCTCACTTTTTAAGAGAAAAGAGAAACAAGATGTTAACAGTTTTACAACTGTGATTTTACCAACACCCGACGGAGCCAGCACAATACCCAACTGGCCTGTGTAGCTGACTTGAACACAGATCTTCCGCTAACGAACATCCATGCCCATATTTCCTCGTGAGGGAATACTCTCATTTGGATATGAAAGATGGGGCCTAACACGGTGACAGAGAAAACATCCACTCGTCCAGAAAACACAGGGATCACCAGTGTTAATGGTCGTGGCCCACTAGTTTCTATAATGGGCTTCAGACCAAGGTCTTCCGCTGTTGCCTAAGAGGCTTGAACAAAAGACCCTAGTCTGGGGCCGGTTTTCATAAACATTGTCAACTAGCCCCCATAGCACTAACAGACAAGTGGAGCCCGCCAGCAAAACATAACTCACCAAACCTGGAACCCACCGCTTCTCACAACAGCGGCGCGTCCTACAGTCCAGCTGTGCCTTTACCGCAACCAGCACACAGCAAGGACTGCAGTTGGAAGGCATGCAGCGGCGCGAACTCCCAATACGAAAACCGGTGGAGGATTTTTAGAATGATCATCATCTTCCAGACACTCCAGTACGAAGACAATATCGCCGTATTTTCTCGAATATAGTGAGAGAGAAAATAAAGATATGATGTCAACGTATCTCGTTTTCCAACTCTTCTCCTACCATCACATCACATCAAGTGGGGATCTACCGAGGCACTTCCTTGTGGTGAAAGCGAGAAAGGAGGCGAGTGGGTGGCCCCACCCCTGCTTATATGGGTAAGCTGATAGGGGTGTGGTCAGACAAATATTGGGATTAAAGGTACATTGTGGTCTTTATTCAGTGCGCATGCATGTGTGCGAGGACAGTGCAGAGAGTGAAGCCGAGCGAGAGCCATACGATACAGAACATTGTGCTGTTCTTTTCATCAATCTGGATTGCATTTGATACAATTCACTGCTTTTATAGAGATTACGTAGGATTGGTTTTGATTCAACAGGGATCAATTTAACCCTGAGTTCTTACCGATTTTGGGTCCTGTCCTATTTCTATTATTGATATTGTCTCATCTCATTTTCATGCAGAGGATGCTGTACTGTATTGTTTACAGACTCTGTAGAATTAGCTGTTGAGAATCTGCCACATTACTTTAGTGCTGAGTAAGATATGTATTAATGTTAAACTGGTACTGATTGCAAATTAAACAAATGAGTTTAAGCGTCTTTGGGTACCCAAAAAAGTGATATATAAGTTGGATGTATTATTATTATTATTATTATTAAAGTTCCAGCTGTTTTCTATCTAGATCATTGTGAATGGATCTAACATTAAGTGTTGTGACATATTTTAAATTAGCCAAAACAGTGAACTGTAGAAATTCAGATCGAGTCAAACTATTTCAAAAGATAATAGTTTATTTCTGTGATCACAGAAGAGTCCTTAGTTTACAATCAGAGACGAGTATACACGCGCGTCTGACCAGAAAGTGACTTACAAGACTTACAATCAAATACACAAGCTTGGAATGATAAATGAAAACAAAGATGGGTTTAGGTTTTTTTCCGTATCTGACACAAATCAAATCAAATGTATTTGTAAGGCCCGACAACACACGTTAATGTCCCCATGGGCCGGACACGTCTTCTTTAAACAAGTCAAGAAGAAACATCACAATAAGTCAAGAACAAAACAAGAACACCATAAGGTCCAACAAATTTAAAATAAATGCAAAATAATTGAATGAATGCAACACTCCCAGACATACCCCACGCGATAAGGTAAGGAAAAACTCACTAAAACCTAGCAATAGAAAAAAATTCACCACAGGCAGTGTGGAGGAGAGAAACCTTAGAAGGGCCATTCAAGGGGGGATCTCCCTTCTTAGATGTCGGTGATAGTAGTGTTGCAGACGGACAGTTGGTAGTAGTAGTAGTAGCAGTAGTGAAACACAGATGAGTGCATGCAATAGCAACAGAACATTTAAAAAAATTTAAGATAGAGCTGATAGCGATAGCAACTGAACATTTTGAAAGATTAAAGATAGAGCTGATAGCGGATCTATTTGAGGCACAGAGGCGGCGCAAAGAGGGTCACGTCCTCCCTGTCTTCATCACGGGACGTTCAACACTCTGGTCATCACTCTGAGACAGCCGGAGACAGGGAGATAGGGGGCGGCGCAGAGGTGGTCGCAACCTCCCCGTCATCATCGCGGGACGTTCAGCACTCCGGTCATCACTACGAGACAGCCGGAGACAGGAGGGCACGCAGAGAGTGTCGCATCCTCCCGGTCTTCATCACGGGACGTCCGACACTCCGGTCATCACTCCGGGACAGCAACTCACAAGATTGATATGAAACAAGAAAAGGACAAGATGTGATTTTCTGGAAATATGTCATATCTAAGACAAACTCCTGGGCCTTGGGTTGTTGTTTTAATAACACTGTGTTAGACTGTCACCCTAGTGTCCTGTCTGTATATTAGTTAAACTATATTAACTAGTTAAGGCTTGTACAGAGAATGTGTATTTAAACAAAGAAACATGACATTTTCTATAACAAGAACATTACAGAATATAAATTGCAGCACAAAATTGCCTCTTATACAGAATCAGAGCCAAATGTATTTGTAAACCCCGAAATCACAAGGTAATGTCCCCATGGGCTGGACAAGTCTTCTTTAAACAAGTCAAGAAGAAACATCACAATAAATCGAGATCAAAATCCACCATACAATCCAAATATGCAACACTCTCAGACATTCCCCAGCAAAACTCTAGCAATAGGAGAAAAGCATCACAGGCAATATGGATGAGAGAAACCTTAGAAGGGCCGTTCAAAGGGGGATCCCCCAACTTGGATGTCTGTGATAATATAGTGTTGCTATGGATGATCGATGGGTGGAGAATATAACAGGCGAATAGTTGGTATGTACATATACGTGTAATAAAACATATATGTACATGCAATAGCAACTGGGGTACATACGATTATTTTTTAAAGATTTAAATATAATAAAGCTAAGGACAACAAAATAAAAAGCATAGAGGAACGAGCGCTAGTATGAAAATAAGATAAAGGCTAAATGTCAAGGCTCGGAGCTCAAAATATTCATATTCCATTTGGATGAATGTATGCATCTATGTATTCCGTTCGGGTCCATTTGAAGTATGGGGGCGACGTAGAGAAAATTGCACCACCTTGGCCATCACCATGAGATTCAGATTCCTTTATTGAGCCATTTGTGTAAAACACATTGGTAATTGTTGCAGCAATACAGTGTATGCATTTTCTTTTCTTTTTTCACAGTAAACAACACCAACACAGACACATGACAAGAAACTAAACAGTGCAGTGGAGGATTAATCAATAAAATACATATATATATATAAAGTGAAGAGTGCAGAGTTCCAGTACGGACTAGTGCAGTCAGTGTCATTGTGCCAGTGTCACTTGAGACATCCACCACCTTGGCCTTCACCACGAGACATACACCACCTTGGCCATCACCAGGAGACATCCACCACCTTGGCCATCACCATGAGACATCCACCACCTTGGCCATCACCAGCAGGATATATCCACCACCTTGGACATCACCACGAGACATCCACCACCGTGGCCATCACCACGAGACATACACCACCTTGGCCATCACCACGAGACATACACCACCTTGGCCATCACCAGCAGGAGACATCCACCACCTTGGCCATCACCACGAGACATCCACCACCTTGGCCATCACCACGAGACATCCACTCACAGAGAGACAGGGAGACGAGGACAGGGGTTAGAGAGTTCCCGCTGAAAACCTAGAAGAGGATCATTGAAGCCATTTTCTTGGCAGTTTTGGATTTGGATGGACCTGGAAGGGGTATGGCAATCACTCCTGTAGTATACTATTTATCAATCACATTCAGTGTTGTTGTCCTTGCTCTAAGGCAGGGGTGGCCAACCCGCGGCTCGCGAGCCGAATGCGGCTCTTTGCCCGTCAATGTGCGGCTCTTCCACCCATAAAAAATATATATATATATTATAATATATATATATATATATTTTTTTTTATGTCACTCATTCCATAAGAATAAAGAATAAACATTTACAATTTTTTTTTAAATGGTCCATTTGCATGTTCTTGGTATCTGAATCTAGGGACATATATGGATCAGTGTCAGAAATAGTGTGTCTGTTACTAGGCTTGAGTAAATTGTAATGAACCAAAGGAGAATATCAATTCTATTTTAAAAAAGAAATTATCTTTGACTGTGAATAACACCATGCTAAAATTGACCAGACCTGAAAAATCTAAGCAAATGAATAAAGGGAAGATGATTAAACAGAAGGTTTTGTAGATACAGTACTGAATTCTGCCATCTTTTTTATAATGTAAATTTCTCCACCATTTTTCATCGTATTGCAACACCGTTTTTTGCAAGACGTTCACAGAAAGGTAGAGAAACTAACTGCGTTCTGTTGGCAATAACGTTCAGGTTTGTGGGAAGTAATCCCAAAAAATAAAAGAAATAAAAAAGTTAATCCAGAAGTCAGATGATTGACAGGGGCTGGTGTGAGCTGGGTAGGGTAGTTTTTGGAAATTCGAAAGCCCTGAGTCTCTTCCTTCAAAAGACTACACTCACTTTTGGCTGTGCCACTTCCTCCTGTCAATATGCGCCGGTTTCCGACTCAATGCCCTGAGATTTCTATAATCTTATATTTCACTAATAACAGTTAAAATAATTGGTAAACAAACGTAATGCTGAAAATATACACTTTTACTGTATATCTCGGGCTTAAGAGGCCCAAATTAAAAAGACATTAGCAACTTCAGAGGCCAGAGGGTGGGACATATAAACACATTTACTATCAAATAGCATTGTGAGGCTGAACAACAGGACCAATTGACTGTACATTGCTTAAAATATTTTAAATAAACATTATTTTTTTAAATGGCTAAAAGTGATTTTGTAATTTTCCAACCGTGGGTCTCACAGGGTACTTTTAACCCTGTGAGGCCCAAATAAAAAAGACATTAGCAACTTCAGAGGCCAGAGGGTGAGACCTATAAACACATGAAGGGTGCCGTGACTGAAAAAAAAGGTTGAGAAACGCTGATATATGGTGTGGCTCTTTGTGGTACCACAGTAATTTTTGTGGCTCTTAGTCTCTGACTGGTTGGCCACCCCTGCTCTAAGGACTTGTTATTGAATTGTCGTATTGCTTGTAATATACATTTCAGGTGCAAAGGTCAATGACCAAACACACCCAGACTACAATCCATCTGTATTCCCTTCAACATCACACTCTACAGTCTACACCATCTACGTCAATGAACATCAGTCGCCATGAGCGGCATGCAAAAAGGAACTTCTCTTCATACCATGGTAAGGGATATCATCTAGTTTTCAGTTACGTGCCAAAACCAATGGGTTCCTAAATTGCAGTTTCTTATTAGTATGGTTTTTATTTGATTTAAAGTGACTCCCCACAAGAGGCCTAAACGTTGCAGCCAAGACATCCAAGTTGAGGAAGCAGCCACACCTCCCATCACGAGCAGTGTCTGTTTGACGAGATGCAATCTCTCAGAGAGGAGAGGCATGCAGCCAAGGAGGATGGTGACCAACAGAGAACCAAGGTCGAGTCAAGCTCCTTGACCGCTTCATATGTGGACAGCAACGACACCAAATACAAGATGATGACAGGTGTTACCTGGCCAGTGCTTCTGCACTTGTTTTCTTTCATGCACACAGAGAAGACAAGGACCACCATAATCTCACCCAAAGATCAGCTATTTATCACCCTTGTCAAACTGCATCACAACATGTCCTTTGACCTCATCTCCCACATCAGAGGTGTGTCAAAGGCAACAGTCATCAAAGTGTTCTGGACCTGGATAGACCTGATGTACGTCAAGCTTGCCTTCTTGATTAGATGGCAGGACAGGGACCACATATTCTCAATTATCCCCCCAGTATTCAAAACAAAGTTTCCTCGTCTCACATCGATCATAGATTGTTTTGAAATTTTCATCGACGCACCCAGAAATCTCAAAGCTTGTGCTCCGTGCTATTCCTCCTACAAACGCCACGCCACAGTGAAAGTGTTCATATCGTGCATCCCAGTGGGTCACATTAACTTTGTGTCCCAGGCCTGGGGAGGCAGAGCCTTGGACATCCACATTGTCAGGGAGTGTGGATTTATAAACCCTGCGCTGCACATGCCCGGTGATCTGGAACGCTGGTGCCAGGACAACAGCCTGCTCCTGAACATTGGTAAAACCAAGGAGCTGATCGTGGATTATAGGAGAGGACAGCAGGAGACACACACACCACTGATGATAAACAGGGCTACCGTGGACAGGGTGAGCAGCTTTAAGTACCTGGGGGTCCACATCTCAGAGGATCTGACATGATCAACACACATAGACACAGTCGTAAAAAAGGCGAAGCAGCGCCTCTACCACCTGAGACAGTTAAGTAAGTTCAGAGTATCGGGGAAGATACTCCAGTCCTTCTACTCCGGAGCTGTAGAGAGCATCTTGCATGGAAACATCACTGCCTGGTATGGAAACAGCACGGCACAGGACAAGAAGGCCCTACAGAGATTGGTGCGCTCAGCCGAGCGTACCACGGGTATTGCACTACCTCCCCTGCAGGTTCTATACAACAAGAGGTGCAAATCCAGAGCCTGCAGAATAATGAAAGACCCCCACCACCCCAATAACAGCCTGTTCCAGCTGCTGAGGTCAGGCAGACGCCTGCGAACCCCAGCTACTAGGACAGAGAGGCTTAGGCTCAGCTTCTTCCCCCAGGCCATCAGAGCCTTGAACAATGAACACTGAGTGCCACAGAACACTGAACTTTCCACACACAAGCACACATGAGCACACACACGACACGCACGCTGTGCACGCTCACACACTAGCAGCCACTTTAACATGAGCAGGCACACACTCATGCTGCACACGCCCACACTTATGGCCAAAAAGGAAAGGTCACTTTAAAAATAGTATAGCAACAGTAACAGTGTATTGCACTACCAAAGGACCTAGCATGTCCTACATGCTCTGTAAATAACTATGTACAGATACCGAGATGTCCCACCATGTTACCTGTTATTGCACAATGTTGTTTTTTATTGGATTCTATATAATATAATATTCTATATTATATGTTGTTACTACTGTATTGCACATCGTTGCGGGCAAGACCACCCGCATTTCATTGTATACTTGTATGCCGTGACAAATAAAACTCTTGACTTGACTTCACTTGATCAGATCCTGGCAGACAGGGGTTTCACACTTGAGGATGACTTTGCATCTGTTTGCGGTGCACAACTCATTCTACCCCCATTTACTAGGAACAAGAAGCAGCTGTCTGCAGAGGCGGTGGAGAGAGTCCGGAAAATATCATCAGTGCGGATCCACATTGAGAGGGTGATTGGACTAGCCAAGAACCGATACACAATACTAAAGGGTCCAGTTCCGATTCGCTGTGTTCAGAGTCTAGCAGGTGAAGCCAATCGTGAGCAATACAGCAGCATCGACAAGATCATCCGAGTATGTGCTGCTTTGGTGAATCTGGGAGACAGCATTGTTCTCAAGGATTAGAGAGACATTTGTGATTGACCTGTGATACAGGACTAGGATTATTATTGCAGATGTGTTGCGTTAGATCTCGCTGATAATTTGCATGAGCCATTGTAAGTAAAACAAGATTAAATTGACCAATCAGGGGAAAATAGTATAATAAGCAAAAGTATCTGCAAAAGATAATTCTACTCAATATTTGATCAAATACAAGATATTTTCACTTGATACGATTTTATTTTTTGCAGTGTACTGTCTTTGCCCTGTGAGCCAGATTACAATGATTGTATTACAGCGTGTAGTAAATGTTTTGTGTAAATATTGTTATGGTGTGTAGACTATCTTACAAAAAATAAAAATATACACAATAAAATGTAAGTGTAACTAAAATACATTTATTGTCAACATCCATCTCTTCTATGGTACAGAACAAGACAGCAGGAAGGGTACAACTCTATCAGCTGAGTAAATGTTCATCAAAGTGTTGAGTGCTACAGTCAGGGTTCCCACACATTGCAAAATGAAATTCAAGGACTTTCAAGTACTTTCCTAAGCACAATTCTTCATTTTAAAATGACATTTAAAATGATACAATTCACTTAAATGCTGTTTTTATAGAAGAAAAAAAATATATGGCTTAAAACCAATTTCTGCACCACTAGGTGTCCCTCTAACACAGGCTATAAACATATGCCTATATGTAAAACTTACTGCCACCCTTGGGGGAAAGTCGGTCTTACTAGATTCTAAGACCAAGAGCTCCTGATATACGGGTGACAAATTAAAGGAAAAACCTGAAGTGTTGCAGTGCATATCACAATACTAGGGGTGTAACGATGCAACCTCACAACGATTAATTTCTATTCCGATTATTCAGGCAATTTTTTTCCGATTAATTTAGATTATAATCGATTCTAACATTTTCAAATCGATGCAGTTGAATCGTCACATTAGAATCGATGCATTTCGATTAATTGATGCATCGTTACACCTCTACACAATACTGTATTTTTATACATGCCACAGAGCATGATAGGATGTGAATTTCTTAATTGTATCATGCAGTACACCTGTATGGAAGCATCTGCATTTGTTGTTTCTCCACTCATTTATTCAGGGGTTTCCTTTCATTTGTCACCCGTCTGTATGTTCTTTTCTTATCTTATCTTATCTCCTATCGGTACTGTTGTCATTATGAATTGAAAATGGGGACACTTATGTAAACAAGATGAAAGTCATTCTCTGGTCTGCATCCCCTTAACAATTGTGTGTATTGAGCCGTACTGTATTGTACCCATTCTGCAATCTGTTAATAAAGTTTTCAATTAATCAATCAAGTCACGCCAACAAGCTATGCTAGCTCTAGTTCATGACAGCTAGCATAGCTTGTCCAACAATGCAGTAGTACTACAGTACCGATAGGAGCTTATCTTATTTTATCTAGTCTTGCGTGGATGTTTGATCGGGTAGTGGTACACATTTGGGTATTCGAGAGATTGCTATGTCTTTGGGTTGTTCTCCCAATGGTCTGCATGTGTCTTGTATGGACATGATTTCAAGTCAATCAGGGCAAGCTTTGACTAATATCTCGCCTTAGAATCACCAGAAAGGCTTTCGAAATAGTGAAATGCCATGTTGGCCTCAATATCTTCAAAACAAATTATATGAAAAGGTTATGAAATGACCGCATACATTTGATCAGTAGAAATCCGTTTGTTTCCCCAATACCAAGATGGCGGCGGTCTTGTGACGTCAGTGTGTCTTCAAGAATGGCCAATTGTCCTTGGAATGCCCACATTATTAACGGTTGAGAAATCTAGTGTTCTACGCATGAAGTGAAGTCAACTATCTTTTTCAGCAAATCTTAGTTACAACGAGATTGTGTTCCCTAGGTTAGGCAACGTTGTGTTTAAAGTATGTCGACTGTTTGCTTTGTCACTTGGGGTCTGGCTACAGAGGAGCCACCGCTAACGAGCAGAGAGGACGCTTGTTGTGTTGTTGAGGGTCTGGCTACAGAGGAGGCACCGCTAACGAGCAGAGAGGACGCTTGTTGTTTGTTGTTGAGAGTCTGGCTACAGAGGAGCCACTGCTAACGGGCAGAGAGGACGCTTGTTGTTTGTTGTGTTGTTGAGGGTCTGGCTACAGAGGAGCCACTGCTAACGAGCAGAGTGGACGCTTTCGTCAAGGTAAAAAACATAACCCGCTAACAATACTAAGCTATTAACATACTAAACTGATAACATACTAAGCTGATAACATACTAATCTTATAACATACTAAGCTGATAACATACTAAGATGATAACATACTAAGCTGATAACATACTAAGAAGATAACATACTAAGCTGATAACACACTAAGCTTATAACATACTAAGCTGATAACATACTAAGATGATAACATACTAAGGTGGGCCAATTCACAGAACAGTCCTCTGTGCAGTTTACCTTGATTTTCATTCCAAGTTGATTTTGTCCCCACTTTACTACCACCAGCCCCAAGTGAATAGGACAGGCTGAGACTCTCTCTCTCTATTTATACACGAATACGTGGCTTTATATAATAATACACGCTCTATACACTAATACATGCTCTATACACTAATACATGCTCTATACACTACTACACACTCTATACACTAATACATGCTGTTAGATTACAGTTGAATTAGCCTGTTGTTGATCGGTATCAGTCTTCATCGCCTCTCCTGGCCGTGTCTGCATTGTGTTGATTTAGTTCACGGAGGCAATCGCTCCGTGGAATTCTCACTCCCACGCACTGACTGGCTAAAACACTGTCTCTATTCCTTGTTGCATCCGGAAAAGAATGTAAGTGGAGTCATCATCTTATATATCTCATATCTTTATGAGGTCAACAAGTACCAAACAGGGGTTCTTATGTACAAAGTGATTGGTCTTCCTTTATCTTTGCCTAATTTTTTTCAAAGTTATTTTGAGTTTAATTCTCATTATCGTGCACATCTCACAAGAAGGAATAAAGACTTACGCATTCCTTTCTGTAGAACCTCTGTTGCCAAATTCTCATTTGTTTATCAAGGTGCAGTGATGTGGAATGATATACAAAATCTAACAGAAACATGTTGTTATGGTTTGTAACCGACCCCAATCGCACAACACAAGACAGGTATGGTGGTTTGCCAAGAAACAGATATTTATTGAGAACAGGGAAAAAGGGCACTGTCCCTTTAAGGGAGAAAACACAAAACACTGGAATAACACAAGAGGGGAAGGTAAAGTGCCTTTAAGAGGCGGGCAGGAAAAGGGAACACTATGGGAAAGTAAGGGAACGCCTAAGGGAAGGTTAAGGGAACGCCTAGGGACAGAGGAACTAGAGACTAGGTAAACTAGGGACAAGGAGAACTAGGGAGAGAGGACTAGGGACTAGGAGAACTAGGGATAGAGGACTAGGGACTAGGAGAACTAGGGACAGAGGGGACTGAGGCCCGCGGAGGCGGGCTGGGGAACAGGGAGGAACTGGGGACAGAGAACCGCGGAGGCGGGCTGGGGACAGGGAGGAACTGGGGACTGGTGGGAAACATCTGGGCCGCTCTGCAGAACAGAGGAGAGGGTTAATATTCAAAGGGAAAAAACAGAGCAGATGCAGAACAGTCCAAATAACAAAGTAACAAAGTAAATACTATCTTCGTGTGAACAAACACACAGTGGGAGATGAAATGTCCAAAATAATATCCACGAGAGAACAAAACAGAGTGGGAGATGAAATGTCCAAACTAATAACTAAGTGAGAACTAAAGGAGGCAATACGCTGGGTGAGTGACATCACAATCAAAACTCACCCAGGCGTATGCGTAATGGTGCAGGAACAGCAGCGGGACGAGGGCAAGGGGCATTACGCTGAGTGAGTGACATCACAATCAAAACTCACCCAGGCGTATGCGTAAAGGTACAGGGACAGCAGCGGGAACGGGGGCAAGAGGCATTACGCTGAGTGAGTGACATCACAATCAAAACTCACCCAGGCGTATGCGTAAAGGTACAGGGACAGCAGCGGGAACGGGGGCAAGGGCACTACGCTGAGTGAGTGACATCACAATCAAAACTCACCCAGGCGTATGCGTAAAGGTACAGGGACAGCAGCGGGAACGGGGGCAAGGGCACTACGCTGGGTGAGTGACATCACAATCAAAACTCACCCAGGCGTATGCGTAATGGTACAGGGACAGCAGCGGGGCGAGGGCATCGCCACCGGGTGGCTGGCTGTCCGAGCCGAGGGACAGAGTGCTGGAACAGTGGCGGTGGCGAGGGTGTCGTCCACCGGGTAGCCGCTGTCGGAGCCGAGGAACAGAGTGCTGGAACAGAGGCGGTGGCGAGGGTGTCGTCCACCGGGTAGCCGCTGTCGGAGCCGAGGAACAGAGTGCGTGCCACACCTTGGTGTGCGCGTCGGAACAGTGGCGGTGCGAGGGTGTCGTCCACCGGGTAGCCGCTGTCGGAGCCGAGGAACAGAGTGCGCGCCACACCTTGGTGTGCGCGTCGGAACAGTGGCGGTGGCGAGGGTGTCGTCCACCGGGTAGCCGCTGTCGGAGCCGAGGAACAGAGTGCGCGCCACACCTTGGTGTGCGCGTCGGAACAGTGGCGGTGGCGAGGGTGTCGTCCACCGGGTAGCCGCTGTCGGAGCCGAGGAACAGAGTGCGCGCCACACCTTGGTGTGCGCGTCGGAACCGAGAGACGCCTCGGGGTGCGTCTGCGAGGAGGAGTGTGCCAAGCACGAGGATCCTTGGAAGATGCGCGTTGCGCGCTGGAGACTGGAGAGCGTGCCAAGCCCTTGAAGATGCGCGTTGCGCGCTGGAGACTGGAGAGCGTGCCAAGCCCTTGAAGATGCGCGTTGCGCGCTGGAGACTGGAGAGCGTGCCAAGCCCTTGAAGATGCGCGTTGCGCGCTGGTGACTGGAGAGCGTGCCAAGCCCTTGCAGATGCGCGTTGCGCGCTGGTGACTGGAGAGCGTGCCAAGCCCGAGGGTCCGGAAGATGCGCGTTGGTCTAGATGTGCGTCAGGACGAACAGCTGCGCTGGGGTCTGCAGTGGAACGCTGGGGTGCCTCCCGTGGAAGTTACAGGGAGCGCAGAACAGTCTCCTCCACAGGCTACGGCGACAGCAGACGAAGGCTTGAGCGCATCTGGCGCGCTGGTCTGGATGTGCGTCAGGACGAACAGCTGCGCTGGGGTCTGCAGTGGAACGCTGGGGTGCCTCCCGTGGAAGTTACAGGGAGCGCAGAACAGTCTCCTCCACAGGCTACGGCGACAGCAGACGAAGGCTTGAGCGCATCTGGCGCGCTGGTCTGGAGTGGAACACTGGAATACCTCCCGTAGAGGATTAGAGAGCGCAGTACAATGTCTCCCTCCAGGCAAACGGCGACAGGTGGCCAAAGCTTGCACCTCGTCTCACGCCGGAGATAAAACAGCAGGCAGACAGAGGATCTCCCGAAAGAGTCTAGATGTTTAGAGAATATGACTCGGCAAGTATACAACACGACCCCACGCCGAAACGAGGGGAAGCGCCCTGGTATTTAAAGCCCACCGGGGAACTAATTAGCCTGCCACCACAGGTGCGAGAGGTAATTGATAATAGTCCAGGTGTGGCCACTGAGAGTAAACGAGAGTAAAGAACGAGAGGGTGGGGGCTAGAGAGAGTGAGTGAGAAGGGAATTTCTAACAGTAGGCTTTAAAGAAACAGAGAAAAGGTGGTGAGCAGCGGGCAAAACCTCACACATGTTCCACTTTAAATATATTTAAAAGTACAATGCAAGAGGCTGCGGTCTCGACTCCCGGAGTCAGCATTGCCTTGGCTTGGGCTGATCGCTATACTAACCCGTTTGGGCTGGGTTAGGGGGAGGGAAGTCACGGTGGGAATCTGGCGTTGTGGACAGCAGGTCAGGTCTGGGCGCTTGCTCAGCGGAGGCAGGACTTGATGAAGGCAGCGTGACCTCCCACGTGTTACACTTCACCAATGAGAGTCCTCGCTGCCAGGTGAAAAAAATAGTCACTGGCTGTCACCGCGCGTGTCGGAGGAAGCGTGCCGATGACTTCAGGATTCCCTTGTACTGACCAGTAGGAGAAAATGCGCACAACAAACAGGTAGGGGAGGGGGGGAATTGGCACAACGACAAAAAATTGGGACGGGGAGAAAACAGAGAAAAATCGGAGAAAGAGAGGATTAAAAAAATATATATGTATATATATATATTTAAAAGTAAGCTTAAAAAAGAACTAGAGATCCTGTAGTCTGTAGTATCCATGTGTAAGACTTTTTTCTTTTCTTTTTTTCCACCATTATAATTGTTGTATAATGCTGCATTGTATGTATCTGTGTGTATGAGAGAGGATTATGCGCATGTGTGTTTGTGCATAATGTGGGAGGGGGGGGGGGTGATTTTTGTTATCCTAGAGGGGAGGTCGCTTATAAGCCCTTGGTTTTTTTTTTACCTTTCCTGCACATTTTAACTGTTCTTCTTTTACTTATTTTATTCCAAAATGTATGTTTGTAAGTGCAAATAAACAATAACAAATATCAAAAGGCTGGTTTATTTGCATAAACAAAGGTCTCATACAGAATGAGACGAATTGAAAGTCTTTATAAAGTTTTGAAACTAAATTAATAAGTTCTATCTCTCTTGGTTGTGCTATCTCTCCTCACTCTTCTCTCTCTCTCTCTCTCTCTCTCTCTCTCTCTCTCTCTCTCTCTCTCTCTCTCTCTATACTGAGGAATGCCGACCTTGACCAGCTCCGACTAGCTCTCCTGGGTTGCCTAGGCCAGGGGTTCCCAAACTTGTCAGGCCAGGGCCCAGAAAATAAGGCGTCAGAGAGCCGCGGCCCAATGCACAGGCTTTTTTTTTTTTTTTTTTGCCAGGCAACTGATTTTTTAAGCCAAATATCACTTCAATCCTATTAAGTTAGTTCAAGTTAGTTATTCATTTATATGTGCTATTTATGAGAGGGCTAACTTGTTGCAAAATAATAATGATAATAATAATAGCCTCATTAAAATACTATTGTTGCTTCGGTTGTTTTCAGCGTTTTATGTGCATAATCTGTTATTTAGTTTGAAATGTTCGTTGAAATAAGTAGATTTTTCGTTTTTGTTTATTTATTAAGTTAATATAAAACCATATAGTCACATTTTAGAATACAATAGAATAGAATTTTTGAATATAACTAGAAACACTGTCCTGGCCTGCTTCTAAGTTCAGTGGCCTGACAATTTTTATTATTTTTTTTTTAATCATCTCGCGGCCCACCCGTGGCCGTGGCTGCTCGCGGCCCACCTTTGGGTCGCGACCCCGACTTTGGGAACCACTGGCCTAGGCGACCCACTATCTTTCTCTCCTGCGTTGTTTTGACTCCGTCCCTGGTTACTTGGCACTTATCTCGTCACCCTAGCAACCGCTTTGACCCATATCTCTCTCCTCCTCACAGGCACTGAACTCATACAGAAGTTCAGAACAGATTCAGTCTTAAATCCTAAACACAATTATGTACTTTCTCCTGTTATGATCATAATGAAGTAATATCTTTCAATGCTCTATACACTAATACATGATCTATACACTAATACATGCTCTATACACTAATACATCATTTACACACTACTACATGCTCTATACACGAATACACACTCTATACACTAATACATGCTCTATACACTAATACATCATTTACACACTACTACATGCTCTATACACTAATACACACTCTATACACTAATACATGCTCTATACACTAATACATGCTTTATACACTAATATTTCATACCTCATTGCACCTTACCCTGAGTTGTACCTCATCCCATTTCTGCATTGTACTGTATACATATTGTATTGTAACTCAGTTACACATTTTTCTACTCTGTATTGTATATAATGTATATTGAACACTTTTGCTTACACTTGTTACGTACTTTTGACTTTCTATTTTATACTTTATTATACCTACTCTATTTTTATCTAGCACACTCTCAGGAGCATAACAGAAAAAAAGCATTTCATATAAAAGTATTCTGTATCTTTGTATGACAACTAATAAAGAAACTTGGACTTGAACTTCAGTCTGTATCACAAACAGTACTGTATTTGCAAATCTGGTATGTCATAAATGTATAGATGTAGCAGTACTGACTATCTGTATGTCATGTATGTCATATATGTCTATATGAATTGAAAATGGGGGACCCTGATGGAAACAAGACAAACGTCTTTCTCAGGTCTGCATCCCCTTAACAATTGTATGTATTGAGCCGTACTGTATTGTACCCATTCTGCAATCTGTTAAATAAAGTTTTCATTCATTCATTCATTCTGAGCTCACGGAGGAGATAAAACTGGGAACGAGGTTAGAGCTCACAGATGACGTTATTCAACCAAGGGGAGGAGTCTACGGGGCGACCGGAGCGAGTTACCAGGGGCGTGACGTAATCTAAGATGGCCGTGCATCGCTGTTAAAACCATAGCAGCAAACGTTGCTACAGCCAGACTATTTACAATGCGAAGCTTTTATCTCACTTCTCTGGTACAAAACCCGTTATCAAACTAAAGGACAAGTTAAACAGAACACATTTGTGATCGGTCACCGTCAACTCCTCCGTGCAAACATTACTGACTTTTAACCCGATTGTGAACAAGATCAAGGGTGTGTTGCCTTTGTTGTGAGTCGGACCAGAGACATGTTGGATATAATTAAACGAGTCTCTTGCTAACGTCTCTGTGGCAGAACTTTACGGGACCAAGGCGTTCTTCTTGTGGAAACAGATCAGACTGTGGACACCACAACATCTGTAAGTACAATTATGTTCACATTGTTTTCCTCTTATTAGTCTATTTGCCATCCCATAGAGCCCCATTGTGAACCCGGAAATTTCGGAACCACCAAAGTTTTATGATGGATATGGATAGTACGGGTCCCCAGCACTCAGAAACTGCCGGATGCTAAATTGTAAATGTTGGGCAACTTTTTTTACTTGCATAATTAGCATAAATCTGCATAATCGCCTAAATGGACAAATCTCAGAAACTACTTGATCAATTTCAACAATGTTGGAGTTGTTTTGGGGGTTATTCAGGATGCTGAATCCATTTATGATACTTAATAGAAGACATTTATTTCAAAATTGCTATATTTACTGGAATTTACCAAATTTCTACTCATTTTGGTGCCATTTTTTATGAATTTTCAGTTCATAAATGTTTCAGAAGATGCTGAATTTATAGATCATTTTCATGAAAAGTTCAATTGTAAACAGAATGATAATAATAATAATAACTTTCATTTGTAGAGCGCCTAATGGGGTACTCTAGGCGCTTATGCTGCTGCAGGTGAGCTCTGCCATGAGTCCACGTGGCAGCAGAGCAGTTTGTTGCCACAACTAGAAACTATTCTACTGGATTTTTGTATGTGACTGTTACCTTATAAAATTTCCTCAGAACCCCAGTTCCTAGCCTTGACTGAGACTTCAGTGTGCTAATCGTTAACGCAAAACTTCCAAGTGAGTAGTGGCTAATTTGCACCATGATCTCATTCCTACTGTGGCAACGAGCAACTGCAGCTGCAGCAAATACAGACCCCTGATTTTCAAGGATTGTTGTTTCAATGCAAGTAAGTTGAGAAAATATAAACAGATACACAAACTGTGGTTTTATTACTATCCAATAACAAACACTGAATATAATATGATCACAAGCTGTCAGATGGCTAATGTTAACCCTAATAGCTTACTACAGTAAACTAGCTCTACAGTAAGCTAGCTCTTAGGGTTAACGTTAGCCATCTGACGGTAACTAATGTTAATGCATATGTTAGCAATGTATGTCATGTAGGGGTGTAACGATTCGACCTCACTATGATTAGATTCGATTACGATTCTTCAGGCAACAATTCAATGCATCATGAAATCTCTTCATTTGACCACGATTCGATTCGATTAATTTTCTATCAGTTAATTCCCCCAAAAATGTTGAAAACACAAATGTGGCTGGGGGAACTGATTCACTCAGCATGAATGGACTATAGGTCAACAAAAACAATACACACAAACAAAATCTTTTTAAAGATATTTTTTTCCCCGATTATAATCGATTCTAACATTTTCAAATCGATGCAGTTGAATCGTCACATTAGAGTCGATGCATTCCGATGCATCGATGAATCATTATACCCCTAATGACATGAATGTGTGATTATTACCTAGCCTCGCATCACCAGGCTCTATCCCTTGTCACACAGAGAAGCATCAAGTTTGATTCTAAATATTGTATAGAGTATTCATATGGTACTACTTTTGCTCTCCTTAATGTAGAATTGTGTGATAGAAGATCTGAGGCACTGAGGCAGAGAGAGACCCAAAAGGTAATGCAAATACCAGTCAAGTTCCAGTCAAGATACCAATAACATGGGAAATACATGTTTTCATTGGAATAGTGAACAGCCCGTCCGAAATGTACATTCTGGCAATGTATCCATATTGCTCTGTAATGTAGAGTGTGTGGTAGTGCAGAGACGGAGGATACAAATAGTGCATTCTTCTTTTGTTAATTTCAGATTGACATGTCAAGGAAGAAATGCCTATTCGAGCCCTGTGATGGCAAGGACAATGACTTCAAGACATCTGGACCAAAAGGCATTACAGCTTTGCTTCAGAGGAGTGAAGAGCTTGACGATTCAGCTACAACTGAGACTTTATCGAACATCATTTCTACCCATGGTGTGTCAGCCTCTGTAGTTTGTCACAAATCATGTTATAGCTCATATACCTCTAAGTCTAGAAAGGCAACCAAACGCAAGCTCAGCTCATCTGATGGTCAGCTAGGGAAACGTATGTCTCGTTCTCATGCCTTTGACTTTTCTAAACAATGTCTGTTTTGTGGTATCATTTGCGAACCCAAAGACACCAAACACCCTGATAGATGGAAGCCAGTGAAACAATGCCGGACTGTTGAGAGACCAGGAATGCAATCCTTCAAAAACATCATCTTGTCTAAATGTGATGAGCGCCAGGATCAATGGGCTGAGGAAGTGGCTCTACGGGTAAATGCCGTCCTGGACCTGCATGCAGCTGATGCCCAGTATCACACCAAGTGCTACGATGACTTCAAGAGAGTTTCCTCAAGTGCAAGTTCCCAGTGCAGACCGTTTGATAGCTATTTAGCTGCTGTCATTGACCACATGAATGCAGACAAGTCATCAACCTGGACAGTGTCAGAGTTACATGATATATATGTAGCCAACTCCGGGCACCTCTGCAGTAAGCAGATGCTATCTAACTTGTGTGACTTTTATGGCGATGCTGTAGCTGTCATGAGGGTGGAAGGGTGCCAGACTATTGTTGGTTTTAGACATTCCATGAGTAAGTCACTCAAACTGGTAAAACGAGAAAAAACCACTGCCGCTGATGAAGTTATCACCAAGCTTGTGAAGAGAGTGCAAGCTGAGGTGCAGAATATTCCCTTGTACCGTGAATATGACCTTGGCAGCTTCCAGCATGACAAGATCATACAAGCCACAAGTCCATCCCTTTTGAAGTTTGTCTCCTGTCTGGTATCAAAGGAAGGAAAAGTGACCAAACCATCACTTACACTCGCTCAGTGCATCCAGCAGCACATCAGTGGGTGCTGGAATCAGACAACCCTGGGGCTTGCCGTAAGACTCCACCATAAATATGGTAGCGCAGAGCTGGTCAAGAATCTTAACGAGCATGGCATTGTCACCACCTACGATGAAGTCATACGGTTCCGGAAGTCAGCTGCCAAATATGCTTCAGAGGACCCAGAGAAGTATCTGCGCACAGTTGGAGAGGCAGATTGGCCCCATCCACAGTTGGGGTGACAATTTTGATCTTGTGGTCTTCACACCGAACGGTTGCCGCACGACTCATGCCATGGCCACTCAGTTTGTGCAGAATCCTGCAGGTATTCTGTTCCCTGGAGGAGCCACTCCTGGTGGTGGGGTCGTGTCACTAAAACTACCTTGTCTGACAAAGCTTGACGCTGGGAAACTCTGTCTGGCTCACAAGAGCAGTTTTGTGATCGAACATTACACAGGCCCCAAGAAGATGACACCACCAGCTCTGAAAGAAGTCCCAAGAACTGATCCCTCTGTTCCAGATGTCGTACTTGTTGATGCATCGCAACTCATCTACCACGTGGTGTGGCCATCATCAGGCACTGTTGCTGACCTCGCAGCTGGCATGCGGCACTGGCTTAAACGCTACAACACTCAAACATGTGTCATCTTTGACCGCTATGAGCAAGTGTCTGCCAAAGACCATGAGAGGCAGAGACGAGCTGGGAAGAGCTCCACAGAGTACCACCTTTCAGTGACAACTCCTCTACCTAGTCGTGAAAAAGTGATGAAGAACAAAGCTAACAAACGGAGACTGGGTGAGCTTCTGTGCACACACAGTATAGGAGATCACATCACAATGGTTAGTAGAGCAGACAGCATTGTCACACATGATGAGGCCGATGTCTCCCTGATCTCATACATGCTGGATGCCACCATCAGTGGAGCTAAAACAGTCCGCATTCTCAGCGATGACACTGATGTGTTTGTCCTGATGGTCTACTGGTGCTGGAAGAGGGACATCACCTGTCATCTACAGATGGAGAGATGGGATGGGACTGTCCTAAACATAAATCTGACAGTAGAAAACCTTGGTGAGCAGTGTCACTCCATCCTGGCTATCCATGCTCTCTCCGGATGTGACACCACCTCTTATCCATGTGGGAAAGGAAAGGTATCTGCGCTTAAGGCCATGACAGCAGTATCTGGTGATCTGCTTCACATCATTGGAGAGGAGGGAACTACATATTCACAAATCACAGAGACAGTGAAGAGTTTCTTCCTGACTATACAACCAGAGAAGATCAGCATCTCTCAACAATGCCAGATATGAAATCTACCGAAAGCGCAAAATCCCCCCAGCACTGAAGACACTGCCTCCGACAGACCTTAACGCTCTTCTCCATGGACGACGTGCCCATCTACAGGTGCTGCTTTGGAAAGCAGCAGACCGCCCAGACCCACCAGCTGTGGATGGAACAAAAAGGAGGGTGAAAAGGAGGGAGAGGAAGTCATCATGCCTGTCCTGGATGGAAGCCCAGTTGCTCCGCCTGCCCTCTTGGAAATGATTAGTTGCAACTGCAAAGCAGGTTTGAAGCCATGTTTAAAAGCAAAGTGCAGCTGCGTATAGCTGCAGGCCTGGCTTGTACCAACTACTGCTTCTGTAAAGGCAATGACAGCACATGTTGCAACTCACTGACACACTCGCAGCAAAAAGAAGATGACATTAAAGTAAATTCAGAGGAAGATGAAGACAGTGGGGAGGAGTTTGATGATGAGGAGTTTGACGATGTGGATTCAGAGTTCTGAACACGGTAGCCACTTTCTGAGTGAGAAGTAATTATCAACTACTATGCAGTAGGAGGAAGCGCATATTGTTATGTTGTGGCCTATATGCTTGAGTAATGTAAATACCTTTCTTTTGTTATTTCTGTTTTATTAAGCTATGTTATTGTACACCAGTTGCATGTTGTACCAGTTTTTGTTTAGTTTTTCCAATTAGCTGTGACGTTACAGGTAGTAAATAAAAGAGCGGATGCCCTTCACATCTGAGTCTTTGTCTTGACAACGCAGATCTTTATACACCTGCCTATCTACTGTACTATGACAATATGACATTACCATATTAACTATTTGGGGTCAGTAGAGATATTGTGAATACATAATGTCTGTGCTGTCCAAATGTAATCATTTCAGTGTCCTCTAAAACTTTCTAATTGACTGAAAATGCACCAAAGTTGCAAAAAAATTTGTTGAAAATTTGTAAATTTTTGTAAATATTGCAATTTCATAACTCTTGAGTATCACCAATGGATTCAGCATCCCGAATAACCCCCAAAACCACTCCAACATTGTTGAAATTGATCAAGTACTTTCCGAGATTTGTCCATTTAGGCGATTATGCAAATGTATGCTAATTATGCAAATTAAAAAAATTGCCCAACATGTTAAACTTAGCATCCGGCAGTTTCTAAGTGCTGGTGACCCATACTATCCATATCTATCATAAAAGTTTGGTGGTTCCAAAATTTCCGGGTTCATCGTGTTGGCAAATAGACTATATTGCTCCTTCCTTGCAGCAGCGGAGCTCGAAAGTAACATTCAAGTTGTACAACCACAGCAACAGTGTTGGAAAAGTTCAGTTCACAGTTCACACATTTTAAAATGAACTAGTTCAGTTCATAGTTCATAATTAAAAATGTTGAACAAAATTTATAGTTTATAGTTCTTTTTTCAATACGTTGCTGCGAGCTATTATTTGACAAATTTATTGCCACAACCCATAGAATACTGACATTTCCATAACGCTTTGCTGCCGCCCATTCAGTCCACACTAGTAGCAGAGCAGCTTTCATCTCTACAGTATATTTTCAAAAACATGAGGAAAAACGTGCTGCTTGAATGGTCTTTATTAAGTATAATAATCTAAATATACTTAAAGTACCAAAAGTGAAAGTAGTCATTGTGCAAACATACATGTGCCACTGCCGACATAACTCTGTACTAACACAACACGAGGTAGGATGGAACCAGGCTGAGGTATGAAACTAAGGTTGTACCTCAAAGTTCAATATTCAAACTGCAAAACATTTACCGACTTTAACTAAAACTCTTTTAAATGCTCATAAACCGACGTTGTAGAGTCTGACTCTGAGCGAGTGCAGAGCCTTCTAAAAGTGCGAGTGCTGCTGCATAGACCACCGCAACACTTCCGGGATTCTGAAATCGGGGAGGAGATAGCGGGGGGAGCATATGAATGAATGTCGATGAGAGCCTTGATGTAACTTAAGTGGTTGCAGCTACAGTACGGCTGTGGGGGTGCTAGAGACATGATGCAATATACTTTTATGTGTCTGAATCTCCTGAACACGGCGCGACCCATTCCTAATCGATCTCGGCCGAGATCAAGTCCCCTTTTCAGCACCTACTCCCCAATGGGGGACCCTGATGGAAACAAGACAAACGTCTTTCTCAGGTCTGCATCCCCTTAACAATTGTGTGTATTGAGCCGTACTGTATTGTACCCATTCTGCAATCTGTTAAATAAAGTTTTCATTCATTCATACGCATGCACAGATTGTCAACGGAGTCTGAACGTCGCCTCCGCGCGTCTGGGCAGACTGAACGGTTATAGGGTGGCAATATGCTGGATACTATAAGACTGTTGAAGAAATGTAATTCATGATCTTGATCTGATAAACATATTACAAACAAATGATCAATAGTAGGGGTGTAACGGTACACATATCCATACTTAACCGTTTCAGTAATGGACCTTCGGTTCGGTACCGCTGTGTACTGAACGAATGCAATGGTACGTTAACCACCAACGGAACGCGTGTGCAGAATTTTATTCAAAACTCCAAGTTCACCTCCCAATACCCTGAAGACTCTGGCAGTAGCACTCATTCAAGGGTACTACGACTATGCTTGCACCTCATGGTACCAAAGCACCTCAAAGGCGCTAAAAAAACAAAATTACAAACATCACAAAACAAACTGGTCAGACTACTGCTTGACCCTACTCCTAGAACCCACCTCACCCCTGCCCACTTTGACAACCTCGGATGGCTTAGAGTAGACGACAGAGTACAGCAACTTGCAATGGGCCTGGTCTACAAGATACACGACTACACGACTAAGGTACCCATGTACATGTCAAAATACTTCCCAAAGGTCAGTGAATACCACGACCACAACACCAGAGGGAGCTCCACAAATCATGTTAAACCCAGATTCGGCTCAAACAAGCGATTAAACACGTTTCGCAACTATGCCACATCAATGTGGAACGCCCTACCCACAGCTGTAAAGGAATGTGAATCACTACCTACCTCTCTACGAGAGACTACAATTCGAAACTGGCCCCTGTAAATGTCCCAACCCAACCCCCTCCAATGTAAGTAAGTAAGTAAGTGGGTAAACATTTATTTATAAAGCACCTTTCATACATGTCATGCAGCTCAAAGTGCTGTACACAAACATACGCATATGTAAATGTAGCACTTGTGTCAATTTCTGTAACAGCTGTTCACCACAGGCACAGTTCTAGGTTCGAATGAGGAGAGGAGTAATATGCACAATTAAAAGAATAGTGGACCAGAGACAGAATTATAATAATGACCGGTTTATTAATAAGCGCGCTAGCTAGACATACAGACATATAGACGTATAGTACAAGGTAGTAGTTGTTTGAAGTATCCCTTTTAGGTTCTTTCAGTAACCTCCCCTCTCAGGAGGGTTAGTTCGATATCAAGTCCTAGATTGATTGGATCAACACATTAGGTTTGGTTCAGACGTCTCTGAGGTTATCTCTAGCTAAAAGCTAGGTTCAAGGTTGAATATTGGATGTATCCTTTTATCGTCAGTAAACTATCAGTTTATCATTAGTAAACACTATCAGTTTATCATTTCAATAGGTAAATGTTTAAACATATTAATTTAAACCTTTAAATGTGCACGGAACGCAAATACCTTATTAGGTGAAATGCTCCTTTAAACTCTTCCTTTGAAGGTGTAACACAACAAAAGTACCAAATGGCATATTCTAGGTTATGGGAATGCAAATACCTTATTAGGTGAAATTACCCTTTAAACCTTCTTTCTTTACAGGAGAACCATCAGTGATTCAACTATAATCAAAGTCATCAATGGGATTCAAGTATCTTATTGGGTACATTGACCCTTTAACTCGTCCTCTTTACAAGAGAACATCAGTAGTTCAGGTATCTTACTGGGCGTATTTACCCTTTAAGTCTCCCTTCTTATAGGAGAATATCAGTGGTTCAAGTATCTTACTGGGTGTAATTACCCTTTAAGTCTCCCTTCTTATAGGAGAAATATCAGTACCCATATATCAAATTAAATCAAATCAAATACAAAATACAATATCAAAATAACAAAAGGTGAACGGGTCGAAGCCCTTGGAATGTCCTTGTATTCTTGTTCAATCAGTTTGTGTATCAGAAAAGGATATAGGTCAGTTCAATCCGTGGAAGTTCTTATGATTCAAGTTCAATCAGTTCAATCCTACCGGACTGTTGGGGTAACAGGAGTTGAGCAACAGGGGTATTCGAATCGGCTGGCATTAGCCTTGAGCTATATCAGAGGTTCAGTGGGTTGGTGTGTTCATAATATCCTACATTGTTGATTATTCTTATTGCTTTTTTTTGCATGGTGCATATTGGCTGTAGAGTGCTTTTGTAGGTATTACCCCACACCTCCGCACAGTAGCTCATATATGGTAGGAAGAGTGTACAGTACAGTGTATACAGTGTTTTTTGGTTTAGAATGTGTCTTATCTTGCATAAAACACCAACACTCCGTGCCAATCTAGTCCTGACATATTTGATATGAGGTTTCCAGTTGAGTTTGTGGTCTATTATCACACCCAGAAATGTATTATCAAATACCCTCTCCAGTTTAATACTATCAATCATTAGTTCAACCAGTGTATTTACTTGTATATCACGTTTACCAAATATCATGATTTTTTTTTTTTTTTTTTTTTTATATTTAATGATAATAGATTTACATCAAACCACACTTTCAGCTTGGATAGCTCAGCTGCGACATTCTTTAAAAGCATTTGGAGGTATTGCGTTCGTCACCAGCCCCGGAGCTGTGAGCTGGATTCGCCTGTTCGAATCCAGCTCACAGCTCCGGGGTTGTCACCAGCTTGGCTGGCCGTCTGCACTAATACAATTGGCTGTATTAGAGGGTGGGAGAAGCTGGCGGGGTGGGTCCGGGTCGTTGTAAACAGCGACTCCTACAGTTCGGTCGGGGCGCCTGCTAAGCGCGGATAGGACTCGAGGGGGATAGTGTGGTCCTCCCACACGCTACGCCCTCTCGATGAGAATCCGCGCTGCCAGGTGAAAAGAAGCGGTGATTGGCTGGACGTGTGTCGGAGGAAGCACGTGGTAGCCTCCACTCTCCCAGATGATCTGACTGTGGGGGGTAAGTGCGCAGCGACCAGGAAGGGACTGGGAATTGGCATACGACTAACATTGGGATGGGAGAAAATCGGAGGAAAATGGAGGGGGAAAAAGACCAATAAAAAAAAAAAAAAACATTTGGAGGTTCTCTCCCTCACAGAAGACATTTGTATCGTCAGCAAAAATTTAATTCTTCAATATTTTATACGCATTACCTATATCATTTATATACAGTATGAATAGTTTCAGGCCCAGAATTGACCCTTGCGGCACACCACAGATTATGTTTGACTGAGTGGACCTGTACTCTCCCAACTGCACAAACTGTTGTCTTTGTTCTAAGTAACTCTTTAACCATTTGAGCCCTACTCCTCTGATCCCATACCTTTCCAATTTTAGTAGCAGAATATCACGATTTATAGTGTCAACCGCCTTCTTCAGATCTATGAAGACCCCTATTGCAAACTTCTTATTATCAATTATGCTTGTCAGTTCTTCTACTAGGTCCATTAGTGCCAATGACGTTGAATGATTCGATCTAAATCCATATTGACTGTCTATAAGTAATGCGTGTTCATCAATGAAACTGTCCAATCGTGCAGCAAATAATTTTTCCATGATCTTTGAGAACTGGGAAAGGAGAGAAACCGGCCTGTAATTTGTGAATAGATTTTTCTCACCTGCTTTGAAGATCGGTATCACTTTTGCAGTTTTAATTTTGGTTGGGAAGGCACCCAGTTTGAATGAGAGGTTACAAATATGCACTAAAGGGTCTGCTATGGCTATTATTACTTGTTTAATTAAAGTCATGTCAATGCCGTAACAATCTGTTGATGTTTTATTCTTAAAATTGTTCACAGTATCCATAATTTCATTTTTATCCGTTTTTCTCAAGAAGATAGTACTTGGGTTTCGTTCTTCAAAATAATTAGAAACACCTCCCCCTTGTGGCGGGGTTATCTCCTCCGCCAGTTTGGGCCCCACATTAACAAAAAATCTGTTGAATCCTTCTGCCACCTAATTTTTCTTACTTACTGACTTTCCCTCATCTATAAATTCATCTGGAAAGCCAGAACTAGTTGATTTATTTCTTATAATTGAGTTTTATATATTCCATGTTCCCTTATATGTTATTTTTATTTTTTTCTAATACATTATCATAGTACTCTTTCTTACAATTTCTAACAATATCAGTTAGTTTATTTTTGTATAGTTTATACTTAATTTCTTTCTCTTTATTTCTATGTTTTATAAATTCTCTATATACGTTTTTTTTTTTTGCAAGCATTCAACAGACCTCCTGTAATCCAGGGTTTGTCAGATTATTTTTGCATTTGTTCTACTTTGCTGCATTGGACATCTTCTGTCATATAACAGCAGGAGCATATTCAGAAAAGAATCATAAGCAGAATCCACATCTATTGATTCATATACCTTTCTCCAGTCCTGTGATAATAGTTATTTTCTGAACCTATTTAAAGTGTCCTCCGTTCTTTGATTTAATTTGATTTGAAATCTTTATTTATAACATGCAATGAATACAAACAAACAATAACAAAAGCAAAACACAACTCAATCTACATGTTCGAAAAGGAGTAGGAAGAACAGTATACACTTATTTAATCCTACCCCCTTTCCACTACTCAAATGAGTGTACTATTTTAAAACCTAAAAAAAAAATATATATATATATATATATATGCAAAAAAAAAAACTATATATGTAAAACACGAAAGAAATAAAATAAAAATGTAAACACTCATGAATATCAAGTCCCTTCCTCATCTCTGTACCTTGTGAACATAATTTCCTTATACATCAGTTTGAATTGTCTCATGTTTGGACATTGCTTTATCACCACATTTAGACTGTTCCACAGTTTCACTCCACATATCGAGATACAGTGTCTTATCATGGTAGTGCGTACATTTAGCACTTTTAATTGTGTTCTCCCCTCAGATTATAACCCCCCTCCCTATCAAAGAACAATTCTAGAATGTTTCTTGGAAGTGCATGACTTTTTGCTTAATACATTAATTATGCCGTTTTAAATTCCACAAGATCATTTAACTTCAATGTCTTTGACTCCAAAAACAATATGTTAGTGTGATCACGATAACCTGCAATGTGAACTATCCTTATGGCCCTTTTTTGGAGTATAAAAAGTGGTTGTAGTGTTACTGTAGACTTATAATTGTTTCCCCAGACTTCAGCACAGTAATTTAAATATGGTAAAACTAGTGAACAGTAGAGAATGTAGAGTGATTTTCTATCAAGAATGTGCTTTACTTTACTCATGACTGAAATGCTTCGTGAGAATTTAGATTGGACATGTTTTATGTGAGGTTTCCAACAGATTTTATAGTCTATTACATCTAGGAATTTATTTTCATAAACTCTTTCAATAATCACATAATTTATTTTAACTTGTACCTGAGTATCCAATCTACAGTTTCCAAACAACATCATTTTAGTTTTGCTCAAGTTCAATGATCATTTGTTTCTAATCAAACCATTCCTTCAATTTCTTCATTTCAGATGTGATGAAGTTCCAGCACGGAACTAGGCAAAATCTGCATATGACTCGCTGATAACAAACTATCATTACACATGGGCAAAACAGAGTCCATTCTCTTCGGTTCAAATAACAAACTCAGCAAGACCGACGGATTCTCAGTTACAGTGGGTGACAATATTGTCACAAGGAAAGACGAAATTACCTACCTGGGTTCCATCCTAGAGGCAAATCTTTCCTGTGACAAAATGGCATCCAATGTAATAAAAAAAGTCAACCAACGAACTAGATTCTTGTACCGGATCTCCTCTCTGGTAAACAAGAATACCCTGAAGACTCTGGCAGGAGCACTCATTCAAGGGTACTATGACTATGCGTGCACCTCATGGTACCAAAGCACCTCAAAGGCGCTTAAAACAAAATTACAAACATCACAAAACAAACTGGTCAGACTACTACTTGACCTGAACCCCAGAACCCACCTCACCCCTGCCCACTTTGCCAACCTAGGATGGCTTAGAGTAGACGACAGAGTACAGCAACTTGCAATGGGCCTGGTCTACAAGATACACTATACGACCGGGGTGCCCATGTACATGTCAAAATACTTCCCAAAGGTCAGTGAATACCACAACCACTACACCAGAGGAAGCTCAACAAATCATGTTAAACCCAGATTCGGCTCAAACAAGGGACTAAACACGTTTCGCAATTATGCCACAACAATGTGGAACGCCCTACCCAAAGCTGTAAAGGAATGTGAATCCCTGCCCACATTCAAAACCGCTCTTAAAGAGCACCTACGGGAGGCTGCAATTCGAAACTGGCCACCGTAAATGCCCAAAACCCCCACCACCTCCTAATAGACAGTCTCCTCCCCACCGCATGTATATATTCCCTCCCCGCCGTATGTATATTTCCCTCCCACCCACCCACCCCCTCCTAATGTACAGTCCCCTCCCCATCATATGTATATACTCTGTCAGGATCTAGGGGTAACAGTACTGTATATTTGAATACCGCTTATGTCACAAATGTATCAGTACTAAATACCTATATGTCCCTATGCCATAAATGTCATGTATGTTGTGTATGTCATAAATGTCTATATGAATTGAAAATGGGGGACCCTGATGGAAACAAGACAAACGTCTTTCTCAGGTCTGCATCCCCTTAACAATTGTATGTATTGAGCCGTACTGTATTGTACCCATTCTGCAATCTGTTAAATAAAGTTTTCATTCATTCATTCATTCATTCATTCATTCATTCATTCATTCATTCATTCATGACCTCTAAAAGCTGCTGGACATTCTCACCAGAAAAAAAAGATTAGTGTCATCCGCAAATAAAATACATTTAAATATATTGGATACTTTACATATCTCGTTAATGTACAAGATGAACAGTTTTGGACCCAACACTGACCCCTGGGGGACACCACAAGCAATGTCCAAACATTCAGATTTATAATCGCTCATTGTCACAAATTGTTGTCTTTTATTTAGATAGCTTCTCACCCAGTGCAATACTACCCCCCTGATCCCATATCTCTCCAATTTCCTGATTAATATATCATGATTAATAGTATCAAATGCTTTTTTTAGGTCAATGAATACTCCAGCTACATGTTTTTTTTTTATCTATGGAATTTGTGATTTTTTCAATGAGTTCTATTAATGCTAGTGATGTTGACCGGTGTGTTCTGAATCCATACTGGCTATCGGTGAGTAAATTATGTTTATCAATGAATTTATCTAATCTGTTGTTGAAGAGTTTTTCTAATATTTTTGAAAACTGAGGAAGTAGAGAAACAGGCCTATAATTTGTGAAGTGGTGTTTATCTCCAGTCTTGAACAGAGGTATGACTTTTGCTATTTTCATTTTATTCGGAAATCGACCAGTTTTGAATGATAAATTGCAGATGTGCAAGTGTGAGTGGTTTTGAAATCCCACTAATGACATTTTTTACTATTTTCATATCTATTTCATTACTGTCTGTAGATGTCTTGTTTTTACATTTATTAGTAGTTTCTATAATTTCATTTTCATCTACCGCTTCCAGAAACATTGAACTAGGATTTCTTTCAATATAATTGTCTTTTATGTCTTCAGGAGTCACTGGATCTGGGATTTTTCCCGCTAATTCTGGTCCAATATTTACAAAAAAATTATTAAAGTTGTTAACCACATCATCCATATTGCTAATAGTTTGATCATTTTCCATAAAATACTGAGGATAGTTTATTTGTCTTGATCCATTCCTGATAATACCATTTAATATATTCCAAACACCTTTAATATTATATTTGTTGTTATCTAATATTCTACTATAATGATCCTTTTTACATCTTCTCATAATATTAGTCAACTTATTTGTATATTTCTTATATTTATTTTCTGCCTCTTTAGTTCTATATTTTATAAATTCTCTATATAGTGTATTTTTCTTTTTACATGCATTCTGTAATCCCCTTGTGATCCATGGGCTGTCTGAGTGTTTATGTTTACTGCTATATTCTTTTATTGGACAATGTTTGTGATATAATAAGTTAAATATAGATAAGAATGTTTCATATGCTTTATCAGTGTCTTCCTCTTTATATAATATCTCCCAATTTTGTAGTAGCAAATCATTTTTGAAAGCGTTCATTGATTCTTCAGTCCTTACTCGTTTAAATTATAGTTTATTGTCCTGCTTGTTTTCTGTGTAGTTGTTGTCATAAACTGTAAAAACTGGTAAATGGTCGCTGATGTCATTTATTAGTAATCCACTCACTGTATTTTTTTCTATAATGTTCGTAAATATATTGTCTATCAGAGTGGCACAATGGGATGTGATTCGGCTGGGTCTTGTGATTTTTGGATAAAGGCTCAAACTATACAATGTGTTGATGAATTCCTCAGTCATTTTACATTTGTTTGGATTTAAAAGATCAATGTTAAAATCCCCACAGATGAAAATAGCCTTTTGATTATTGTTTATATACATTTCTTCCATCCAGTCCTTGAAAACTTCAATATTTTAACCTGGTGCTCTATATATACAGCTCACAATTATATTTTTATTTTTTTTCTACACATATTTCTATTGTTATACATTCTAATAAATTATCAATCACATTTGTCATTCTTTCTACAATCTTATAATTCAAGTTATTATCCACATACACAGCCACTCCTCCTCCACTCTTATTTTTTCTGTTCATATAGTTGAGTTCATATCCGACCATTTCAAAATCCATTCCCTTTTCCTCGTTCATCCAAGTTTCTGAAATGGCAATTATGTTAAATGGTTGTGTAAACTTGTTTAAATATTCCTTAATGCTGTTAAAGTTTGCGTACAGACTTCTTGAATTTAAGTGAATTATTGATAGTTTGTTAACTGTCTTAATTGTCCGGTTGTACTGATCTTCAGTATAGTAGCAGCAGCTGTCGTTGATGTTGAAGAATAGATTATTGTCTGGGTCAATATAATTTTCTATATCCTGTAGATTGTGCTCAGTGTATTCAAATGTTTTGAGTTTCATTTTTTCGTGTTCAAGAATCCACTGTGTCAAATCCACATCATCTCCAGATGTAGGTGAATTGATTATTTCCGTAGGCCTATGCGTCATGGTTGTAAGTTGTGTAATTGTGTCCAGTGTGTCTCTATTACCTTACAGTCCCGTCATGATGTTTATTGGTATTTGTCCAGCTCCTCCATGTTTCTGATGAGTAGCACTTTGGCCTCATCCGGTGGTCCATTCAGCTTGATGAATACTTTGCAGCTAGAGGTCCATGTAGATTGAATTGATTTCTGTTTCCTCATGTATCTGGCCTTTCTGGCGATGTCGGCGTTGCGCTTTGTAAGATGTAGTGCAATTTTGTTCTTTCTGTTTACAAACCTCATTATGATGGCCTGTTTGTCATTGTCATTTCTTCGGGGCAGTGGGTGGCAAGCCTCGATGTTATTGCAGTCCAGCTCAATCCCCTTGGACTGAAGGAAGGCAGCCACTTGTTGCTCCACAGAGTTTGAATCCAGCGCACTCGGCCCATCCCCATTGACAGCTGTCACCGCCCGAGCGTATGACCGGGGTTTGATTTGGAGCCCAGTGACAATAATGTCATTCATCCTGGTGAATTGCTCCAGGTCCTCCACTCTTCTCTCCAGAAAATTCATTCTCTGGTCTTTCTCATCGTTCTGCAGCCTCAGAGCCTTTACCTCCTCTACTAATTCGAGGATGGCTTTCTGTTGTCATTTGACATCAGAGACCTCCTCTGCCAGAAAATCAAGAGATATTTTAATCTCGTCAACTTCCTCATTTTTCTTTGGTCCCATTTTAGCTTGGCTTTGAGTGTCCTGTCAGTTTTAGATAAGAATACACACCAAGAATACACACCAAAACAACAAACAAACTCCGTTGCGAGCGGCAACCAAACTCGCGCGACTTTCTCTCAGGCTTTGTTTACGCTTCTTAATCTCCTTTGCATGATTACTTTACTATCAACCACTTTAACAGCACAATGATAGACTACAAACGCTGGTAAATGATCACTAATGTCGTTTATTAATAGTCCACTCTCTATATTATCTATTAAATTATTAGTAAGTATATTATCTATTAATGTTGCTGAGTGACATGTGATTCTACTCGGTTTTGTAACAATAGGATAGACTCTTACTATACATTGCATCCTTAAATTCTTCTATCAATGATAGTTTGTTAGGATTTAAAAAATCTATATTATAATCACCACAAATAAAAGTAACCTTCTGGTCAGTGTTTGTAATCATACCTTCCATCGTTTCTCTGAATCTTTCTATGTTAGAGCTGGGAGCTCTGTAAATGCAACTGACAATGATATTCTTCCTTTTTCCCATGTCAATTTCAATAGCAATACATTCACATAAATCGTCAATTACCATCGTCATACTTTCAACTATCTTGAACTTAAACCTTCTGTCTACATATAGTCCTACTCCTCCTCCCTTTTTATTTACTCTATTCATGTAGTTAAAATTATATCCCTCCAACTCAAAATCCACCCCTTTCTCCAGGTTGATCCAGGTTTCCGATATTGCAATTATGCTGAATGGTTTGGTGAACTGTTCAAGATAATCTTTAATCTTCTTAAAATTAGCATATAAACTCCTGCTATTGAAATGTATGATCGATATGTTGTGTTCAAGTTGGAATTTTTCCTTGAACTGGTCATCGGTGTAGTAGCAGCAATTACTGTTCAGGGTTTAAGCACAGAAGGTGTAACAGAATCACACGCCCAACCATAGTTAGTAGACAACGTTGTCCTAATAAATCAAATGAGTCATATGAATATTCAATCGCAGCAGGGACCTCAACAGGGATTGCACCATTGTGCAGGGCTGGGGGAAAACAGAATCTCGGGTTCCACAGCAAATGTTCAATTGCGGCTATTGACCAAGTCCAAGGTTCCCAATTTTCATTTTCCCAGTGGCTGCTCGTAAATAAGCCTAGTTCGTTATTCTCCCCTGTCAAAGACAGACATACTTGGCATCATCAGCATAACTATGGAATTGGAAGCATACATTGTGGTCTCTATTGATGTCTCCGAGGGGCAGCATATATAGCGAGAAGAGTAATGGACCAAGGCAGCTTCCTTGTGCAACTCCAAAGTTGCTGTCATGTTTCTCGGATACATTGTCTCCAAGCTTAACATAGAACTTTCTCCCCTTAATGTATGTTCTGAGCCAATTTAGTACATGACCGGAAAAACCAACCAGTCTTTCACGACGACTGATCAGGATATTATGGTCAATCGTATCGAACGCTGCACTAAAAGGTCCAATAGGACAAGAATTGAGACTTTGCCAGCATCGGAGTTTAGCCTGAGGTTGCTAACTATTTTAGTAAGGGCAGTTTCAGTGCTGTGATTTGTTCTGAAGCCTGATTGTAATTCCTCCATGATGTTATTATCTTTGAGAAAGGAGTTTATAAACTCCTATCTTTTCTAATATCTTGCTGATAAATGGAAGGTTCGATATTGGCCTATAGTTTTTTAGTTCGTTTACATCTAAGTTTGTTTTATTTAGTAGTGGTTTTACTACAGCCGTTTTGAATGCAGGGCTCAAAATTGCGACCGATTTGGGCGCATATGCGACCGAAATTCTATCTGTGCGACCTCAAAATATAATTGGGAGCATTCGTGCGACCTCTCCCCCCCCCCCCCTCGTCCCTTTCTCTGTCCATTCGCTAGTTTGTCTATCACTCAGTATGTGCCTTGTGAGTTGACACTAGTGACCATTCTAACTAGGGCTGTCTTAAATACTTCGAAGCTTCGTTCGATGGCACAAGCTTCGAACAGTAAAAAATAAGTCGAAGTTTAAAAAAATATATATATACATTTTCTTCAATTTTATTTTTTTCACATTTCTTTTTTTTTTTTTTTTTTTTACTTCGATGTGTGTGTGTGTGTGTGTGTGTGTGCATGGGGCCATTGGGTGGGGCCGGGGGACAAATACACTGGAGGAAAGTAACCCAGCTCAGCACTGCCCAAATTATATCATCACTATTGCCTGTTTGAAGGATATCATCCTCAAACACATACAGTATACACCACCTACACGCCTATTCTCAGTCCTTGCCCCACAATGGTGGAATGAACTACCCACCCCAGTTAGGACAGCCGAATCCTGTCCAATCTTTCGCCGTCGACTAAAGACGAACTTCTTCAACCATTATCTGAAATAAAATTAAATAAAAAAAATCTAACCCTAACTAACCTTACTGTCATGCACTTGTCCTAATAAACTAACCTACACTGTAACACACAACACTTTGATGAATATTGTTACTCAGCTGATAGAGTTGTATCCTTCCTGATGACCTGTCGTACAGAACTTGTAAGTCGCTTTGGATAAAAGCGTCAGCTAAATGACTAAATGTAAATGTGTGTGTGTGTGTGCTTTTTTTTTTTTGTGTGTGTGTGTGTTTTTTTAAACTTTTTTTAAAAGGGCGGTATTTAAGACCGCCCTAATACAGACAGTCTTCACACATTCATAAATAACACTTACAGAAAAGCTTATTGTGCACTGTAATACGTTTTGTTCAATGGGGGATTTTTTTTTACGTACCGAATACCATGAAACCGTGGCATTTTTGCCCAAGATTATCGTACCCTCAAAATGTCATACCGGCACATGCCTAGTTACACTATAGGCTACACTACTAGGTCTACACTATACTATAGTTTAAGGCTACTTTCACTGTTTTACTGCATTACAGTACTGTTATATTGTCGTTTTTTAACCCATTCTCCGCCAATACCGTGTTAAGGCGTGTTTCTCCGCCATGCGTTGTCTGCCAATCACGCCGTAAGGCGTGTTTGAGATCAATATTTCATATTTTCGTCATGGTATTCATATTTCACCCACGGAGTCTTGGCTGATGCTGTCTGAGCCAGCACAACTCTGCAACGCTTCAATACTGCCACCTGGTGGCCGATCGGCGAGTTGCCAAACCGGAAGTGCCCATTGCAGCTCGGTCCGTCCCTTAATTTCGTCCGGCCACTCGTTTATCGTCCCAGGACTCAATACAGACACCGTGGATATGGATCTTTGCCATAACTCAATAATCTACATGATTTGGATGTGTATTAGTAATATACAAACCGGAAATGGATCGCATCGATCAACATCACATAATTGGGATCCGTTTGCTCCACTCATCGCCCAACGCTACGAGGAGACTGACGTGAGTTTCAGCGTTTTTCTTTATCATTTTCGATACAAACTGCTCTGATTAATATATCACCCATACTACATAAATCATTTAACGTCGGTCATGGAATTATAAACGACCCCCCCCCCCCCCCCCTCCGTTCACCCGCAGATGATCAATCATGACGTTTAGGACCATGTACAGTTGAAATTTTTATATAGCATGGATCGGTATCAAACTGCATTTGATAATCTAATGTATGCATTTATGCCTATATCTCACGTTCTATGAAATACTGCAGAAAACGCTAAAAACATATTTATACTCTAGACGGTATTTTAGTATGAATGTGTGAATGAAAAAGTAAAACGTTCCTACATCCTGAACGATAGATAATTGATGTTGAATGGGCCAATGTCAATTTAGCAATACAATTTAAAAAGTTATAGCCCTGCAAAGAAGGTGAACATCTCCATAGACAAATAGCGCTGGCAGAGGATGGTCAAAGTGGTGGCAGAGAATGGGTTAATCAATAATAAAAAAAAAAATCGTATATTGTTGGTGCTCCTTACATTTTGGTGGGTGCTCTAAAAATTTTGCTGGTGCTCCCAACTTTTTGAAGTTGGGAGCACCAGTGCTACCAAGTAAACATTTTAATTTCGAGCCCTGGAATGCATCTGGAAAAGTGCCTGTTTGAAGCGACATATTTATGATTTCAAGGACATGATTTGAGACACTATCGAACACCCGCTTGAGAAATGCTGTTGGTATAGGATCAAGGCAGGAGGTGGTGGAATTACACTCCGAGACAATCTTACAGAGGTCAGGTAATGTACTTTACTTATCCTATTCGTCCCGGTTGGGGCCTAAGGCCGCAATCATACACTGCCACTGAATCCTGTCTCGTGCTTTGGCCTGCGCCTAATCCCAGGAAAGACTCATCTCCTTCAGCTCCATCATCACTGTCCTTCGCCAGGTGTTCTTTGGTCTACCCCTCTTTCTCTTCCCAACTGGGGTCCATCTCAAGGCAACTTTGGGTAACCTTTCATTGGGCATCCTCAATACATGACCGAGCCATCTTAACCTCCGTCTCCTTATCTCAAGGGACATTATGCAAGCTGCCTGTCTTCTTATAAAGTTCCTCATTCGAGATTCTATTTGGCGAAAAGATGTTGCAGATCCTACGTAAGCAGCTATTGTGGAAGACGTCAACCTTTCTCATATCCTGTTTTGTTACTCTCCAGCACTCAGAGCCATATAGCAGGACATACTTAACATTGCTGTTGTAGAGCCCGAGTTTGGTTTTAAGGCTATATTGTTTAGATGTCGAGACAGGGAACAAAATAAGTACCCGCCAATGGCGGGCAGATTTAAGGTTTGGCGAGTACGCATTCATCCAACCTTATTGCTATACAATAAACACACATTAATTGAAGATTTATTGAAAACCATCCGCCAGAAAAAGTTGTTCCCAAAAAAAAGAGAAGTTGCCTACATGTGGAAGCAGCTCGGAAGTGCATCCAACTGTTCTCAGTAAGACATCCAACAAACTAAGACATCCAACTGTCTCTCAACTAAGACATCCAACAAACTAAGACATCCAACTGTCTTTCAACTAGGCACCCAACAAACTAAGACATCCAACTGTCTTTCAACTAGACATCCAACAAACTAAGACATCCAACTGTCTTTCAACTAGACATCCAACAAACTAAGACATCCAACTGTCTTTCAACTAGGCACCCAACAAACTAAGACATCCAACTGTCTTTCAACTAGACATCCAACAAACTAACACATCCAACTTTTCTTTTCTTACCTACTTTCTATAGAACTTCATTCTTAGATGCTTCTATAGAAAGTAGGTAAAACAACAACAAAAAAGTTTTCTTTGCCCTATAGGGGGGGGGGGGGGGGGGGATGCTTTGCCCTATATAGCCGGGGGGGGGGGGGGGTGGGAGTTTTCTTTTCCCTATAAGAGTTTTTTTTTAATTTAAATCGGCTTTCTATAGAAGCAGCTGGGAGGTGTGCTGTTTTAAGTGAGCGTGGATTATTGAATTGATTGATTGCTAATTTTATTACTGTCCGCCTTTTTCGAAGTTGGTTAAGGTTAGAGTTTGGAATCAGGGCTGGTGGTCTATCGCCCTGCTCTAAAGACAAACTCTAACCTTAACCAACTTTGAAAGAGGGCCTAAACTTAACCAGTTGGAAACAAGGCGGACAGTAATAAAATTAGCTGTTTCCAACTGGTTAAGTTTAAGCCCTCTTTCGAAGTTGGTTAAGGTTAGAGTTTGGAATCAGGGCTGGTGGTCTATCGCCCTGCTCTAAAGACAAACTAACCTTAACCAGTTGGAAACAAGGCGGACAGTAATAAAATTAGCAATCAATCAATCAATCAATCAATTCAATAGTCCACGCTCACTTAAAATAGCGCACCTCCTAGCTGCTTCTATAGAAAGTGGGTAAAAAAAATTAAACAAATTTGCAATTAATCAATCAATCAATCAATTTGCGCGATTTTTATTTTGTTCCACAATGACTCATGACCCATCAATTACATCATCCAACATTGTTTAACCCATTCCCTGCCACCACTTTGATCATCTTATACCATTCTCTGCCAGTACTGTAAGTCTACGGAGATGTTTACCTTCTTTGCAGGGCTATAACTTTTTAAATTGTATTGCTAAATTGACATTACTATGGCCCATTCAACATCGATTACCTATCGTTCAGGATGTAGTAGGGGTGGACGGTATAAACGTTATACGGTATAAACGGTATGAATTTGCTCTACGGTATGGATTTTGACTATACCGTGTAACCGGTAGAGCAGCTCTAAAAGAGCAATGACGTCATGTAACCACAGCGCGACTATTTCAATCGCATTTGCCCCTAAAAATAGATAGAATTAGTCATAGATAATAGATATGTGCAAACTGGAAAAAGTTATTTAGGAGGCTTCGCGCAGTGGGCGTGTCAACACGCAATTGTCATTTCATAATAAACACATATCACCCGGCGCACAGCAAGTTTCAATTTCAGTTCCTGGCATTTTTAACCAGTGGAGAAAGGTAAGGGATTTCCCTATCGTTTTTCTTATATGAATTATTCTACGTTAATAAAACATACCTGGTGATCAACTACAGTTTGCTGTAAACATTATGATGTGTGTAGTGTTATGATAACGACGGCTGCAGCGGGAGGACGGCTGCAGCAGTGGAGTTGCGAATAGCATGTAGCTGCAGAGCCGCAGAACTATGGGCGCTTTTAGGTCTGGTCACAGGCCCGCTCAACAGCGCCCCCCCACCCAACGGCTGAATTGCCAATGGCTCCTGAAAGCGCCCATGGTTCTGCGGCTCTGCAGCTACATATGCTTCTAGCAAAATCCAGCATCCAGCCTCGCTGTTTGCAATGGGAGCAGCACGGAGTCTCGACTCGGGACTTATTTTATTTGGAATATAATGACTTTATACGCAAAAGTAGCCTAGTTTTAAGTTAAAATATTATAAATCTACATGCCTTGAGGGTGTCATTCTTTATATAGCCTGCCTATCAGGCAAAAAAAATTATTCTAACGAAAACACTGATACCGTGATATATACCGTTACCGTCTATGCTTCAAATTATACCGTGATATAAATTTTAGACCATACCGTCCACCCCTAGGATGTAGGAACGTTTTACTTTTTCATTCACACATTCATACTAAAATACCATCTAGAGTATAAATATGTTTTTATCGTTTTCTGCAGTATTTCCCAGAACGTGAGATATAGGCACAAATGCATATATTAGATCATCAAATGCAGTTTGATACCGATCGACGCTATATTAAAAATGTCAACTGTACATGGTCCTAAGGGTTATGACTGATCATGCGTGGGTGAACGGAGGGGGGGGGGGGTCGTTTATAATTCCGTGATAGTCGTTAGATGCTTCATGTAGTATGGGTGATATATTGATCAGAGCAGTTTGTATCGAAAATGATAAACAAAAACGCTGAAACTCACGTCAGTCTCCTCGTACCGTTGGGCGATGAGAGTGGAGCAAACAGATCCCAGTTATGTGGTGGGGATCTAGGCGATCCATTTCCGGTTTGTATATTACTAATACACGCCCAAATAATGTAGATTATTGAGTTATGGCAAAGATCCATATCCACGGTGTGTGTATTGAGTCCCGGGACGCTAAAACAAGTGGCCGGACGGAATTAGGGGACGGACCGAGCTGCAACAGGCATTTCCGGTTTGGCAACTCGCCGATCAGCCACCAGGTGGCAGTATTGAAGCGTTGCAGAGTTGTGCTGAGTCCATCAGCATCTGACAAGGCTCCGTGAGTGGAATATGAATACCATGGCAAAATATGAAATTATGATCAGAATCACGTCGTATGCCGTTATTGGCAGAATTCGCATGAACTTGAAACCCGTCGTACAACGTTATTGGCGGGAAAAGGGTTAAGCAACGAACACATTCGCCGTGACAGAATCGTTTTTCATTTAGTCTTTATGACCCTATTGATCCATATCCTTTCGTAATGTTTACTGCCCAGTTAGTCCGCCATCTTGCTTCACTTCTAAAAACTCACATGGCGGAGTGATAGTAATGCGGTTGTGGGCGGGTCCTGGGACCAAGAGCGTGAGGTTAGTACAAATACCCACGTGTAAGTTGACTGTTTCAGCCAATCAGAATCGAGAAATTTGCATGCCGTTGTATAAAAGCCATTACACCACGTGCAGTTGTGGGTTGTGAGAATTAGACCATGCCTAGGGGGGGACCGTGTGATGTAATGCTTAATTACTTTATAGTTATTACTAAAAAACAGTATATATAAAACGGTAGCTGTAAAAAATAAAAATAAAAAAATTCAGTTTTATATATATATTATTTTAAATGTATGCACTGGTATCGGATCAGTATCGGTATCGGCTGATACCCAAAGCTTAGGTATCGGAATCGGATCGGGAAGGAAAAAATGGTATCGGAACATCTATTTTTTTATTTTTTTATTACCTCCTGACAACATCTGATCAACCTCCAAGTTGTGATTGACCGCGTGATGAGGACATGTCCTCACTGTATTAAATAGGCAAATTTTGTAGCCAAGCAGTAAACACTTGTGTTTTACTCTCTATTCTGTATGAGAGTTGCAGAGTTTCACTTAATGCTGAAAAGTTATCTACTGCATCTTTGTTTCTTATTCATATTATTATTATTCCTCCCTGCAGACCCCCCACAGCTCTCTGTCTGTGAAGAGGAGGTTCCCCCTGAGCATGAGGAGAGGAGCCCCAGTCTGAGCCAGGAGGAGCCAGAGCCCCTACAGATGAAAGAGGAACAGGAGGAACTCTGGAGCAGTCAGGAGGGAGAGCAGCTTCAAGGTCTGGAGGAGGCTGATATCATCAAGTTGACATACAATCCTGTCCCTGTGAAGAGTGAACATGATGAAGAGAAACCTCAGTCCTCATGGTTTAACCAAACCCAGGACCCAGAGTCTCTACAGATTAAAGAGGAACAGGAGGAACTATTTCAAGATCTTGAGGAGGCTGATGGCTCCAAGATGACCTTAGACCCTGTGAAATATGAACATGACGTAGAGAATACTCTGTCCTCACTTCTCAGCCAAACCCAGGACCCAGAGTCCCTACAGATTAAAGTGCAACTACATCAAGGGCTGGAAGAAGCTGATCTCTCCAAGATCACAGTAGACTCAGTGAAATGTGAAGATGGTCAAGAGAACGCTCTGTTCTTCCAGCCTCTTCAAACCCAGAGGGAGAAAAACAGAGAAGCTTACTCTTTACCCAGCACCTCAACTGGACAGATGAAAACAGAACCTGATGGGGAGGACTGTGGAGTATCAGAACCAGCCAGTAACTTAGATCCAGCTGGTGATTTAGAACCAACTAGAGATGGCCAGCTTCTCTCTTCAGACTGTCCTGAGACTGATGACAGTGATGATTGGAAGGAGAGTGTGGAACCTCAGTCAGGTTTAAAGATGCTAATATCAAACAAGAAACAAAAAAGATTAAGTTTGTCTCATACAGGACAGAAACTATTTGGTTGTTCAGTTTGTGCAAAAGGGTTTAGTGAGAAAGGAAATTTGAAGAGCCACATGAGAACTCATACAGGAGAGAAACCATTTAGTTGTTCAGTTTGTGCAAAGGGGTTCAGTGAGAAAGGAAATCTGAGCAGACACATGACAACTCATACAGGAGAGCAACCATTTAGTTGTTCAGTTTGTGGGAAAGGGTTTTCACGGAAAGGACATTTGAAGATCCACACGATGACTCATACAGGAGAGAAACCATTTAGCTGTTCAGTTTGTGGGAAAGGATTCGGTGTCAAAAGAGATTTGAAGACCCACATGACAACTCATACAGCAGAGAAACCATTTAGTTGTTCAGTTTGCGCAAAAGGGTTCAGTCAGAAAGGACATTTGAAGATCCACATGACAAATCATACAGGAGAGAAACTATTTAGTTGTTCAGCTTGTGGAAAAGGGTTCAGACAGAAAGGACATTTGAAGATCCACATGATGACTCATACAGGAGAGAAACCATTTAGCTGTTCAGTTTGTGCGAAAGGGTTCACTCGCAAAAGACATTTGAAGACCCACATGACAACTCATACAGCAGAGAACCCGTTTAGTTGTTCAGTTTGTGGAAAAGGGTTTTCACAGAAATCAGATTTGAAGAAACACACGATGACTCATACAGGAGAAAAACCATTTAGTTGTTCAGTTTGTGGAAAAGGGTTCAGACGGAAAGGACATTTGCAGAGACACATGATGACTCACACAGCAGAGAAACCCTGAAGTTTAAGTTTGTGGAAATTTCTGAAAAGACGCATGGGAAGTCATACTGGAGAGAAACTCTGTAGTTGTTTAATTAGTTGGAACGGGTTCAGAGATAAAGGAATGTGAAAATGAACAAGAAGTCATGTTGTAGACCATTTAGCTGTCCAGTTTGTGGCAAAATATGTAATCAGAAAGGTACCTATAAAATTACTTTTTGAGTGATAAACTATTAGTGGTTTACTTTTTGTGGTAACTATTTTCACATTGGTCACACCAATTACAATTTTCTTATTGTTCTAGTTTATAACAGAAGTCTTTGGTTAAAATCCCATGACTTGATGCAGTAACATCATTCTCCTACATAAGAGCAGAATATGTCAGGTAAACTGGCTCCCCCTTGTGGTTGATCCTTTATCTCAGATCTACAGTCGGTAGCCACTAGCCAGAGTATTGAAACAATTCCAGTCATAGATGGTCGTTATTGCTGGTGTGAGGTTGACTGTTTAATATCTGAGATGAAAGAGATTAGCCTTTAATAAGCATGTTGCTAGGGCGGCTAGGTGGTGTATTGGGCAAGGTGCTCGCCACCAATGCAGGAGACGCTGGTTTCGAGCCCAGCTCTCGGCATTGCTATCAGCTTGGCTGGTCGTTCGTACTAACACAATTGGCAGTGTTAGGGGTGGGAAAGCTGGTGGGTGGGTCCTGGTTGTTGTAAACAGCGACTCCTACAGTTCGGTCGGGGCGCCTGCTCAGCGAGGATAAGATCTAAGGGGGGGTAGTGTGATCCTTCCACACGTTACACCCTCTCAGTGAGAGTCCGCACTGCCAGGTGAAAAAAAGCGGTTGATTGGCTACACGTGTGTCGGAGGAAGCACGTGATACGTGATAGCCTCCACTCTCTCAGACCGACTGTGGGGGGTAGGTGCGCAGCGACCAGGAAGGGGATTGGGAATTGGCATAACGACTAACATTGGGATGGGAGAAAAATGGAGGAAAAAGGAGGGGGGAAAAGATTAAAAAGAAATAATAAATAAGCATGTTGCTGCTGCTGGTCATGTATTTGAACATGTAAACACAGGGTCCCTCACCCAATAAGTCAGATTTTCTCTGTAAACTACAGCCTTTCTCTCAGCGATAGAATAACACAGATTCGTCTTCAGTCACAGGCCGGTAGATGACCGCTGGGGGAAATAACTTCCTGAGTCTGCTGGTCCGGGCCTTACGACAACAGCTGAAACAGTTTGTGGTTGGGATGCCTGGGGTCCTTAATAATCCTGCTGGCTTTGCTGACACACCGTCCGTTGTATATATCCTGGATGGAGGGGACAACCACAGATGTTAGGGTTAACCAATTATATATTATGTTGTATATATCCTGGATGGAGGGGACAACCACAGATGTTAGGGTTAACCCATTATATATTATGTTGTATATATCCTGGATGGAGGGGACAACCACAGATGTTAGGGTTAACCCATTATATATTATGTTGTATATATCCTGGAGGGAGGGAACAACCACAGATGTTAGGGTTAACTCATTATATATTATGTTGTATATATCCTGGATGGAGGGGACAACCACAGATGTTAGGGTTAACCCATTATATATTATGTTGTATATATCCTGGAGGGAGGGAACAACCACAGATGTTAGGGTTAACCCATTATATAGTATGTTGTATATATCCTGGAGGGAGGGAACAACCACAGATGTTAGGGTTAACCATTATATATTATGTTGTATATATCCTGGATGGAGGGAAGCTCACAACATCAATTCATGTTATGCTATAATTTTGTAAAAAATATAAATAAAATCCATCTGATGATTTTGAAGCAAAGTTACACTGCAATCTTCTTTCAGACACCACAGTTATTTGTCACACCAATTACTAATTTCTTAGTCTTCTAGTTTATAACAGAAGTATTGGGTTAAAAGTCCATGACTTGATGCAGTAACATCATTTTGAATAAGAGCAGAATATGTCCGGTAAACTGGCTCCCCCTTGTGGTTGATCCTTTATTTCATATCTACAGTCAGATTGATTGATTGATTGATTGATTGGGGTGCGTGGGGAACACTGTACAACTGTACAAGCAAAACTGTACATTGGAATATTGACAACCATACTTGGTCATTTACTGTACATTGGAGGGGGTTGGGTTAGGACATTTACAGGGGCCAGTTTCGAATTGCAGTCTCCCGTAGGTATTCTTTGAGAGTGGTTTTGAAAGTGGGTAGTGATTCACATTCCTTTACAGCTTTGGGTAGGGCGTTCCACATTGATGTGGCATAATTGCGAAACGTGTTTAGTCCCTTGTTTGAGCCGAATCTGGGTTTAACATGATTTGTGGAGCTCCCTCTGGTGTTGTGATCGTGGTATTCACTGACCTTTGGGAAGTATTTTGACATGTACATGGGTACCTTGGTCATGTAGTGTATCTTGTAGACCAGGCCCATTGCGAGTTGCTGTACTCTGTCGTCTACTCTAAGCCATCCTAGGTTGCCTTTGTTATCAGCGAGCCATATGCAGATTCTGCCTAGTTCCGAGCTGAGGGTTTTTTCAACCTGTAACTTGTTCTTGTCAGAGACCAGCAGGGCTGAGTCGTCCGCAAACAGGAACAAGTTGCAGTCACAAGCTGACGACATGTCATTTGCATAAATTAGGAACAGTAGCGGTCCTAGTATGCTTCCTTGTGGAACACCACAGCTCACTGGGAGGGGGGATAGGGTACAGTTTACCTCCACCATCTGTTCTCTCCCCTCCAGGTAGTGTGTATCCTTTCGGCAACTAACGTTTCCTTCCGCGTTGCTCTGATTGGCCATATGTTATGATGAATTGAAAATGGGGGACCCTGATGTAAACAAGACGAAAGTCTTTCTCTGGTCTGCATCCCCTTAACAATTGTGTGTATTGAGCTGTACTGTAATTGTACCCATTCTTCTGTTAATAAAATGTTCAAATCAAATCAAATGTATTTGTAAGGCCTGACAACACACGTTAATGTCCCCATGGGCCGACATTCAATCAATCAATCAGGTGGTTAAACTGGGTAGTACAAATTAGTATTACTGAGTGTAGTGCTAATCAGATGTATGTACAGAGTTGTAGTATAATAAATAAAGACAGTATATGACTACTACTGGCCAGCAGCAGCGTTCTAGTAAGAGTAGGATATGTACATATATAGATACTGTATAGTAAAGGACTATGTGCAGGTTAAGCAGACAGGTGAGGATATGTATATATGCGGTGGGAATAAATATATATGGTATACACAGCATTATTGTACATGCTATCATACAGAACTATGGGTTATGTGCAGGTCTACAGGCAAGTATATAGAAATACTCTCAGGCATTCTGTATTGCTTTCAAATATTTATTCTCCTGTATTGGTTCTGCACATTCAAAACATACAGTATCATGTGTTTCTTTTGTTTTCATTTTTTTTCTCCAGATTTTTACACATCAACAACAAATCAAGTCAAAATCACACAAAATCACATCTTCAAAGATTCGGCTACTCTTACAGGTAATTGTGCAGGACAGTTACTGGAGAGAAGATGATATTTTTTGTCTGTTGAACTGGTCCTTTAGGGGTGTCTGGAATTGTTGGTTAATATATAGTTAGAGGTAAGAAGGATAAATAAATGTTTTGACCCCCTTATTTGCGACCTTATTTGAGGAGGGGGTTGTCTTTCATATTAGCTAGATCTATATATTTTTTAGGGGTCCTACTAATCACCACAAAGTACCCGAAAATACCCGAAAATACCCCAAAGTATACCTCAAAGTATACCCCAAAATACCCCAAAGTATAGCTCAAAATACCCCAAAATACACCAAAATACCCCAAAATTATACCCCAAAATACTTCTCATGAACTTTGAGGTTCTTTGGGGTATTTTGTGATACTTTGGGGTATTTTGGGGTATTTTTGGGGTACACTTTGGGGTACTTTGGTGTATTATGGGGTATTTTGGGGTATACTTTGGGGTATTTCGTGGTACCTTGCGGTATTTTCTGGTACTTTGTGGTGATTAGTAGGACCTTTTTTGTAGGGCTACAAATTGACCTCTCTCAATATCGAGGGCCACATGTCCCCCGCAGACCCCCCCCCCCCTCCCCCCTAAAAACTAGGCCTGACAATTGTCCTATATGGAACCACGCACCTCTAACAGAGTGTTGATTCACAACAACAGATGCTTCTGGAGCCTGTGTTTATTCAAAATAGGTTCCGTGAGCAGCGAGCACACCTTCCAAAGAGGCGAAGGATGTTTCCTAGCACAGAGAAACTGCAAACGGTGATTAAAAAAAAAAAAAGGAGGTTGTTATATTTAATTCTGGCAGTCTGCCTATCAGGCTATTATCCCCTCCTGCTTACGTTTTGGAAGGTTTGGGTCGTTCTTCTCATTCTCCCAGAGTTGGTTGGGGGTGGTGGTGGTGGTGTAGTGGGAGGGGGCAGTGGTGTAGTACTGGAGTCCCAGTTCTGGACTGATCTTCAGGACTCGTGACTCGACTTGGACTTGAGCACTGATGACTCGGACTTGGACTCGAACATTGACTGCATTCCGACTCGGAAGGTGCAGACGAGGACTTTGACTTGGTTAATTGATAAATACAAACAAAATGGTAATAATTTGGCCTAAGATATTGGTGGCTAGTGCATTTGTTCGGCTATTGTGTCACAAAGTAAATAAACTCCCATTGAAATGGTGACCGCCGTGTAATTTATGTTTAATGTAGACCTTTTTTTTGTTTGTATGTCAGCTCTTTGACTGCCAGAGTGGAGTGGACTCAAGTCACTCAACCTTACATTTACATTTACATTTAGTCATTTAGCTGACGCTTTTATCCAAAGCGACTTACAAGTTCTGTACGACAAGTCATCAGGACGGGCACAACTCTATCAGCTGAGTAACAATGTTCATCAAAGTGTTGAGTGCTACAGTGTAGGTTAGTTTATTAGGACAAGTGCATGACAGTAAGGTTAGTTAGGGTTAGAGTTTTTATTTTTTCCATTTCAGATAATTGTTGAAGGGGCGCAGTGGGCAAGGCGCTCGCCACTAACGCAGGAGATGCTGGGTTCGAGCCCAGCTCTCTGCGTTGCTACCAGCTTGGCTGGTCGTTCATACTAACACAATTGGCCGTGTTAGGGGTGGGAAAGCTGGTGGGTGGGGATTGGACGTTGTGGACAGCGACTCCTACAGGTCGGTTGGTGCGCCTGTACAGCAGAATCAGGAAGTAACGGGGGCAGCGTGAGCCTCCCACGCGTTACTCCTCGCCACTGAGAGATCGCGCTGTTCAGGTGAAAAGATGCGACGGCTGCCTCCTTGTGTACCGGAGGGGACACGTGATGCAAGGCTTGGTCCTCACTGCAGCCGACCAGTGGGAGGCATAGTCTAGCAACGTTCGAGACAGGGGAGGGGAGAATTGAAGGGAGAATTGGCGAGGCAAAATTGTGATGGGAGAAAAATAGAAAATAAGGAGAAAAAAGTGGATCAAAAAAAGATAATGGTTGAAGAAGTGCGTCTTTAGTCGACGGCGAAAGATCGGACGGGTTTCGGCTGTCCTAACTGGGGTGGGCAGTTCATTCCACCATTGTGGGGCAAGGACTGAGAAAAGGCAGCTTCTCCTTGATGACCCTCCCGGAGGGTGGGTGACTCGGACTAGGGTAATGGGGACTCGACTCTGGCTCTTCTTTGGTGACTTGGACTTGGACTCGGACTCGAACGCTGGGGACTCAAGACTCGACTCGGACTCGAGATTTGGTGACTCGACTACAACACTGGGGGGGGTAACAGTCAGGCTGCGTCCTTCGGTGTACGATGTGGGTCTGTAGTAGGGGTGAAACGATGCATCAACGTATCAAAATGCATCGATTCGAATGTGACTATTCAACTGCATCGATTTGAAAATGTTAGAATCGATTATAATAATAGAAAAAAAATATATTTTTTATTTTTATGTTTTTTCTTTATTTTTTATTTTTATTTTTTATTCACCTATAGTCCATTCATGCTGAGTGAATCAGTTCCCCCAGCCACATTTGTGTATAATTTAGTTTTTGGGGAATTAACTGATAGAATATGCATCAAATCGAATCGAATCGTGGTCAAATGAAGAGATTTCATGATGCATTGAATCGTTGCCTGAAGAATCGTAATCGAATGTAATCGTTGTGAGGTCGCATCGTTACACCCCTAGTCTGTAGGGATTGTCACGCTGGCCTGGGCAGCACCTCACTGGGACGGCCGGCCGTGACTCACGGCTGCTGACTCTGGCTCGGATGTGCTCGTGTTTTGGGCGCACGGCACGGGGCCTCTTGGCGAAAGACAAAAGTCCCCCTCGTCCCTCAATGGACAGACATACAGAGGAAGAGAACACTCCCCCAGGAAGAGAATCTTAAAAAAAACAGCTCTGTAAGGTCTTTTGGTAAAAGATACATGGCAAAATTGGGACGATACTCACGATTCGATACTGTGACGACATTTGGCCCCCTCGATAACAATAAAATCAGGAAGTCCTTCATTCCGACAGCCATCAGACTTTACAATGCATCACTGTGCCTCACTGCATCACTGAGCACAGGGTGACAGTTCTTCCTGGACTTTTACTTTTAAAACAACACTGTCAATATTACACTTACTGTACACCTAATGTAGATCTCTGTATTTTTTACTGTATATTTATATTAGAATGTACATACAGTACATAACATAGGAAATGTGAATCCCGGACCATATTGTATTATTATTCTTTTATTCTTAGGCTTATTTTACTCTTTATTCTTAGGCAATTTTTGTTATTCTTATTCGTGATTCTGTTTTGTCATAACTAAATGTTCACTGTGAGCGATTTGTAGTGCCAAATTTCCCTCGGGATGATTAAAGTATTTCTATTCTATTCTATAACACTTCGTACACATGTCCAGCTATCCTTGTTTGTTTAACTATAATTCACTTTAAATGTAGACTCTAGTGACCTCTAGAGCCCCGCTTTGATATTGCACTTTGTTTACATGTTTTGTTTTGGTCTTTTGTGTGTGTGTGTGTGTGTGTGTGCACGTGTGTGTGTGCGCGTGTGTGCATGTAATAGAAAAAAAGAGTGAGGTCTTCTCACCATCACACCGTGACATGTATGACATAGGCGCCATCTACTGGACGATTAGTTGTACTACAAGTTATGACCTGATTTTATCATGCATAATGCAATAGATCTGCTTTTAACCAGTTTGACACGGCTGGAGACAGACCGTATCAACAGGTTAATGCCTCCTCTGCCTGCCTGCCTGCCTGCCTGCCTGCCTGCCTGCCTCATCGTGCCAAACTTCCCAAATGAGCCTGACCTATTAGCTCAGTCACACAAGTTGCTGTGAACATTCATGACCCCTAGAGGAAAATAACCTATTGATTTGTATTACCCCGGCTCTGACCTTTCCTGTTGATATTGCACTTTGTTGATATTGCATGAGGTCGACCTGAAATGTTATGGCCGGATTGCCATATAATTTGCTGTGAACATTCATGACCCCTAGAGGAAAATAAACCTATTGATTTTGATGACCCCATGACCTTTCCTCAAGCACCACCATCAGGCCAGACTTTCACTTTTCAAATGAGAGTATCTGTCTTTGCTCATAATGTGACTCAGATCTGATTATTTCATGACAGTGCAAACAGCACAAATCACATGGAATCTGATCTTTTCGATTCTGATTTGGGTCCTAAATCAGATACAGGTCTGATTTTTTTGCAATGTGACCTCAGTCTGAACAGTGATGCAACTTTTACGTCACTCTAGATTGACATTCATCAACAAAACAAATGTAACGTCCATCTTCTTTATTGTTCATTTGCGCACGTGGGTCAGTTCAGGAGCAGTGACCAGTTCACACTGGAATCTGATATCGGCCACATTTAAAAATAATAATGTGAACAGCCAAACAAAACTAAAATCTGATAGTTTGATCTCATACCTACCCTGTTTCATGTTGTGTATTTTTTCTATTTCTTATATATTTTTATCTTGTTATATTTGTTGTATTTGTACTGCTTTCTTTACCATGTTTTTACTGTGTTTTATTATAATGCCATTTATAATACAGCACTTTGGTGCAACTACAGTTGTTTTAAATGTGCTTTAGAAATAAAACTTCAGAAATAAAACGTACTATCAAACCGTAAATAAAGAGGCCTATTGGCGTGTTAGATCCTAATGTGATTTAATGTTCTATTTTGATGCTCGTTTTATACTTATTTTATGTCTGCATTGCTCTTGATCTAAATGGTAAATGGTGCATTTATATAGCGCTTTACAACTTATGCCTCACATTCTACCCATTCACTCACACTTTCACACACTGATGGCGGAGGCGACCATGCAAGGTGCCGACCTGCTCATCGGGAGCAATTAGGGGTTAAGTGTCTTGCTCAAGGACACTTCGACACGCTGCCCAGGAGGAGTTTTTTTGTGCCAATTGTGTGCTCGTTTTTTCTTGCTGATGTGAAGCACTTTCAGCTGCAATTCCTGTATGAAAGGTGCTCTACAAATAACGTTTATTATTTATTATTACTTTACTATACCTTGGCTGGACAGGTTCCCCCTGCAGGGATCAGAGAGTCCACTCTACTCGTGGAGTAGCTTCTCCTGCCCTGCTCAGAGGGGCTTCTCCTGCCCTGCTCAGAGGGTCTTCTCCTGTCCTGCTCAGAGGGTCTTCTCCTGCCCTGCTCAGAGGGTCTTCTCCTGCCCTGCTCAGAGGGTCTCCTGCCCTGCTCAGAGGGGCTTCTCCTGCCCTGCTCAGAGGGTCTTCTCTTGCCCTGCTCAGAGGGTCTTCTCCTGCCCTGCTCAGAGGGTCTTCTCCTGCCCTGTTCAGAGGGTCTTCTCCTGTCCTGCTCAGAGGGCCTTCTCCTGTCCTGCTCAGAGGGTCTTATCCTGCCCTGCTCAGAAGGGCTTCTCCTGCCCTGCTCAGAGGGTCTTCTCCTGCCTTGCTCAGAGGGTCTTCTCCTGCCCTGCTCAGAGGCGTCTCGGTGGAGGACATTTGCGCTGCGGCGTCTTGGTCCTCTATCCTGGTTGTTTCATCAGGTTCTATCTGATGGACAATGGCTGAGAGTTCTGTCTCTCATGCGGTCCTTAGTTCTGGGACCGCAGTTGGTGCGGCAGTGGCTCGGGAGGTATAGCAGTCGTCCGGAGGTTCCCGGTTCGATTCCCGCTCATCCCAGGCAGCGTGTCGAAGTGTCCTTGAGCAAGACACTTTACCCCTAACTGCTCCCGATGAGCAGGTTGGCACCTTGCATGGTTGCCTCTGCCGTCGATGTGTGAATGCGTGAGTGAATGGGTGAGGAACAAATTGAACAAAAACTTTGGATAGAAGCTGTTATATAAATGCACCATTTACGATTTACCTCATCATCATCATCATCCCGCTGTTAGTTTAATAACCGGGATATGTGGTGTCAGACTGTGGTCTGACAGTCTCCTCACGTGGATATTGTGTATTCTAAGGGTCGGCTCCCTTTTACGCCTTGTATTGGTGTTCTATCCTTGTGCTCCTCATTAGGACGGGTTTGGGTTTAGGATGTTCCCCGCTGTGTTCTGAGACAAACAAAGGTTTTTAACCATCCACAGCAGAATACAAAAGTCCTTTTTTATTCCCAACGCTTGATGGTTCAACGACGCAATATCCTGTCACTATTTTGTTTCTTGAAGGAGGAGCTAAGAGCTAATCTAGTTCCAAGATATGACGTCAGTCTGAGAGAAGAAGAAACTTGAAACTTGAATCGACAGTATTTTTGCACACTGCAGTATTTTGTTGTGGATGGTTAGAAATTGTGTTTGTATGTTGTGGTGTGGATTACAACCTTTGTTTGCAGACCCCGTATGCTGCCTGGCTGCCCAGCTGGCTGGAGGAAGACAACCAGAACTTCTACCACGGGACTCGGTAAGTCAGCTAATGACTATGCATCAGTTACACTACCTAGTTACACTAGGTGCTATCCTAAGTTATCTACTGTATGAGCAAAAAACGAGTACACTGTTTAATGAACGGTCTAACAACCTGATACCCCCAATGTACTGTCTCTTTTTTATTCCATACAGGTCTGTAAATATTGTATTGTAATATGTATTAACACTTTGGTTGCCTTGGGTTAAATTAATGATATACCATAGATTGCCAGCGCTATTTGTCTATGGAGAAAGTCCCCTTCTTTGCAGGGCTATAACTTTTTAAATTCTATTGCTACATTGCCATTATTAGGGCCCATTCAAAGTCCTATATGTATTGTTCATTGTGTAGCAACGTTAAACTTTTTCATTCACATATTCATAGTAAAGTATGGTCTAATGTATAAGTATGTTTTCATCTCTTTCTGCAGCTTTCTCCAGAACGTGATATATAGCCCCAAATGCATTATATTGATGATGAAATACAGTTTGATGGCAATCAGCGCGATATAAAAAATTCCAACTAGACGTACTTCTAGAAGTTACTACACGTCATCTGATGTTGACCGGATGGGCGAGGGGGCGTTTATAATTCCGTGGGCAGCGTTATACCAATCATCTAATGTGGGTCAAATGTTGATAATAGCAGTTAGTATCTAAGACGGTAACGTTACACGCTAAAACTCACCCCAGTCTCCGCGCGCCGTTGGGCGATCATCGTCGAGTAGAAATTTTATCATTATGGGATATATTTTTACCCGGTCCATCTCCAGCTTGTATAATGGTATATACGTCCAAATCATGTTGTTTATCGAGTTATTGCCAATCGATCACCGTGTAGCGTGACGAGCCAGAGTCCCATGAACCATAGCGAGCGCCCGGAAGTACTACGGTCGTCATGACAACCTCTATTCAATATCCTGTGTGGCGATTGCGCCGATCGGCCACCAGATGGCGCTCCTGAACCGCCAGAGAGCTCAGTGGGTCCTGCTGGTGGATCTCAGGCCAGCGGAGGGGGAATATGAATCCGATCGCAGATTTTTGAAATATTGATATAAGGACGCTGTACAGCGTCCCCCGGCAACTTTAGCATGGCCAGCAAAGACGTGAAAAGACGTGTCCCGGCAGTCAAAGTGTTAATTTGTTGTTTCATACATAGCCATCATACGCATTTATGTGATACTGTGATGATATCTACCTGTCAATCTAGCCCTGCTACTAATCATGACGTCAACCTAGCTGTTGACTGATTGCCGATTGTTCCCACCTGTATGTTGTCAAGTACAGCCTAGTTAAGGTTTGTTTGTCACATTTGTCATTTGCACACTGATGAAGGCCGGATGGCTGAAAACGTTTTGTGCGCTATAACAACTTGTGCATAAAAATAAAAACAACGATATTCCCAGAGTGCGGTCCCGACTCCCTACCTCCTTTTTTGCAACTTAATTAATGTTGGACTACGCACCTGTCTGAGTGCAGTGGTTACCCCTTTTTCTACTACTGGCAAGTAGGTCATAATACTTCATACAAAATCAAAACTCAAAAACCCATGTGATTCGATCTGAGGTATCGGATCAAATACATTTATTTGCTACTTTCAAATAATTGTATTGTATTATTTATTGTAATGTATAATATAACTGATGGGGCATTTGATCACACTGCCTACTGCTTAGATGTGTATATTCAGAGTTAATTATATTGTTTACACTGGCTATTTTTACTTTTCTACTGTACTATCATTGTATTGCTGTATTTACTGTATGTCTTCTACTATTACCCTGCCCATACCTGTACCCCCCCCCCCCCCCCCCATGCTGCTATGATGCCTGAATTAAGGGATCAATTATCTTATCTTATAATCATACTGTTATATCGTTCTGCTGTCACCTGTTGTATCTTAAAAGGACAGTGAGTGAGTGAGTGAGTGCAGTCGTCCAGCAGGGGGCAGTGTTGTCTTACATTTGAATTTACGTTCCAAAAACCTGTATCACTACTGAATCACTGCCAAAATAATGCCTCTGTTCTGCCTCACTGGAATCATATCAAAGCCAGGTCTTATAACTTTATAACAAACTAATGTATGTTTATCTTGGGTGTTTTAAGGATCAACAGGCTGATGCACCTAAGTGTTTCCCATGATGCATGGTTTGTTTGTCTACTCTTAACTAATAGTGAAATAGCCTAAAGTAAAGAAAAGAAAAAGCTTTTAGTGGGAACATGACTTATATCAATATTTGTTTTTGTCTTTTATTGTTTTGTATCCTTATATCCTCCTGTGCTCACTGCTTTAAATTAATGCTGTTGCATAATAAAAACTCATCTCCAAAAATGCAATTGTTTTCTCTTCCAGGAAGAAACCATATATTTCCATATATATTGCCATATATTCAGATTGACCATATAATCTCTTTTATTTATTTCTAAACAACCTATACTGTTTGAATGGGTCTCATGTAAGAAACATCCAATTAAAGTCAAAACCCAAAGATCTATCCTACAATACTTTGTACTTTTAGAGTGATTTACAATTGAGTCATGTTCTCTTAGGGTCTATTTTATTGAACAGTCGTGACGAGACCGACTGTGTACACAGTACATGTCAATTAAAGGGGATCCTTCGTGAAGACGAGGGCCATTATACATTTCTTTACGACCCGCTTCATTGTGAACACATGTCAACACTTGGGCCGATCCATTGTATCGCGTGAATCCAGTTAGCAGTCTGTCCGAGGTGTCTGTTACCCTTTAATGCGCTCTCCCACTTCATATAACAGTTACCAAAACAGAGCAGACACTGCAATTCGAAACTGGCCCCTGCAAATGTCCTAACACAACCCCCTCAAATGTACAGTAAATTACCAAGTATGGTCTTGTCAATATTCCAATGTGCAGTTTTGCTTGTACAGTGTCACCCACCCCTCCTACCCAACCTCCCCCCCCCCCCCCCCCACCCACCCAATCACCTCCAATGTACAGTCCCCCCCCCTCCCCCCCCCCACCTACCCAACCTCCAATGTACAGTTTCTACGTCAAATGTATATACTGTCTTTTCTGGACTCTTTTCGTATCACAAACGGTACTGTATTTGCAAATCTGGTATGTCATAAATGTATAGATGTAGCAGTACTGTCTATCTGTATGTCATGTATGTCATATATGTTATGATGAATTGAAAATGGGGGACCCTGATGTAAACAAGATGAAAGTCTTTCTCTGGTCTGCATCCCCTTAACAATTGTATGTATTGAGCTGTACTGTACTGTACCCATTCTGCAATCTGTTAATAAAGTTTTCAATCAAACACCCCCTATGAAAAAGCCTCTATCTATACAATGGTAGGCGTTCCGGGCCCCCGTCTGCGCGCGGCTATAAATTATCCTAGGAGTTCTCAGGGCTGGAGTTGCCCTAAATGCCTTTGCGCTCTCTCTTGTTCGTCAAGTTGTTTTTCCCGTTCTGTGGCACTCCAGAGAGAGAGAAATGTATCCCTTTGAGGCTCTCAGTTTGAGAGAGAAGTCCTGACGTCTGACTCTGGAGGCAGGCTCGGGGAGGGCGTGCGGTGGATGGTGGGGGGGGGGGGGGCGTGCTGGCACCGTGGCACTGCAGGAGACGGGGGCTGGCGGTGGCAGCAGACGTAGTAAAGGGCTGGCTGTTTGGAAACAATGAACTGGGACGACTGCGCTTTCTAGTTCTGAAGCAGTAACTAACTATCATGTATGGCTGTTTGGAATACAAGATTAGAAATCACTACACACACACACACACACACACACACACACACACATATACACCTATGTCACTGAGCGTAGCGAACACCTATGCAGTGTGTTTGCCTAGCGGCCTGCAGTGTGTTGACTCTCTGGAGGACGTGCGGGCGCCTGTTTTACACAACACGCCACAATGAACCAGTTCCACTGCAAACACGGCGGGCTGTCATCGCCCCGTAGACGGTGAAGTCTCTCTCTGTCTCTGTCTCCGTCTCTGTCTCTCTTTCTCTCTCTTTCTCCCTCTCTCTCTGTCTCTCTCTCTCTCTCTCTCTCTCTCTCTCTCTCTCTCTCTCTCTCTCTCTCTCTCTCTCTCTCTCTCTCTCTCTCCCACTCAGGCCTTATCACGCTGCCTTATCACGCTGCCACAGAGGTTTTCATCGGAGCGTCCCAAAACACAAACCGACAGACCCCTGTGAAGCGAGGCCTCTCTCTCTATCTCTATCTCTCTCTCTCTCTCTTTTTCTTTCTCTATTTCTCTCTCTCTCTCTCTTTTTCTCTCTCTCTTGCTCTCTCTCTCGCTCTCCTTCTCTCTCTCTCTCTCTTTCGCTCTCTCTCTTTCTCTCTCTTTCTTTCTCTCTTTCTCTCTCTTTTTCTCTTTCTCTCTCTATCTCTCCCCCTCTTTAGCCCTAAGCACTCTTTTAAGTCGTGTGTGGAGGGGGGGTTTGAAACAGACAGCTGAAACCATCACAGTCAGGACAGACAGCTGAGACCATCACAGTCAGGACAGACAGCTGAAACCACCACAGTCAGGACAGACAGCTGAGACCATCACAGTCAGGACAGACAGCTGAAACCATCACAGTCAGGACAGCTGAAACCATCACAGTCAGGACAGACAGCTGAAACCACCACAGTCAGGACAGACATCTGAAACCATCACAGTCAGGACAGACAGCTGAAACCATCACAGTTAGGACAGCTGAAACCATCACAGTCAGGACAGACAGCTGAAACCATCACAGTCAGGACAGACAGCTGAAACCATCACAGTCAGGACAGCTGAAACCATCACAGTCAGGACAGACAGCTGAAACCATCACAGTCAGGACAGCTGAAACCATCACAGTCAGGACAGACAGCTGAAACCATAACAGTCAGGACAGACAGCTGAAACTATCACAGCCAGGACAGCTGAAACCATAACAGTCAGGACAGACAGCTGAAACCATCACAGTTAGGACAGACAGCTGAAACCATCACAGTCATGACAGCTGAAACCATAACAGTCAGGACAGACAGCTGAAACCATCACAGTCAGGACAGACAGCTGAAACCATCACAGTCAGGACAGACAGCTGAAACCATCACAGTCAGGACAGACATCTGAAACCATCACAGTCAGGACAGACAGCTGAAACCATCACAGTTAGGACAGCTGAAACCATCACAGTCAGGACAGACAGCTGAAACCATCACAGTCAGGACAGCTGAAACCATCACAGTCAGGACAGACAGCTGAAACCATCACAGTCAGGACAGCTAAAACCATCACAGTCAGGACAGACAGCTGAAACCATCACAGCCAGGACAGCTGAAACCATAACAGTCAGGACAGACAGCTGAAACCATCACAGTCAGGACAGACAGCTGAAACCATAACAGTCAGGACAGACGGCTGAAACCATCACAGCCAGGACAGACGGCTGAAACCATAACAGTCAGGACAGACAGCTGAAACCATAACAGTCAGGACAGACAGCTGAAACCATCACAGTCAGGACAGACAGCTGAAACCATCAGAGTCAGGACAGACAGCTGAAACCATAACAGTCAGGACAGACGGCTGAAACCATCACAGCCAGGACAGACGGCTGAAACCATAACAGTCAGGACAGACAGCTGAAACCATAACAGTCAGGACAGACAGCTGAAACCATCACAGTCAGGACAGACAGCTGAAACCATAACAGTCAGGACAGACAGCTGAAACCATCACAGCCAGGACAGACAGCTGAAACCATCACAGTCAGGACAGACAGCTGAAAACATTACAGTCAGGACAGACAGCTGAATCCACCACAGTCAGGACAGCTGAAACCATCACAGTCAGGACAGCTGAAACCATCACAGTCAGGACAGACAGCTGAAACCATCACAGTCAGGACAGACCGCTGAATCCATCACAGTCAGGACAGACAGCTGAAACCATCACAGTCAGGACAGACAGCTGAAACCACCACAGTCAGGACAGACAGCTGAAACCATCACAGTCAGGACAGACAGCTGAAACCATCACAGTCAGGACAGACATCTGAAACCATCACAGTCAGGACAGACAGCTGAAACCATCACAGTTAGGACAGCTGAAACCATCACAGTCAGGACAGACAGCTGAAACCATCACAGTCAGGACAGACAGCTGAAACCATCACAGTCAGGACAGCTGAAACCATCACAGTCAGGACAGACAGCTGAAACCATCACAGTCAGGACAGCTGAAACCATCACAGTCAGGACAGACAGCTGAAACCATAACAGTCAGGACAGACAGCTGAAACTATCACAGCCAGGACAGCTGAAACCATAACAGTCAGGACAGACAGCTGAAACCATCACAGTTAGGACAGACAGCTGAAACCATCACAGTCATGACAGCTGAAACCATAACAGTCAGGACAGACAGCTGAAACCATCACAGTCAGGACAGACAGCTGAAACCATCACAGTCAGGACAGACAGCTGAAACCATCACAGTCAGGACAGACATCTGAAACCATCACAGTCAGGACAGACAGCTGAAACCATCACAGTCAGGACAGACAGCTGAAACCATCACAGTTAGGACAGCTGAAACCATCACAGTCAGGACAGACAGCTGAAACCATCACAGTCAGGACAGACAGCTGAAACCATCACAGTCAGGACAGCTAAAACCATCACAGTCAGGACAGACAGCTGAAACCATCACAGCCAGGACAGCTGAAACCATCACAGCCAGGACAGCTGAAACCATAACAGTCAGGACAGACAGCTGAAACCATCACAGTCAGGACAGACAGCTGAAACCATAACAGTCAGGACAGACGGCTGAAACCATCACAGCCAGGACAGACGGCTGAAACCATAACAGTCAGGACAGACAGCTGAAACCATAACAGTCAGGACAGACAGCTGAAACCATCACAGTCAGGACAGACAGCTGAAACCATCAGAGTCAGGACAGACAGCTGAAACCATAACAGTCAGGACAGACGGCTGAAACCATCACAGCCAGGACAGACGGCTGAAACCATAACAGTCAGGACAGACAGCTGAAACCATAACAGTCAGGACAGACAGCTGAAACCATCACAGTCAGGACAGACAGCTGAAACCATAACAGTCAGGACAGACAGCTGAAACCATCACAGCCAGGACAGACAGCTGAAACCATCACAGTCAGGACAGACAGCTGAAAACATTACAGTCAGGACAGACAGCTGAATCCACCACAGTCAGGACAGCTGAAACCATCACAGTCAGGACAGCTGAAACCATCACAGTCAGGACAGACAGCTGAAACCATCACAGTCAGGACAGACCGCTGAATCCATCACAGTCAGGACAGACAGCTGAAACCATCACAGTCAGGACAGACAGCTGAAACCACCACAGTCAGGACAGACAGCTGAAACCATCACAGTCAGGACAGACAGCTGAAACCATCACAGTCAGGACAGACAGCTGAAACCATCACAGTCAGGACAGACAGATGAAACCATCACAGTCAGGACAGACAGCTGAAACCATCACAGTCAGGACAGACAGCTGAAACCATCACAGTCAGGACAGACAGCTGAAACCATCACAGTCAGGACAGACAGATGAAACCATCACAGTCAGGACAGACAGCTGAATCCATAACAGTCAGGACAGCTGAATCCATAACAGTCAGGACAGCTGAATCCATAACAGTCAGGACAGCTGAGACCATCACAGTCAGGACAGCTGAGACCATCACAGTCAGGACAGACAGCTGAAACCAGACCAATTTCCTGCCGTTGATTAAAAACACACTTCTTCAATCAATATCTGAAATGAAGAAAGACACTTCTTTTACTATCATGCACTTTGTCACTAAATAATCTGCATTGCCTATATTACTCCCTACTATGCTAAATTATGTCTTTACAACTATACCGTCCGTCGTCCTCACAGAACGAGAGGCTGATGTGATCGCTTGGATGAATCCGAGTGGACCGTGTGGAGCTTTCACTATTTCTCCCGGTCCCACTAAAGAAATTGCAGCGTACATGGAGTCGGTTACTCTATAATTATTTTGTAACCGCTAAATGATTACGCAATGGCATGTAGTGTTGTTACTGGCTGTGGCACATCACTGCACGGACGGCTCATGGAGTTACTTTCTTCTTTTTCTTTTGTGTACATTCACGTGTTTCCCTGTGCGAGAGGTGACCGAACATCACAGCTTTGTCCTGCTGGTTTGATGAGTAGCTTAAAGGGGCATTTTGCCCCCCCCCCCCCCCAAAAAAACAAAACAATGCAGATTTATTTAATAATAATAATAATAATAATAATAATAATAATAATAATAATAATAATAATAATAATAATAATAATAATAATAATAATAATAATAATAATAATAATAATAATAATGATAATGATAATGATAATGATAATGATAATGATAATGATAATAATTTTAATTTTAATAATAATAATAATAATAATAATAATAATAATAATAATACATTTTATTTTGTAACACACTTTATATTTGTAACAAATCTCAAAGTGCTACATGAAAGGAGATAATAAAATAAAAATGAATAAAACAACCAATGAAATGCTATAGACAGCAAAAAAAAAGAAGAAAATATCACGTTTTTAAAAACACACAAGGCATCAGTAGGTCCATTTAACCAAATGTTTTGTTAAAAATAAATGTTTTAGTCCCCTTTTTAAATGCCTCAACGGACTGTGGTGCTCTCAGATGGCCGGGGGGGGGGGGGGGGGGGGGGGGGCATTCCACATTCCATTATTTCTCTCACACATCCAAAAACTCACACATAATTAATTTAGCTCGACAGTCATTGGGAGTAAATTAGTTTGAATATGGCCGCCGCTGATGTCATCGTGGGACGTTGAATCCTTGCGTTGTGTTAATCGCAGCACCGTTGAATGATGTAGATGGAAGAAAAGGGCAACGCCTCGCCTCATAGCGACTGCCTACCTTATAATTCCACTGAGCTGTAGGGATTCAATGTCCCCGACGATGACGTCACCGGTGGCCACATTCAAACTCCATTCACTCTCAAACTAAATGAATGTGAGCAAAACTGTTTATAAAACCTTTTGGATGTGTGTGTGTGAGATTATATGCAAAATAAATCAGCTTTTATTATTTTAAATAATTGTTTGGTGAAGTCCCCCTTCTTATCTCTCTCCCCCTCTCTCTCTCCCTCTCTCCCTCTCTCTCTCTCCCTATCTCTCTATCTCTCTCTCTCCCTCTCTCTCTCTCCCTCTCCCTCTACCTCTCTCTCTCTCTCTCTGTGTGTGTATGCGTGTGTTTGGAGACGGAGCGAGTTTGCGGGTGTGAGACACTGCGGTACGAGTGAGTTTCTAACTTTTCTATTTATATATTGTGTTTCAAGTTGTGAATTAGACTGTACTTTATTTGACTGGTTGTGTGCAGTTGGTGGGTTGGTGGCGTTGTGCGGAGTCAGTGTTCGCTTGGTCAGCTGTCCGCTGCCAGTGACATGCCCCCCCCCCCCCCCCCCCCCCCCTTCACCCGCCCTCCCCCTACCCCCTGCGCCCACCCAAAAGTAGGTCAGACCGGCCGCCACTGGCTGGTGGTCTATCGCCCTGCTCTAAAGACAAACTCTAACCTTAACCAACTTCGAAAGAGGGCCTAAACTTAACCAGTTGGAAACCAGGCGGACTAATAAAATTAGCTGTTTCCAACTGGTTAAGTTTAGGCCCTCTTTGGAAGTTGGTTAAGGTTAGAGTTTGGAATCAGGGCTGGTGGTCTATCGCCCTGCTCTAAAGACAAACTCTAACCTTAACCAACTTCGAAAGAGTGCCTAAACTTAACCAGTTGGAAACAAGGCGTACAGTAATAAAATTAGCAATCAAATCAATCAATCAATTCAATTTGCGCGATTTTTATTTTGTTCCACAATGACTCATGACCCATCAATTACATCATCCAACATTGTTTAAGCAACTAAGACATTCGCCGTGACAGAATCGTTTTTCATTTAGTCTTTATGACCCTATCACCATTATCCTTTCGTAATGTTTCCTGTCCGGCTTGTCCGCCATCTTGCTTTAATTCCTAAAACCACGAACGTGCATTGATAGTGATGTGGTTGTGGGCGGGTCCTGGGACCAAGAGCGTTGGGTTATGAAAAATACCCACGTGTAAGTTGACTGTTTCAGCCAATCAGAATCGAGAAATTTGCATGCCGTTGTATAAATGTGTTTTAAGCGTCTTTGGGTACCAAGAGAAGTGATATATAAGTCGGATGTATTATTATTATTAATTAAGTTCCAGCTGTTTTCTAGATCACTGTGAATGGATCTAACATTGAGCGTGTTGTGGAATATTTTAAATGTATTTCTGTGATCACAGAAGAGTCCTCAGTTTACAATTAGAGGCAAGTATACACAAGCGTCTGACCAGAAAGTGAGACCGAGGTCTGGTCAGACTTACAATCAAATACACAAGCTTGGAATGACAAATGAAAACAAAGATGACAAATGAAAAAACTTTTGTTTCGTTTTTTCTTTTCATATCTGACACAAGATTGATATGAAAAAAAAGACAACAAGAAAAAGACAACAATAAAAAGACAAGAGGTGATTTTCTGGAAATATGTCATATCTAAGACAAACTGTCCTGGGCCTTGGGTTGTTGTTTTACTAACACTGTTAGACTGTCACCCTAGTGTCCTGTCTGTATACTAGTTCAACTATATTAGCTAGTTAAGGCTTGTACCGAGAATATGTATTTAAACAGAGAAACATGACATTTTCTATAACAAGAGCATTACAGAATATAAACTGCAGAAAAAAAATGGCCTCTTATACAGAATCAGATCAGGATAATAGAAGCCATTTTCTTGGCAGTTTTGGATTACAGTGATACCTGGAGGGGGCAATCACTCCTGTGGTCATTCTGTCTGTCTGTCTGCATTAGCCATAACTTCTAAGGTTCTGGTCTGATTTGGATGAAACATCGCCCATGTAGGCCAAGGACTCAAATTCCAGAATATTTTCCAAAATCTGTCAATGACAAGAATTGTATTTGAATTAATTTCCATTATTGTCCATTGAATGGATACAGTATGAAGTTCCACCTTTTGAACACAAGATGGCGATACGACACAGGTTGCTGCTCAGAGCCACTGCTGCTCCACAAGCTGCTCTCTCCCTCTGCTCTGCTCCCACGGAGCGCATGAGTGTATCGTGACAGCCACTGAGCAAGGGCTCGGATATTTCACATACTCATAGTTACATCAATATTGAGCTGTCAGAACCATTTCATGTTTGTAGGTTAAGTATCTATCCACCCTACAGTGTACTCTGTATGTGTGTATGGGGCAGCGGGCAGGTACAAATAAGAATTTTCTTCTTCCTATTCCTTTCGGCCATGGAATTCAGTGGAGCATAATGTATGTACTGTTGGACTGTAATAATTCCATGTACGAATACATAAAAATGAAATGAAGATATCAACTCTTTGAGATAGAGACGATGTACTTGGAGGTTGGAAGATTTCCATTGCCTCTCTGTTTTGCGACACTTCAGTCTGAGCTCACAGGTGTCGTAATTCAACAAGGAGAGCGGTTTACGGGGCGACGTCATTTAAGATGGCCGTGCATCGCTGTTAAAACTAGCAGCAAACGTTGCTACAGCCACACTATTTACAATGCGGAGCTTTTAACTCGCTTCTCTGGTACAAACCCGTTATCAAAGGACAAGTTAAACAGAACACCGTCAACTCCTCCGTGCAAACATTACTGACTTTTAACCCGATTGTGAACAAGATCAAGTGTGTTGCCTTTGTTGTGAGTCGGACCAGAGACATGGATACACTTAAACGAGTCTCTTGCTAACGTCTCTGTGGCAGAACTTTACGGGACCAAGACGTTCTTCTTGTGGAAACAGATCAGACTGTGGACACCACAACATCTGTAAGTACAATTATGTTCACATTGTTTTCCTCTTATTGCTCCTTCCTTGCAGCAGCGGTGCTCGAAAGTAACCTTCAAGTTGTACAATTACAGCTTAATTGTAAAAAATGCCAAATGTTTTACATTCGTAGTAGTTTACCATCTCCATGGTCAACGAACTGCTAGCATCTGCAGCGACGTAATTCTCTTCCCAATAAAATATTACATTTCTCCCGATACCGGAAGCTCCCCCTGATGGCTCTGTGTAGCTGTAAAGACACTCATTGTCAATTCGTTTGTAATGTGTTTATCAGATCAACATAAGTGTAGTATCTTAGCTTAGTCCCATTCAAGAAACAGACACCAACTAAACTAGTAGTTTCTGCATGTTTATTAATCTTCAGGGTACATGAGAGAGCACACACGACACAACACGGCTGGGTCTGATTTATAGTGAGAGGTTAAGGGTCAACGGACTTAGCCTGGTGTCCCCCTCCAGGTGAAGGCATGCCATTACACTCTAGTCTATAACATCCCTCCCTTCTTGGTTTTTACTTTTTATATATATATATATATTTTTTTTACCTTTTCGTTTACCAGTCACCATAAACAGAAAACATACCAGCATTTACTTTATAATATACCTATAATAACATACCTTTATGTGACCATACCATACCAATAACATTATTTCCCCCCAAAACCCTTTTTTGCTCCTTTTCTTATTTTTCACATTATATATAAAACACTCATCTCCCCACCCCAAGTCTGTGTGTTCAATTGTGTATGGTTAGTGTGGGTGGACACTAACACCACACTAGTACCCTACCTACGGCGACAAGGGCGCATTCGTGCCCTGAAGGACTTTCCTTTATGTCGAGTGGTCCTTCAAATATCGAGCAGGACATCTGTCCCTCCTTGATCTGCGCAACTTGTCGGCTGGTGTAACCTAAGTAAGTAATGTTTATTTATATAGCACCGTTCACAGACCAGGGTCACAAAGTGCTTCACATAATAAAAACACCAGTAAAGTGCAAAGATAGCAGCATGATAAAAGAAAAAATATTAAAAACGTGAAAACGGGAAAACAAAACGGATAAAAATACATAATGTTATGTTGAGTAGTAGGATGTCTGTCCCTCCTTGATCTGCGCAACTCGTCTGCAGTCCTCTGTTTGGTGAGAGCTTGCGTGCTCCAGCTGCTGGTGTAACCTCTGGTTAGGGCTGGGCGATATGGCCTCTAAATGATATCATGATATTTTTTTGCTCCATCACGATACACAATATATATTGCGATATTTTTACATTTCCTCTAAAGCACTTAAAAATGCTTGATTTAACCCTTTGATGGATACAGTCACGCCAATATGATGATTATATAAACCTCTGTTGTCAAGCCTCGTCAATATACCCCCCCCCCCCCCCCCCCCCCCCCTACCCCTTTCCCTACTAATGGTACTGGTGTCGTGGATCACTCTCCTGTGAACGCTTCCAGGGTTAGCGGCTAACGTTAGTTAACGGCTAACATAGTTACTGCCTCTCTGTCTCTGGGTGTGTGTGCGTGCGTGTGTGTGTCTGTGTGAGGGAGAGAGGAAAGTGCTGCGCTAAAGTAAGTCTCATCTCAGCCGCGGCGGCTTAGAAACTGACGTGAGGTTTTGTGCAAAACATCACGATGTCCACGATATGTTTAAAAAGTGTATCGTTAATGAACTGTACCCGATATTTATTTAATATCGTCATATTGCCCACCCCTACCTCTGGTCTCCTCTGGAGTCCCCACCGGTGTTGGACTGCCCTCTGTTTGGTGAGAGCTTGCGACCTCCAGTGCTCCAGCAGCTGGTGTAACCTCTGGTCTCCTCACCGGTGTTGAACTGTCCTCTGTTTGGTGAGAGCTTGCGTGCTCCAGCAGCTGGTGGATTGGGTCCTGGAAGCTGGTGCAGGAAGATCCTTGTCCTGCCTGCTGAACAGTTGATCGACATTTCGCCTGACCACTTTTCCATCCCCCAGCAACACACAGTCTAGGAAACTGGTCCGGTTAACTCCTGCACTAGTCCAGGTATCATCTAGGTCATAGGTGTCAAACTCATGGCCCGCCAAGAGCCCTGGTAATTTTATTTTATTTTCTTTATAAAGATTAATCTTGGGTTAAATAGCGGCGTTAAAATAATTGTGGGTTAATGCGTTAATAAAGCTTTAACTTTGACAGCCTTAGTTATTACACATTCTTACACATACATGTATGTTGAACATCTGAGGTATTGATGAAGTAACAAAGGAAAAAAGCCAAAAGCACGTACTCCTCAGACATTCTTTGATAATTTTACAGCCCAAAATACAAAAAAGATCCAGGCGGAATAGGTAACAAAGGGTTGAAGAAATATTGTCTGAACTGTCAGATGCAAACTGGCTGTGTGACATAACCGAGCATCTCGCTCAATTGAATAAGAAGCTGTAGGGACGCAAACAAGTCCCACCCAAATTTGACAAATATAGTTGTGAACTGAGCAGGGGAGGAAACTAACTTTTTGGCTTACCAGCCAACTGGCGGGTATCCGATTTTTTTTACCAGCCAAATAGATTTTTTACCAGACAAAAAAAATCGCTAATTGTGATAATTACTTCTTTGTACGTCTTCGTCTAAATTGATTTTCAATCATAGTAAATTAATCACACTGTCTCTACTCTTCAAAATATTACATCATTAAATCACATATTAACATGAAAGAGGGAACTATTCTGGACTGGGTTGGGCTGAACTGGGCAGTGAAAGATGCTGGGTTGGGCTGGTCTAGGTTATACTGAATGATGAATTGAAAATGAATTGAAAATGGGGGACCCTGATGTAAACAAGACGAAAGTCTTTCTCTGGTCTGCATCCCCTTAACAATTGCATGTATTGAGCCGTACTGTACTGTACCCATTCTGCAATCTGTTAAATAAAGTTTTCATTCATCACAGCTCAACTACTAGGAATGTGTGTCTGACTCTTAAGTGCAGGAAATATTCATCAGAAAGGGGGGACATGATGGAGGGAATGGAAAGAGCAGGTTTGACAGGAGCAGGGTTGAAGGGATTGATTGATTGATTGAAAAGTTTCTTAACAGATTGCAGAATGGGTACAGTACAGTTCAATACATACAATTGTTAAGGGGATGCAGACCAGAGAAAGACTTTCGTCTTGTTTACATCAGGGTCCCCCATTTTTTATTCATCATAACATATTGGAGTGTGGAGGAAGTGGACAAGGCATTAAGCAAACAGGACTGAAATGGGGGACCCTGATGTAAACAAGACTAAAGTCCTTCTCTGGTCTGCATCCCCTTAACAATTGTGTGTATTGAGCTGTACTGTATTGTACCCATTCTGCAATCTGTTAATAAAGTTTTCAATCAATCAATCAATACTGGGTTGGGCAGTGAAAGAACCAAGCATTTCACTGTAATGTAATAGCTAAATAAAACAACTTGAACTTGACTTGTTACATTTGCACTCTGGTTGTATGCCAAATGTATTCTGGTTGTACTGTACTTGTGCTGTAAGATGACAATACATTGGAACCGAATCGACAACGCTAGGGGTTCAGCAGGTGTGTTCTGAATGCCAAATATGACAACATCACCGTTGTGAAGGGCATATGGGCGAGTGGTGATATGCTGGGAAACCCGGTAATAATAAAATGTCACTCGGCTGCATTTAAGCAAAGCCGCTCAGTATAGTCGTCCACTATGTTGAATGCGCGTTGTGGTAGCTTGTTACATGCTAGGTAGCTAGCCGGCTAATGCTGGTTGACTGTCATTCTCATCCGACTCGAAGGAGACGCGTCGCGTGCTGTTGTTCGCCCCCATGTCAGACCGCACCGATATCCGAAAGCGACGACTCTACATGCAATTATTTTCATCCACTCATGTGTTTTTGTAAGTTTGTCTACGTTGTCAAGCCGGCTGCCGGTGGCAGAGGTCTGCGCGCAGTGGTATGTCCACTTCCCCTAGATGGGCGTCATCTTCTAGAAAACGAGTGTTCATTGGAGGAGCTTAGAGCGCATCTGTACAACGATGATGTTCATTGGTTATGGTCTGATTATTATGTGGCGCAAATGGGAGGAATCAAGGGGGGAGTCAGAGTTCGGTTTGTGTCAGTGAGCGAATCAGCAGATTGCAGAATGATTTTTTTGTTTTGTTTTGTAATTACTAGTACTCGCCAGACTGGCGAGTGCTCTTCATGAATTACTCGCCAAACGTAAAAAATACTCGCAATTGGCGAGTAAAGTGGCCTAATTTCCTCCCCTGGAACTGAGACAACCCTTATTTTGTTATTTTTGAGTACAGTTACAGTTGTGTGTTCATGCAGACACATAATAGCAATTTCATTACAAAAAAATGGGGGACCCTGATGTAAACAAGTCGAAAGTCTTTCTCTGGTCTGCATCCCCTTAACAATTGTGTGTATTGAGCTGTACTGTACTGTACCCATTCTGCAATCTGTTAATTAAAGTTAATTAAACTATCTTCCATTAGTTGGATGTATGGCCTCTGCAAGGTTGTGTGCAGCCATTTGTTTTTGTAACATCTGCTACATCTGTCCCATGTGGTCTTTGCAGCTCACAGTTGTTAGTTCTGCCCCTCTTGACGGTGACAAAAAGGTTTTGAACAAACTTAATGTCATAGCTTGTATTTGATGATATTCTTCTTTGTTATTTACTTGAATGGTTTGATCATTGGAGTGGAGTAATATGGGGTTCTGATAAACTAAAATTATTTGTTAAAATAACATAAGCTAACATATATTTTTACATCTATGCAATGCATATGCAATATGTATAACTTGAATAAGTAATAAATACAGAAACAACATGTTTAACAATATGTAAATGAGTAGCTACATTTATTTTACATTACATTAACATTTATACGGTCTTTGGCCCTTTGAGGGCAACCATAATGCTGATGTGGCCCTCTGTGAAAATGAGTTTGACACCCCTGATCTAGGTCCATATCCAAAGTTCTTAGTATTGACAGGGTCACCTTTACCAAAGTTTCAATGTTTGGCATCATGCCTGTCATGGTAGTTTGTCTGACTTGTTTGTTTTGACTCAACCTTTCTTTTTAAATCTGGGTGAATCAGGTCCAGGATACTCCTCAGCTTCCTTCCCATCATCATCTCAGCTGGTGACAATCCAGTAGTCGACTGTGGCGCGATGCGATAGCTGAGCAAGGCCCGATCCAACATAGTCTAGTGTACCCCCCGTGCTTTTCTTCACCAGCTCTTTGAAAGTTTGCACTGCCCTCTCTGCTAGGCTGTTAGATGAGGGGTGGTATGGCACTGATGTAACATGTGTGATCCCATCCTTAAGACATTAAATCTTTCATGTGTTCGCTGACAAAACACTGAGCATTGTCTGAGACTATCATCTCTGGAATACCATGGGTGCTGAAACTGTGCCTTAAACAATTCACAGTCACTGCAGAGGTGGATGAGTTTGCAGGGAAAACATCCAACTACTTTGAATATGCATCCACAATCACTAGGAACATTTTACCCATGAAGGGACCTGCATAGTCAATGTGGAGCCTTCTCCATGGTTGTTCAGGCCACTCCCATGGATGAAGTGGCTCACTCGCAGGTGCCTTCCTGTGTTCCTGGCAGGTGGCACATGACATGACTAGGGCTGACCTTCGATTTTTTTTTGGCATTCAAAGCTTCGGGTTCAGGGCCGAGATTAGATTTTAATTCGAAGCTTTGAGATAAAAAAAAAATATATATATATATATATTAAACGTATATATATTTTTTTTTAACTTTTTTTTTATATTGTGGGACTTGACAGCACTTTGTTCAACTTTGTCAGTGCTCTAAAGTTTAAACCTTTTAAAATCTTAGACAAAACTAAACACTTTGCTTTCATGAAATATTGTAAGCCGTCATTTGAGGCTTTATAAAAGCAGCACAATGAACACAAATCTGTCGGTGTCAAGTCCGACCTCACCTTAAATAACAAACAGCATTGCTTGTTGTAGTTAACAAAGAGAGGCAGATTAGGGCGGCTACATGGCGTAGTGGGCAAGGCGCTCGCCACGAATGCGGAGACGCTGGGATCGCCTGTTCGATCCCAGCGCTCCACATTGCTTTCAGTTTAGCTGGTCGTCCACAGTAATACACATTGGCCGTATTACGGGGAGGGAAACTGAAGGGTGGGGATCGGGCGTTGTGGACAGCGACTCCTACAGGTCGGTTGGTGCGCCTGCACAGTAGAATCAGGAAGTGTCGGGGGCAGCGTGAGCCTCCCACGCGTTACTCCTCGCCACTGAGAGATCGAGCTGCGCAGGTGAAAAGATGCGACTGCTGTTACCTCAAGTACCGGAGGGGACTTGTGCTATGTATGACTTAGTCCACATTGCAGCCGGCTTGTGGGAGGCAAGAAACAGCGTTCGTGACAGGGGAGGGTTGAATTGGATGATACGAAATTGGGATGGGTGAAAAATAGAAAAATGGGAGAAAAAGTGGATAAAAAAAAAAACAAAGAGAGGCAGATTTTTATTTAATTTTTTAATGTATTCAAATATAATTTTCCCACATGCCCATCGAACGAAGCTTCGAAGTATTTAAAACAGCCCTACGCATGACTTTACCCTTACCCTCTATGTCAGTGTCCATGTGAGGCCCCCACATGTAACCTCTTGCCTCTTCCTGGCTGCGACTGGTGTAATTCCTGCAGCATATGAGCACATGTCCTCTCTCGGTATGACAACGCGGGCTCCCCACAACACACAGCCATCTTGCACACTCGGCTCACATTGGGCCTCATGCATGAAGCGATATAAGAACAGATTTCGTTCTTAACTAGGGCTGTACCGAATGTCATTTAACGTTCGAAGCTTCGATTGAAGTATTCGAACGAAGCTTCGAATGTCTATAAAAAAAAATTACAAAAAATAAATAAAATTATAATTATTTTTTTTATTTCTTTTTAACTGAATCCTCAATTTGAATAAAGTGATTAATCTGATTAAATTAGTCTTTTTCTTATTAAATCAACTTTTAACTCATCGAATCCAATAAGGGCACGGTTGGTATGAAAGTGATGGTGACGTCTTATAGTATAATATTATAATATTATTGTAGCCTAATCTTTAACTGCAACTGTGAAGAAAACCCCCATTGGTTTAAACAGATTGAATAGACACAAAAAAAAGATAAATTTATTTTTATTTTTTATTAAAAATAAAAAATGCAACTGTTTATTTTAGAATTCGAATGTCAACATTATGATCGAAGCTTCGAAGTAGGGATGCCCCGATCGATCGGCCACCGATCGTTATCGGCCGATAATCAGTATAAATATGCGATCGGTGATAATGCTTTATTTCCGATCGAAAAACATGATCCAATTCTTAGCGGAAATCTCACTCGCTGAGTTCTGTCTCGGAGCTGCAAACTGCCACTCCGTCTCCTCCTCCTCCTGCCCCTCCCTTACCCATGTAAACAAGCTCGGGCAATAGTCTGCTCTAACCTAGTGCATGAGACCTCCGTGAGCTAACGTTAGCTACCGTTACTGTTTAAACAGAATGACCCGTCAACTATTCACTTTTAGTTTAATACATGAGGCATTGTTAACGGTATCTAGCCGGCTAGCTACTCATAGCTCCTGATATCAACAAATGCTCCAGCAAGTCTAGTAGTGTAGAGCCATATGAAATCCGTTTGTATTATTTTCCAAATTCCATTTTATTTTTTCCCAAATTCTGTTTTTTCCGTTTTAATATTTCAGAATTCTGTATTTTGCTTTTTATGCTCATTTTACCATCAGAAATAGTGTCTAATAAGTGGGAATGAATAAATGTCTACAATTGAATATGATATAACAGTCCATTTAATGTTTTTAAGTGCTGCAACTCAGAAATACAGTTACATTTTACACAATACTTTTCAAATAATATTGTGACAAAATAAAAATACACATTTCAAGTGTAAACAATAGATACAGCTAGCTACTACTGACATTATCACAATGTCAGTAGCCTAGCTATATCTATTTTATTGTGATGAAATATAGTAATGCATAATTTAGGCACCTTTAGTTTAGTTTATTTCGTTTATAAAGGACAGTGTATAATGACAATCGTTTGCATTACACAAATGAAAATGGGGGACCCTGATGTAAACAAGACGAAAGTCTTTCTCTGGTCTGCATCCCCTTAACAATTGTGTGTATTGAGCTGTACTGTATTGTACCCATTCTGCAATCTGTTAATAAAGTTTTCAATCAATCAATCAATCAACCAGATTTAGCAAGAAGCTATCATTTCCATCTATAGTCCTATGTACTGTAAAACGTTTCATAGCTATTTAAGTTTATTTCGATTATAAAGGGCAGTGTATAATGACTCGTTTGCATTAAACAAATGGATGGGTGCACTAGATTTAGCAAGAAGCGATCATGTCCTAACGTTATAGCTATTTAATCACAATAGTGTCGCAAGTGTTTTTGTGGCTCCAGTCCACGGAACGTTGACAGAATTAGCAAAACACCTTATCGCCGGAGGCATAAAAGTCATTAGGATACTGCTCTGCTCTGAATTGAGGGCTTATTGGGGAATTTATTAGCTTCTTGACGATGTAAACACCGAAGCAGCGAGACGCTTGGGAGACTGCCTGTGTTGTGTGTAACCCGCTCTAGCGTCCGCCTCCCCGGTCGCGTGTGCACCAAGCGTTCCACCCAAAAACGGAATTTCAGTCCAGATTAGGCCAAATTCTGCAATATTCCACGTTTTGCAGTTGATTCCATTTTTATTGGTCAATTCCGCGATTCCGTCCGCGATTCCGTGAACGCGGATTTCATATGGCTCTATAGTAGTGCATGATAGCTCAGCTCATGTTAGCTCACTGTTCAAAACGAAACGTCCCATTAAACTAAATAGTTCACTGAGGCGTTGTCTTAACGTTATCTAGCCGGCTAGCAGTAGCTACAGATGGCTCCTGATATCAATGTCTTATAACACTGATTCGATGCGTATTCGAGCTGAGGCCATGTTGAATGTGATCAATAGGGTCCAGCTGCAGCTCCGGAGAATCCTGGCCGTAGCTGCAGGCTACTCGAGTACACACAGACAGTGGAGCTGTTTGCAGATAGCGAGCATTTTGACTTGCGTGGTGGCGATGTCTCGCAGATAATACAACTACAAGTATGATTATATAATATATATTTATTAAAAAAAACAAAACATTTATATAACTTTTTATTTAATTTTTTTAATCAAAAACGATCGATATCGGATCGGTATCGGCCGATATGGCTCAAGACGATCAGTGATCGGTATCTGTGGCAAAAAATGTGATCGGGGCATCCCTACTTCGAAGCATTCGGTACAGCCCTATTCTTAACTAGCATTTCTTCTTATTTTGTTCTTACCTGGGATTCAGTAATGTTTTCTTATTGTTGCTTTTCTCTCAGGCAAGACCAAATTCTAAGTGGTCGAGAGCACTCTTACCCATATAAGAAAATCGTACCCAAAAAATAAATAAAATAAAATAATAAATAAATAAAAAATAATTGCCCCCAAATAAGACTTTAAAAATACATTATTATTATAACTTATTGCATGCGTTCTGTCTGAAATGGATTATATATTGCTGTTAGAACAGTTATGCTCTGGCCGCCCAGGCCATTGATTGAAGATTTTATTAACAGATTGCAGAATGGGTACAATACAGTACGGCTCAATACACACAATTGCTAAGGGGATGCAGACCTGGGCCCCGTTCCCCGTACCTGGCTAACTGAGTTAGCCGGATAATTTCCAGCATAGCCTGACTTAAGCCGGACCTTTCTGTTCCCCGACGCTCGATTGTCTAAATCACCATGACAACAGATCAAAAAGTTTGAGCCTGGTCGAGAGCAGGGTTAAGTTCAGTTAGCTGGATGAACCATGGCCACGCCCCCGCAAAGAAATGCCAGCTCGCTTCCTGAAATGATTCTCAGTCTAGATCTGCATTATACCATTCTGAATTATGTTTCTGTGCTTCGTTTTCCTAGAGGGGGCTTTTGAAATGTATAATAATAGAACTAAATGCTGATAATAAATCGTATTCAGCCTATAGATTTACTTTGTCCTAAATAAAATAATGCACGTCATATACGGCGCTCTGAGTGCGATACACGCTGCAGGCGCATTGCAAATGTGAATCCCGCAGGGATTATCGGCCGTTTGGCTCTGATTAGTTTCATATATTCTCCGCTGTAGATTTCCTTAACGGAGCGCCCGGATTGTGTTTCATTCAAGCATAAAATTGAAGTGTCTATGCGTGGATTGTGGTTTTTGTGGATTATGAATTACGAGGACTCTGAGGATTGTTGAATTGTATCATCACTCACACGTTATTGTGATATTGTAACTGGGATTAAAATGTCTGAGATGCGCTGTTTGACGGATTTGAGAAATTTAATGAGCCGTTGACGTCACATTAATGCATTTGAGAATAAAGAGATAAAACTTCATTCAAAAGAAAAATATTCGAAACACGGGTCTCTTGTCCATTGATGGATACACAATGGATATATCCCGCCTGGCACAGTGGTCCAACGGCTAGTGCTTAATCCTGTCAACCGGGCGACCCGAGTTCGAAACCCTGCGTTTCCAATATAATTATTTTGGAATATAATATTAATGATTATACGCAAAAGTAGCCTAGTTTTAAGTTAAAATATTATAAATCTACATGCATTGAGGATGTCATTCTTTATATAGCTCTCAACGTGCACCAAATTGAATGATTCCTACATTGCAAAAAGAAGAAAAAGACTAGAAGAAGGGGGGATTCGAACGCGGGTCGTCTGCGTGAAAGTCAAAACGACCAACCGTCACACCACAGTGCAGATAAGTAAAACATCCACCATACACCAATCAATGGATAAGAGAGCCGTATCCTTATTCTGAAACAGTTGAACTAATTATTTTCGCTAGCAAGATCTCATTTGATTATCCATTCCATAAACCTACTGCCAGCAGGCAAGTTTAAAGAAATATAATCTGATTGATTGGGGTAATGAGGGACTTAAAATTAGCCTATAGATTATGCATTTAACTTGTCGGCGAGGCTATTGAGCCGTACTGCAATCTGTTAATAAAGTTTTAAATCAATTAATCAATCAATGCCGTTAGAAAATCAGGATTTCTGCTATCGATACTTGCTGGCTTTTCAGCTGAGGCGGGCGCGCGCAATTATCCTGAGTCTCAAGTCTGGTTCGAGTTAACAAGACTGAATCAGCGTTCGAGGAACAGGAAAATCCCAGCTTCAAACATCGGGTTAATTGAATCTGGATAATGGGACTCTTGATCGACTTAGTTGAACCAGGTACGGGGAATAGGGCCCAGAGAAAGACTTTCATCTTGTTTACATCAGGGTCCCCCATTTTCAATTCATTATGATTTATGACATACACAACATACAGATATACAGATATATCATGACATTTATGCCATACATGACATACAAATATACAGTACTGTATACGTAGCATAGAACGCATATTTAGAGATTGTCTATATCAGTGGTTCCCAAACTTCTTGTTTATGCGAACCACTAGATTGTTATCAAGAACATTTGCGGACCAGCTCGTATGCAAACAGTAACAAATAAATAAATAAACAACTGACTTTGACCAGCATCGCGGGCAGGGAACAAAATAAGTACCAGCCAACCGCCAATGGCTGGTAAAAAATCTGCCTGGCTGGTAGTTTTTAAAATCTACCAGCCAAATGGCTGGTAAGTCAAAAAGTTAAGTTTGTTCCCTGAGAGCAGAGCTACACAGCAGTGCGCCTATTTTGCGAGCCGAAATAAGTCTGTGGTTTTTTCTTCTTCTCACAACGGGTCAAATGCATCTAACATGCATTGCATCGTCGCCATTCCTTTATGCCCACATCGCCCGAAATGAACGTTATGTTAGCGTAAGCTAACAAGCTAATCCTGATCAGCGGCAGAGCCATAGAGAACAGCAGACAGTGTGGACTGGGGAAAGGGAAATGGGGGGGGGGGCACTCTCCCTTTCTCTGTGTGTGTGCGTGCGTTTGGAAAGACGATGAAGTCACTAGTCAGGACTCAGGAGAGGAGTATATTGTAGTAAACTGAGGATTACTGAGGATGCACAGATAATGTTGATATTCAAATATAAAAAGGTTTCGAGAGGAGTGGAAGTTTGAAGACAGACTCACTAGACTACAATATGATGCGGGGGTGGTGAGTTGAAACAGTGTGTGTCCCCGACCCCACTTCTATGTTTCAATAAATTATTTGCATTTAAAACTATTAACGCTGACTCATTCCTTCAGTCCACTCAAAATTATGCTAATATTCCTTATGTTGTTTATGATATTAATTGAAAATAGCATATGAGAGTATTATATAGTAATAATAACACATGGCGATATACTAAAAAGCTATTTTTAATTTTTGGCTGGTAAAAAATCTGTCTGGCTGGTAGTTTTTAAAATCTACCAGTCAAATGGCTGGTAAGTCAAAAAGTTAATTTTGTTCCCTGATCGCGGGGCACTGCGTTCCGTTCTCATAGTGGATTTGAGAGAGATGTGCCAAATCCAGTCTGACTTGGAGCACACACTGTACTATAGTATGCACACTGCCTGTCAGGTTTATGCAGAGATATTCAGACTCTAGTGTCTAGATCTATTTGCAGAACCAGATGAGTGGCTGCTTAACCGTTAAGTATTTCCCAACCTATACTGTGCGATTGGCTCTTGACAAGCGCACGGTAGTCGGTTCAGTATTGACAAAGCCTACTTTGCTGGAACGATTAATTTTGCACGTACTGTATATACAGTACGTGTGTGTGTGTGTGTGTGCGCGCACTGCGGGAGGTAGCCAGAAGCGTGCAACTATTATATTACTACTATATTAATACCACTATATAGCTATAGGTGCTGATGACAATACATTTGATTCCTATCTAATTTTGATCCATCGCAAAGCGCTCCAGCGCTTGAATACGGCCGGGGGATCCGCTCATGCAATGCAGACCCAAGTTCACACACGGCTCTCGTATTATAATGAGCCCGCGAGGCGTGTCTGTGTCTCTGTATGCAAATTACTTGCGCAAGAACGCGTATCCCCGTTTAGAATGAGTGGGATTCATCATTCAACAAATCTGGGTAAGAACAAACTTGGACTTTAAGAACGGCTTGATGAATGTGGCGGTGGCTTTTCTTATTGTTCTCTTAACAGACAGGTAAGCAAGAATATAAGAAAAATAATAAGAGTATTGTTGAATGAGGCCCATTGTCTCTGTCGATAAGGCTTAAAGTCTGGATCATGGTTATCTGGCCATCCTCTCAGGATACTCACGTGCCCTGGAGACTGAAGAGTAGGGATGCCCCGATCACGTTTTTTGCCACCGATCACCGATCGTCTTGAGCCATATCGGCCGATACCGATCCGATATCGATCGTTTTTGATTAAAAAAAAAGTTATATACATTTTTTGTTTTTTTTAATAAAATATATATATTATATAATCATACTTGTAGTTGTATTATCTGCGAGACATCGCCACCACGCAACAAGTTAAAATGCTCGCTATCTGCAAACAGCTCCACTGTCTGTGTGTACTCGAGTAGCCTCCAGCTATGGCCAGGATTCTCCGGAGCTGCAACTGGACCCTATTGATCACATTCAACATGCCCTCAGCTCGAATACACATCGAATCCGTGTTATAAGACATTGATATCAGGATCTATCTGTAGCTACTGCTAGCCGTCTAGATAACGTTAAGACAACGCCTCAGTGAACTATTTAGTTTAATGGGACGTTTCGTTTTGAACAGTGAGCTAACATGAGCTAACGTGAGCTATCATGCACTACTAGACTTGCTGGAGCATTTGTTGATATCAGGAGCTATGAGTAGCTAGCCGGCTAGATACCGTTAACAATGCCTCATGTATTGAACTAAAAGTGAATAGTTGACTGGGTCATTCTGTTTAAACGGTAACGGTAGCTAACGTTAGCTCACGGAGGTCTCATGCACTAGGTTAGAGCAGACTATTGCCCGAGCTTGTTTACATGGGTAAGGGAGGGGCAGGAGGAGGAGGAGACGGCGCGGCAGTTTGCAGCTCCGAGACAGAACTCAGCGAGTGAGATTTCCGCTAAGAATTGGATCATGTCACGAAAATAAAGCATTATCACCGATCACATATTTATACTGATTATCGGCCGATAACGATCGGTGGCCGATCGATCGGGGCATCCCTACTGAAGAGTGTGGGATCCTTGGTGGTCCATTTTTGTAGTTTTGCTGATGTCATCGGCGCACCATGGTCCATCATCGTCAGCACTTGTTCCTCTGGCAACGACTCAGGACACTCTGGAAGTGGGATGCGGCTAAGAGCATCAGCATTGCTAAATAGTCTTTACTTGCTCTGTAAGTGATGACATACTCGTATGCTCTCAGCAGCACCGCCCATCTCATGATTCTCTGTGACGCCATCTGTGGCACCGCTTTCATCTCATTGAGTAAACCTATCAAGGGCTTGTGATCAGTGCAAATCGCACACTTTCTCCCATAAAGATACTTGTGAAAACGCTTTACTCCAAAAACAATGGCTAAACCCTCTTTATCTAACTGGGAATAGTTATTTTCTGCAGCATTAAGCGTTCTTGACATGAACCCATGGGTCTCTCCTCTCCGCCGGGCATGCATGGGCTAAGACAGCTCCCACGCCGCATGGTGAAGCATCACACGCCAGTATTGGTTCTTTGTTTTCATCATAATGAACTAACACTCTGCTTGACTGTAACAGTTCCATAGACCTGCTCTGGCCCCCAGGCCCATGTCTTATCATTCCTCAGCAGTTGGTGTAGCGGAGCAGCGGTGCCATGAGGGTTGATAGGTTTGGTAGGAATTTGTTGTAGAAAGAAATTCAGTCCCAAGTAAGTAGGGGTGTAAAGGTACACGTATCCGTACCGAACCGTTTCAGTGTGTACCGAACGAATACAACGGTATGTTAACTAGAGTTGTTCAGATACCGATACCAGTATCGGAAATGCTGCCGATACTGCCTAAAATGCTGGTATCGGCGAGTACCCTCTAATTCTGCGCTCCGATACCATATGACGTAATTTATCAACAACACTGCGGTCTGCTGAGTGAGCATTATAAAACAAACGTGTTTTTAACCGACCGTGAATTAAAGTGGCAATGCTGTTTGTCATTTTAACAGCAGATACTTTCTTAAATGCCATCCTCCCGACAGAGCGGTGTTGACGGGGAGCTCTGATGCGTTCGCTTGGTGGTGTTATTAGCATTGAACAGCTAACCGAAAGCTAGCGTTAACTAACGTTAAAGGTTTAGCTTTAACGTTACCTTGGCTAAAGTTGGAGCTATTCATAATCCAGCAATAATGGCTGCAGACCTGCAAGCAAAGTACAGCAAGTTGGCAAAGGAGTATTCCAACGTAAATCACATTTTCACCAGTAAAGTTAGTCTTTCCATCTACCGGTAGCTCATGCTAGCTAACCTAGCTCACGTTAACGTCGTCAGTGATCGACCACCTCGCGTACTCAATTAATGACATGTTGCGGACAGCCATATCGGTGACGATGTTTAGCTTTTAGTGCCAAATGATAAGAGTCTGAGGCGGAGTCTCAAAAGAGTATGTTGAATATTTATTGTGCAAAAATCACAACACATCCTCTGCTACTTAAACGGAGCCTTGTGGAAGCAAGTGCAGCAACGAATAATGTCTGTGTGGAACAACCTTTCCGTGGGTGAACTCCTTGAGATAGTTTTCAATTACTGATACTAATCTATACAATCACCTGTTGTTGAATAAATACCATTACTTTATAGTTATTACTAAAAAACAGTATATATAAAACAGTAGCTGAAAAAAAAAAAAAAAAAAAAAAGTTTTATAATTTATATATTTTTTTAAATATATATTTTTCTCAATGTATGCACTGGTATTGGATCAGTATCGGTATCGGCCGATACCCAAAGCTTAGGTATCGGAATCGGATCGGGAAGGAAAAAATGGTATCGGAACATCTCTAATGTTAACCACTAACGACCGCCCACCGGGGGCTGTTTTTTTCCACAATCCAATATAATTATTATAAAAAAAGAAATTACAAGTCTATTATTAATTTCAATATAGAATATTCGTTGACAGCCCTACAAGTACAATTAGTTACTGCACACTACATCACCCCTGAGTGGAACATGGAAAGCCAAACTTCCCCCCCCACTGTACCGAAAACCTGTACCGAACCTTGACTTCAAAACCGAGGTACGTACCGTACCGTGGTTTTTGTGTACCATTACACCTCTACAAGTAAGCTTTAAGCTCAGTCACCAAAGTAGGTGCCGGCGCTTCCTGCACTGCTTTCACCTTTGCTGGCACCGTATGAAGTCCCTCAGTGTCACTCGATGTCCTAGGAATGTCACTGTATGAAGTCCCTCAGTGTCACTCGATGTCCTAGGAATGTTCAAGTTTCAAGTTTCTTTAATAGTTGTCATACAGAAGTACAGAATACTTTTATACAAAATGCTTCTTACTGTTGCGCTCCAGAGACTGTGCTAGACAAGATAAGTATGAAATAAAATAAAATAGTATAGCATGTAAAATAGAAGTAAAAATAGAAGTCAGTGTTCAGTATAGACATATGTACAATGTTCGATGCAGAATAGAAGTAACTGAGTTACCATACAATACACTATGCAATGTACTAATATACAATACTATACAGTGCAAAGCAGAAATGGGATGAGGTACAATTTAGGTACAATTTACAGTAAGGTGTACGAGTTGTAGTGCAAATCCTTTACCAATAAATATAAAGTGTGTTTAGGTGATCTAAAGTGTGGAGAGTGGGTGCTGCAGTGTGTTTGTTTAAAGTGAGTGTGTGCGTGTGGATGTGTGTGCTGTGTGCATTTGATGGTTGTTGCATAGTGTTTATTGTTCGTTGAGCAGCCTGATGGCCTGGGGATAGAAGCTTCTTCTGAGTCTTTCTGTGCTCGCCATGAGACTCCGGTATCGCTTGCCTGACCGCAGCAGTTCAAAGAGGCAGTTGTTTGGGTGGCTGGAGTCCTTGATGATTCTCTTAGCCTTACCCCTGCACCGCTTGTTGTAAATGTTCTGGAGGGTGGGAAGCCCCCCTCCAATTGTGCGTTCGGCTGAACGTGTCACTCTCTGTAGTCTGCTTTGGTCTTGTGCAGTGCTATTCCCAAACCAGGAGGTGATGTTGCCAGTCAGGATGCTCTCTATTGTACATGAGTAGAAGTTCTTAAGGATCTTCTGACTGACTTGGAACTTCCTTAGGAGCCTGAGGAAGTAGAGGCGTTGTCGTGCCTTCACAACACTGTCGATGTGTGTGGTCCATGTCAAGTCCTCGGATATGTGGGCTCTGAGGTACTTAAAACTGTTCACTCTCTCAACCGGTGCCCAGTCGATGCTGAGGGGGCTGTAGTCCCTGACCCCCGACCTCCTAAAGTCCACAATCATCTCCTTTGTTTGGTGTCACTGTATGAAGTCCCTCAGTGTCACTCGATGTCCTAGGAATGTCACTGTATGAAGTCCCTCAGTGTCACTCGATGTCCTAGGAATGTCACTGTATGAAGTCCCTCAGTGTCTCTCGATGTCCTAGGAATGTCACCGTATGAAGTCCCTCAGTTGACCGACAATAAATCAAAATGACACCATTCACCATCGTAGCCTATAATAACGGCATTGCATTGGCCTATCAACCGGTTTTAATAAACAAACAGAAACGGTGTGCATTTTTTAGATCAATTCTGCTATGAAAATTCGGCTGCCTCTAAATATAAAAATGTATTAAATAAGAATGGTTTGCTTCACACAAAGCTTTATTTTTTAATTTTTTTTATCCACTTTTTCGCCCATTTTCTATTTTTCTCCCATCCCAATTTTCGTATCATCCAATTCAACCCTCCCCTGTCTTTGAACGCTGTTTCATGCCTCCCACAAGCCGGCTGCAATGTGGACTAAGTCATACATAGCACGAGTCCCCTCCGATACTCGAGGTAACGGCAGTCTCATCTTTCCACCTACGCGGCTCGATCTTTCAGCGTCAGCGGTCTGGGCTTTGGAGGGGCCCCACCCCCGTCGCTTCCTGATTCTACTGCACAGGCGCACCAACCGACCTGTAGGAGTCGCCGTCCACAACGCCCGATCCCCACCCATCAGTTTCCCTCCCCCTAATACTGCCAATGTGTATTAGTGCGGACGACCAGCTAAACTGAAAGCAATGTGGAGCGCTGGGCTCGAACAGGGAGGCTTACCTGTTTGAGCCCAGTCTCCAGTATTCGTGGTGAGCGCCTTTTTTAAAAGTTTCTACTTTTAAACGTACTAAAAAGTAAAAGTAAACACTTCATGGAGATAGGGCCATGGGTGCTCGTCTTGTCCGTCCACGCCGACCATTTTGTCCTCTTCATCACTCGTACTATCGTTTGTGCCGATCTTCTGTAGCTTGTCCCTCTGATTATTCTGATAGCAGGTGTTTAATTAAAGATCCCCGCTTTTCAGTCTTGCACAAGGACCAATCGATTTGATGCAGGACCTGTCGCAGAGGTCTTTAATTGGCATACTCAATGTTAGCGGCACTCCGGCACACATCGGTTAGTTAGCACACACACACCGGAATACACACGCATGCATTGTTCGTAGGATCGCCGATGTGATACTCCTCTGTGCTTAACCCATCCTGTCGTCCTTCCCCCCCCAAGGGCAGACGAGGGCTGTGGCGTGAGCCACGCCCGGCGACCATCCAAGTGCTCCTGCCCGTCTTCGTCACGGACGCAACAGCGTTAGCGATCTGTTGTTTTTGCATGTTTTTCCATTGGGTTTCTCCTATCGGGGGGGAAACCTGGTCCCCAAGCGGGAATCGAACCCTGGACCTTCTTGCTGTGAGGTCACAGTGTTAACCACTACTCCACCGTGCCGGATTTGATTGGCTGTTTTTAAATAAAGTGTGGCCACAGGATTAATAACGTTAGTTCGGCCAGAGAAACAAATATGCTATTTTGTTGGACCTGCAAGATTTGTACTTTGTAGGTCTGCATTTTAAATGTAAGGAGTAAAAAGTATGTTTTTTTTTCTCTGAAATGTAATTGAGTAAAAGTACAAGTATACAAACCTAAGGCGGCTGGGTGGCGCAGCGGACATTGCGCTCGTCCCCAACGCAAGAGACACCGGTATCGAATCCGGCTGTCAGCGTTGCCTCCGGCTTGGGCCAGCCGTCATACTGACTCAATTGGCAGAGTTAGCGGGAGGGAAATTGATGGGTGGTAGTCTGGTCGTTGTGAACAGTGACTCCTACAGGTCGGTTGGGGCGCCTGCACAGCAAAGTCAGGAAAATGGCGGGGGCAGTGTGAGCCTCCTACACGTTACTCCTCGCCAATGAGAGTCCGCGCTGGCAGGTGAAAAGATGTGATTGGCTGCCTCCACATGTATCTGAGGGGACATGTGATGGGCTTCTATCCTCCCTACAACCGGCCAGTGGGGGGCACATGCGAGCAACGATCAAGACAGGGGAGGGGAGAATTGGCACGGCTAAATTGGGATGGGAGAAAAATTGAAAAAAGGAGGCGAAAAAGTGGATACAAAAAATTTATAAAAACCTAATAATACTCGAGTAAAGTACAAATCCCCAAAAACAGTATTTAACTATTGTAACAAAGTACAATTACTCAACTACTTTACACCCCTGCTCATAGGTTACTCTTTTTCCATTTACAGTTAGTTCTGTCTTGATGGGCCCTTCTCTGCGAATGACTATCTCTTCATTTCACATTATACATGGTAATTTCAGTACTATTTTATTCTGTAAATGCCAATGGTCAAAACCTCCTCACTGCTACTGTCTCCTTGCATGTAATTTGCTCTCTTGGCCTGTTTTTTACTCCCCCCTTTTTGCTTTCCCCCCCTATCCACAGGTCTTGACCTACAGGCTCTTTTGATGGGCCCCACTTTCCCACAGTTATGACACTTTTCGCCTGCAAACAAAATTCCTTGGCCATGTGGTTCATTCCACCACACCTGTATCACTTTCCATGTCCAAACTTCTATTTTTTTTTTTTTTTTTATCTTTTTCCCCCTCCTTTTTTCCAATTTTTCTCCCATCCCACTGTTAGTCGTTATGCCAATTCGCAACCCCCTTCCTGGTTGTTGCGCACCCCCCCCCCCCCCCCCCCCCCCCTACTGTTGGTCCGAGAGGCCGGAGACTGTCTCATGCTTTCCTCCGACGCATGTGCAGCCAGCCGGCAGCCAGCCTGGCAGCGCAGATTCTCACTGGGAGAGTGTAACGTGTGGAAGGTCGCACTACCTCTCTCCAGATCCTACCCCCGCTGTGCAGGCGCCCCGACCGAACTGTAGGGGTCGCTGTCCACAACGCCCAGGACCCACCCACGGCTTTCCTCCCCCTAACTCAGCCAAACGAGTTAGTATAGCGATCAGCCCAAGCCAAGGCATTGCTGACTCTCCGGGAGTCGAGACCGCAGCCTCTTGCATTGGTGACGAGCACAATCTCCGCTACGCCACCTGACCGCCCAAACTTCTCTTTTGAGCTTGTATCACTTTCCATGTCCAAACTTCTCTTTTGAGCTTGTATCACTTTCCATGTCCAAACTTCTCTTTTGAGCTTGTATCACTTTCCATGTCCAAACTGCTCTTTTGAGCTTGTATCACTTTCCATGTCCAAACTGCTCTTTTGAGCTTGTATCACTTTCCATGTCTAAACTGCTCTTTTGAGCTTGTATCGGACACGTGACGTGGCATATAGGGCTGAGCCCGAACGTTCGCACCTTCGTTCGTTACGTTGGCATTCGAATTCTAAATCAACATTCGAATTTTAAATTGTAATACATTTTGTTTAATTTTTTTTTTTATGTCTATTCATTCTGTTTAAACCAATGTGGTTTTTCTTCACAGTTGCAGATAAAGATTAGGCTACACTAATATTATAGTATTAAAAACTGATGAGTTATATTCATTAAAGAAAGTTGATTTAATAAAATTCAAATTGAGGATTTAGTTTGAGGATATTTATTAAAAAAAATATATATATATATTTATATTAGTGCTGTCAAACGATTAAAATATTTAACTCGATTAATCGCATGATTGTCCATAGTTAACTCGCGATTAATCGCAAATTAATCGCATTTTTTTTTTTTTTACCTTAAACAGATCTTTTTCAAGTTCCAAGTTTTAATACTCTTATCAACATGCGAGTCAACAAATGCTTGCTTTGTGCAGCCATTTAACACAAAAGGATGACCCTCATGCATTGCAAATTTGCATCAAATTCAAAACAGAGTGATGCACAAAATAACTTAAAAGAAAATAATAATTTAAAACAATGAATAAAGTGTGCATGAAATAATAGGGGAAAGAAAACGTTAGGAACTTGTTACATTCACACACACAAGGTGTTGTGAAGGGCCAGATTAAACCGAATATATATATTTATTTATATATATATATTTAATTGTATTTGTATATTCTCTAATATTCCCTGATATCCCTTGTATATTCCTTGTACAATATGCATTGAATATCCATTCTAGCCTACTGAACATCCCATAATAGTCTCCATTCTACTATTGGTCGAGACCTTGGTGCCAGGCTGCCATACCCCTCAGACCCAGTTCAAACGTACCGCTCGACATGTACGAACAAGTCCTAGTTCCGCGTAGGAATTTGGCTACCGCACCACTAATGGGACTATTTGTTCATAGTGCGTATATATACTGCGCTACTAAAGTAGGACTTTCTTTTCAGTCCAGTTTCTTACCCTCCAATAGAGTCACAGGCGTAAAGCCTCCCCGCGACGCCACGTGTGGGAGTAAGGCCAAGTTCGCCTACCATCGGTATTGAGACATCGTGTATATTAATATTTGAATAGTCATATTTGGCACTATATCGTCGAGTTGGACGTAGTCTATTAAGCTAATAATAGTCTGTTAATATATAGTGCTTCGTGCGGTGAGAATACTACCGTAGTCAGTACCCCATCGTTTCGGGCAGAGAACTGGCTGCTTACCCAGGGTGGTTGACCCTATGTGAAGCTGCACCCGAGGAGCCCCAGAGCCGACGAGCGAGTGGACCTGTATACCGGATTATTCTACCGACGACAGCCCGCCTTCCCAGGCACGGATTATGCTTTGGATACTTTGATTATTCCATGGATAAAGACCCCCGACACTGCCGTGTGTTGGAACCCCCCCCCCCTGGAGAGGACGCAAGGTGAGGAGACGCTCTGCAAGACGAGGTCGCTTCACGTCTCTCCCCCGTGGACCGGAGAGAGCCGGCCCACAAAGAGTCCACCTGCTTTCATCTGTGGTCCAAGGATCGCCGGCGCATTGAACGGCACTACAGTGGGTTCACCTGGGATACCCTTGGCCGGACGAGGCAGCCGGATTCTACCCCCCCCCCCCTCCTACTCCTGTCGGCTTACAAGCGACCGGATTAACCCCCTCTAGTGTATCTAGTATAATCATTAAAGTATCATTGCTGTTATTCCTTAACTATTCCAGGTCGTATATTTACCACCTGCGCCTTCAGAGATTGGACATTCTCTATTGATATACCGACGAATACTCCTTGCCATAAAAGTGCATACTATTTCAATTCATAAATGTAATTAAGTGATTAAGTGCTTATTCTACACACCATCGCTGTGTAGAAATAAAAACCTGTTTCTAATTCGTACATTTGTGTTGGATCCGTTTCATCTACGTGAGAGTGTTCATGATAATATATTTATGCCGTGTACTGGGTGGCCGAATATTAAGTACAAAGGTAGTGGTAGTAAGTATCATATCTAGTAATACAGTCAGGGAATTGTACCCCTCAGTTACACAAGGGCTGATTAATCACACACCCCCCTCTCTCCCTCACACACACTCTCCCAGCTCTTTTTCTCTTTTGCCCCTTCCTCATCTCTCTCACCCCCCTCTCTCTCTATATCTCACACACACACACACACACACACACACACACACACACACACACACATACACACACACATACACACACGCACACACACACGCACACACACACGCACACACGCACGCACACACACACACACACACACACCAACACACACTTCAGAAACAAACATAGTATCAATGAGAGCATCAATAATACACCTGAGTGAAGTCTAGTAAAAAATTTTTTTTTTTTTTTTTTTTTTTTAGTTAATCTTGAGTTAAAAAAATTAGTGGCATTAATAGAATCGGGAGTTAACGCGATATTAACGCGATATATTTGACAGCCTTAATTTATATATAAAAAAACTTTTTTTAATAAAAAATGAAGGTTCGAACATCCGTTCGAAAAACCCTGACGAAGTTCGAATCCCAAAAACAGGCTTCAGGGACAGCCTTAGTGGCATGGAACCTGTTGCCCGGCTCCATAGCCTCATCTCTCATGCCGTTCAAGTCGAGTTAATGTCCTTATTTGTAACCTCCATTGCCTGTGCATGCCTCAGCGCAGTGTCAAAAGTCAAGCCGTCCTCCGACAGCAGCCGCCGCTATATGCGGTCATCATTTATCCCACAGACTAATCTGTCTCGCAACATCACCGCCAGAGTATCCCCAAAGTTGCAATCCAGTGCCAGCTTCCTTAGCTCTGCCACATACTCAGAGCTCATTACACATTACACATTACACATACTCACTAGGGTGGGGTACCTTTCACATTTGAACCGATACCGGTACCTGTGAATCGATACCGGTACCCAACGTTACCTTTTTTCTGTACTTTAGTCTAAAAAAAATGTATATACCTACCTCAGTTGTAAAAAAAAAAAAAATCCAGACATAAAATAATTTATCATTATTTATTTAGAACAATTTGTTACTGTATATAATATTGCAGCGAGCGTTGTCTTCATCTAGCTTTGTAAAGTGTAAACACTTGTGACCGTTTTCCACTTGCCATTTCCCCGACTGCTTTGTTGTTGAATCAAGTGAAATCCTAGGTAAGCGTGTATTGTGCCGCGTGTGAACGTTGACGTGAGCGTGCGGTACACTTCGTTTTTTTTACCAAAGTGTGGTACCCATCCCTAATACTCGCACATTATTATTATTATTATTTATACTCCATGACACTTTCACCCATATTTCTGCTCCTGGTATTTAACTTCCACCGCTGCACTATCTCACTCGGCTTCGTGTTGAAATGGTTCTTTAACAACCCCACAAGTTCATCATATGTTGGTCCCCTGGTCGCTGCGGACTCAGCAGGTTCCTCATCAGCGTGTAGGACTGCGCACCCACACAGCTCAGCAGCACGGCTCTCTTCTTCCCTGCATCCTCAATGTCGTTTGCCACAAAGTAGTAGTAGATAGATAAATATGTCTACGTGTAGGTATGCATTTGGTTATGTGGGTGGGTAGGTTTGTAGGCAGGTGGGTGGGTGGTTATGTATTATTATGTATGCAGTGTATCTGTGTGTATGTTTGTATTAACACATATCTTTTGAATGTATTACTGGTGTTTTTCTTAAATAATATGTATATTTTTGTATGTTTTGATTTTACAAAATGGGAAGTTCTCGATAAGCCTCTAGGCTTCTAAACCTCTCCTACACAATATGCTTATTATGTATTTTTTGACTTTTGTTTAACTCTTTGTGTTAATAAATAAATACAAATACAAGTGATGTAAGATCTCACAGTACTCCTCCCAGCTCTGCAACTTGTTGTCAAACGGTGTCACCGATCCCACTGTAGCAGCCATGTCTCTTTTTCTTTAAAACCTTTTTCATAACAGATAGCTTTAGCATACAAAACTCACGCAACTGTCTGCCGAACATTCTTCCGGATTAATCCTTGTCACCAGTATCTTAAAGTATCTGTATCTGTAACTATGTACAGACTATGTACAGATACCGAGATGTCACACCATGTTACCTGTTACCTGTTTATTGCACAATGTTTTTTTTTTATTGGATTCTATTATATGTTGTACCACTGTATTGCACATCTTTGCGGGCAAGACCACCCGCATTTCATTGTATACTTGTATGCCGTGACAATTAAAACTCTTGACTTGACTTTACTCTTAGCTTAGTCCCATTCAAGCAACAACAACAACTAGTAGTTTGTATACATGTTTATTAATCATCTTCAGGGTACAGGAGTGAGATCACACAACACGGCTGGGTCTCATAATTTATAGTGAGAGGTTAAGGGTCAACGGACTTAGCCTAGAGTCCCCCTCCAGGTGAATGCATGACATTAGATCTATTATGTTTATTGTTATAGAGTGTAAAGAACTTAGTTACTTCACATCTATGGGCACAGAGATAACTACTCTGACGGACAGATATGACCAAATCAACAGAAAAAGGTAACGAGTCTTTCCTCCTTTGCCTTTCAGCCATAGGCCACAACAGGATTAACAAGCAGGCGCAGCATCAGGGCTGCAATGCCAACAGTTGTCTTGGTGCTGGGCAGACTGAAAGGTTAGGGTGGCAATATGCTGGATACTATAAGGCTGTTGAAAGAAATGTAATTCATATGATCTTTATCTGATAAACATATTACAAACAAATTATCAATAGTAGGGGTGTAGCGGACGGTACATGTATCCGTACTGAACCGTTTCATATGTATGTGCTGTGTATCGAACGAATGCAACGGTACGTTAACCACCAACAGAACGTGCGTGCAAGAACTTCTTTTTTTTGCATGCAGAATTTATTTCAAAACTCCAAGTTCTGGGGCGCCAGTGTGGCGCACCACGTAACTGCACTGCAGTGTAACGCAGCCATGCCGGGTTCGACTCCCGGACCCGGAGACCTATGCTGCATGTCTTCCCCCATATCTTCTCCCAACCTTCCTCGATGCGTGGTCTATCAGAAATAAAGCAATAAAATGAAAAAAAAAAAAAAAAACAAGTTCACCCATTCCCAAAATATAACTTCAGCCCACGCACAACACTGAGAGATTACCTGTAATTTAGCATAGCCTCATAGTGTGGCAAACGCACACACAGACTCTTTTTGTACTCATAAACAGTACTGTATATTTGTAGATCTGGTATGTCATAAATGTCTAGATGTAACAGCACTGTCCATCTGTATGTCATGTATGTCATGTTATGATGAATTGAAAATGGGGGACCCTGATGTAAACAAGACGAAAGTCTTTCTCTGGTCTGCATCCCCTTAACAATTGTGTGTTGAGCTGTACTGTATTGTACCCATTCTGCAATCTGTTAATACAATTATCAATCATCAATCAATCAAAACACACCCTCTCTCTCTCAGTGCGTGAGGAGGATTGGTGGTAGATTGAGAAGGGGTTGTCTCTCGGAGATCAAATTAATGATAGTTTGCGGTAGGGATGCACCGATCCAACTGCCCCTCCTCCTCCTCCTGCCCCTCCCGCACCCGTGTCAACAAATGCTCCGGCAAATAGTCTGCTCTAGTGCATGGACCTCTGAGCTAACGTTAGCTACCTAGCTATTGTTACTGTTTAAACTAAATTACCCAGTCAACTATTCACTTTTAGTTTAATACATGAGGCATTGTCTAACGGTATCTAGCCGGCTAGCTACTGATAGCTCCTGATATCAACAAATACTCCAGCAATAGTCTAGTAGTGCATGATACCACGTTAGCTCACGGTAGCTCACTGTTCAAAACGAAATGTCCCATTAAACTACATAGTTCACTGAGGCGTTGTCTTAACGTTATCTAGCCGGCTAGCAGTAGCTACAGATAGCTCCTGATATCAATGTCTTATAACATTGATTCGATGCGTATTCGAGCCCCTGGCTTGCATCGCAGTGAGGGAGTAGGGTATATCTGCAGAGCCGCAGCCGCAGATATACCCTGCTGAGGGCATGCTGAATGTGATTTGACCAAAGCAGAGTATACACACAGACAGTGGAGATAGCGAGCATTTTGACTTGTTGCGTGGTGGCGATGTCTCGCAGATAATACAACTACAAGTATAATTATATAATATATACATTTTATAAAACATTTAAAAAAAAAGTATATATATATATATATTTTTTTTTATAAAACCAAAAACTATCTGTATCGGCCGATATGGCTCATGGAAGATCGGTGATCGGTATCGGTGGCAAAAAACGTGATCGGGGCATCCCTAAACAGCAAACATCAGTCACGCGCTCTTGACCTCCTTAAGTGGACAGATTCAAGCCCCAATCTCTGCTCCATCTAAGCTGAATGACACCCTCCTGCATGGACACAAGCAACACACTGACCTCCACGAAACAACATCTTGAACTAAGTGTAATCTCAGTGGACTCACTGCCAGAGGAAAAACAACGATAGTACAGACGCCATGCCATCTCCAACATACCGGTAATCTTAACCAGCCAATGGCATGGTAAAAGCTATAAAAGCTATAAACACACACCATCTAATAGGCCTGCACGTGCTGTTAACCTCAAAGTTATCAAAGTCCAGCCAAAGCGGATCTCCTCTCATGACGTAGAAGTCCAACACATAAAATGAGCCCTCCTAAATGTCAGATCTCTGAATAATAAAACCTTTTTAGTTAATGATTAAAGAAAATAACTTCGATCTGCTTAGTGGAGACATGGCTTAATAACGACACAGCTACATCAATAATGATAGAGACCTGTCCACCAGACTATAGCTGTCATCAACTGCCCAGAAAGAACCGAAGAGGAGGGGTGGCAGCCATTTTCTCCTCAAAATGTTTGTTTAGAATCACAGAACTAGGTGAGTTCATGTCGATTGGATATCTAGCCATTGAACTCAACTGAATCAACCATAATTAGCAGTGCATCTGTCTATATACACCCATGTGTTTTTTCAGTTGTTATGAAAATGTTCCTGTCAGCCTCCAATTTGTTAGCCTTGGGGCGCTACCTGTATAGCTGGTTAAGGACTGGTGGTTCTTGCTTGGCTTTCCGTGTTTCTGATGAGTTTCAACTGAAAAGTTAGAACTTTGTTTGTTAGGATGAATGTAAAATGTACTCATATTTCTTTCTTTACTTTCCCCCAAGATTGGTCTGAATATGACAACCCCGCATAGCCTCTCACACCTTGGTTTGAGAGAACTCTCTGTCTGTTTGGTGGACTGCATGCAACCATCACAGCTGGACCAGGAGAAGAGCTGTAAGTATGGAAATGTTGACTTTGATCTGTAAACATTATGACTTTAGTCTGACTTTATAAATGTTGACTTTAATCTGTAAACATTGTGACTTTAAAATGGTTGTCTTTACTCTGTAAACATTATGACTTTATAAGTGTTGACTTTTATCTGTAAACATTATGACTTTAGTCTGACTTTATAAATGTTGACTTTAATCTAAACATTCAAGTTTCAAGTTTCAAGTTTCTTTCATTATCACTTTATTCTGACTTTATAAATGTTGACTTTAATCTCAACATTATCACTTTATTCTGACTTTATAAATGTTGACTTTAATCTCTAAACATTATTTATATTATAATAAAACACAAGATAATTGTGCCCTAAAGATCAGGATAAACGCTCAATTGAGAAACCAAATAGCTGTCACAACCCAGCATGCAGATAGATGGGCTGCAGGAGCCAAAAAAAAACAGCAAGAGCCAGCATATCACCAGGGTTATCAAGTGGGCACTCCCCTTCACTGGTGTTTCTTCAAGTTAGGCCCATGACCTCGGGCTCAGCGGTTAGTTCCAGCGTCCCAGAACCAGCACCTCCATGCTAGCTCCCACTTTTCCATGATATTCACACGCTGAACCTCCCTATGTTATCCTATGTAAAAAATACAATTCCTACAATATTACACATGAAACGGCAACAATGGAGAAGAAAAGGAATGCTCTTACCCTTTGTTTACGTTGGCCCCCAGCTGACATTATTTCTCCTCAACCAAATCCACTGACTGCTTCTTCTGACATCTCATTTACCGCTTTTTGCAAGCTCCACCCATGAATCCCCAACTCTCCCAATAATGATGAAGTCGATTGTGCTACAAATCCTCTGCATCCTACTTCCACTGGACAAACCCTAGCTTTCCATCCTCACTGTTCAGTTTCTGCTGCCAAGTCTGCATATCTAAGCTATCACTCCCTCCAGGTAACACACAACGAACGCCATGGTTCTTCAGATACTGGTGGATTTATTTTCTCTTCAATAACCTCCAATCCACACATCAAACTGTACAATGTAACATTCATAAATAATACAAGTACATCTGTAGACAGTGGCATGCCAATATGCTATAGACATGATGCAAATAAAAGTAATACAGACCTCGCTGGCCCAGAGTTTCCGTTAGCCGGTAATTACCGGTATTTGACCAGCAAAATCTGTTGAAGTCCGACATATTTAATCTCTCCGGTCTTAATGTCCGGTGAAAATAATTCCCTCCAAGCACAATTTGATTATTTGAATTGTATTAAAATAGGCTAAAATTAAATAGCCTATGCGATGAACGAAACAATCATTACATTTGTTTCATCGTTGCTTCACCAAGCAGGTATAATAATGTTGTCAGCGAGAGCTTAGTGCTGGGTTTTGCGAGTGCATGTGTAGCTGCAGAGCCGGAGCAGCAGCGGCACAGTGCAGTACTCCAATTCAGCTATTGGCAATTCAGCTGTTGGGTGGGGGGCGCTGTTGAGCGGTCCCCAGATAGAGCCAAAAAACAGCTGAATCTGCTGCTCTGCAGCGCCATACTCTTTGCAAATAAGTCGTTGCGAGGTGGAGAGTCATTACGCAAACCCACGATAATGTTGCCGTCTCTCTCTGCCAAATTTCTCAGTTCTTCGCTTGATATAATTAATACAAATGTCCAATATAACGGAATTCGTTGGCTCATAAAAATGTGATTATAACAGACTGCTGTTTATTATTGTATACTGTATTAATGTCGGGCGACTGCCCACAGACACCTATTTGATTTAAAGTCGGCAGCAGCACGGAGTCTCGGGACTTATTTTATTTGGAATATAATGATTGTATACGCAAAAGTAGCCTAGTTTTAAGTTAAAATATTATAAATCTACATGCCTTGAGGATGTCAATTATTTTTAAGCTCAATAAACTCTGACCGGAATTTCTCTCATTTGACCGGTAGATTTAAATCTACCGGACCCTGAGACCGGCAACAATTTTTTCTAACGGAAACCCTGCGTGGCTGGCCGCACATAACCGTGAGGGAATGGGCTTATGAGTCCACTTGAGGAAAACCAAAACTCTACAAAAACACTTATCAACAACAATCATCAAATGACATTAGTGTCACATCTAGGCATGGGCCGGTTACCGGTTCCACGGTTTACAGCGGTTTCAAAACGTTGCAGTGTCAAAACCACAATTATTACGTTCAGATGGTAGGCGCCGGTGGTATACGTTACGTTTCGAATCATAAACTTCGGAAAATGCCTGTCAGAAATGTCAACTGGAATGCTGGAATAGCTGGGACTTACCATGGCTAGTTAGTTAGCTGTAATGGATCATACATGACGTGGTTAGTTATCTATCAAAGTTAATATCAATCTGAAAATAATGCTGGGGGGTAATTAACATGAGCTAACGTTAGCCCTTCAACGAGTGGTTTGCATGGACAGTAACATTAGTTACAGCTTCGTTAGCCTAGCTAAGCCTAGTGATGTTGCTAATTGATTTCGGTCGACTAATGTTAGCGAGATTGGCCTACGTTCTGTTACATATTCATAATCATGAGAAGGATAGGAGTCTGAGGCCGGATGTCGAAAGACGACGCTAAACATTTATTAATGTTAAACTCTGTTGACGTTGAGCTAGTTTGCTGACAGGAAAGTGCTGACAGGAAAGTAACAAACAATAATGGTCCGTGCGGAACCCTTATCCCCAACACATAGTTCCGTGGGTGGTTGTTAGAGTTGTTGATCTTCCACAAAAGATGAATTGTTTAATGTATGTTTAATCCAGTAAGAATAGTACTAGGCTATATAACATACATCTGTGCAAGTAGATTACATTACATTAACAAAACGTATTGCCCTTTTGACATGTAGCCTACATATTCATAATCATGAAAGTTTATCTGGAAGTATTTTTTATTCTGTACTTAGTTTGAAAGTGGTCAGAAAGTTCCCTCTGTGTGTAATACAGACAGTCTTCACACATTCATAAATAACACTTACAGAAAAGCTGATTTGTGCACTGTAATAAAAGACGTTTTGTTCAATGGAAAACATTTATTTTTTTATTACAGAATACCGTGAAACCGGGGTATTTTTGCCCAAGGTTATCATACCTTTAAAATGTCATACCGGCACATGGCTAGTCACATCTTCATGCAGCTTCCTCTCAGACCAGAGTTTAGCCAAACAAATTAGCAACAGGTGTGAGCCCCTGTTAGATGTGCAACATCAAAACATTTCCCTGTGCAACACAAACTAAAATAAACTTTCCGCACAAACAAAATGAATATTAAAGAGAGTAAATGATCAAGAAAATGCATGAAACAATGCCATACAATGTGTGTGGCAGTTAAATAAGCGTTTTCCTTTCATAAGCCTCCTCCAACTGAATCCTCCCATGGCACGGTCAATTCTATGAAGTAAACTTCTCTACACTTTCCCAGTTCATCTACCGTCCCTGCTTAGCCTGGGCCACCGCTTTTGTACACCTCACTACTTTCTCTTGTCGCCGTACCTGCTCGACTACCAGCTTCCTTCTTTCTGTGGGACCTGCTTTACTCCATACTGGTTTCCCTGAGCTGAGCCCCAGGCCTCCTCGGCCTTGTTGCACCTTACCTACGTCTGCATGCCTAAGTGCTGTCTCTACTTCCTGTTCTGCCTGTCTTTGGTTCCATTTCCTCCCTCTAGTTGGATGTGGGACCAACTTACTAACTACTGTATCTTTGCTCCCTGATAACAATAACTTCTCACCATCACACACATACACTCCTCTGTTAGACTAGTTACTGGTAGCTGGAAAATGCTTTTACCATACAATGCCACACTACTGTTACAAATTAACCAATCACTCTACCTTTGAAACACCACAACTTTAACTTGCCTGGAAGCCTTGACTTTTCCATCCTTCCTATCCCCTCTACAACATCTTTCATAAGTTGCTCCATCTGTTCACTATCATTCAACTCCTCATTATACCACCTACCAAAACTCTTCACTAGCTTGTCCGTTTATAGATGGAATTTCCTCCTCATCTACGTACATCTTTCTCTCTACAACCTTCCCTCTGGTCAATGAAATGCTTCTTGATTTACTAGGCTTAATCTTCATCCTTGCCCACTTGAGATTATCATTTAACTTCTCTAGTAACCTTTTTGTACAAGGCACTGGTCACTAATGCCATGTCATCCATGTAAGCCCTAATAGGTGGGAGGCGCAGCCCGCCCGGCCGTCTCGCCCCACCTACCGCCCATTTTAGGGCTCTAATTATTACTTCCATCGCCATTGTGAACGCTAGCGGGTAAATTGTACACCCTGCAATAATGCCGATCTCTAGTCTCTGCCATGTTGTTGTAAACTCTGTAGTACTAAAGCACATTATAATATCTTGGAAGTATGCTATTGTAACGGTTCTCAATTGATCAGAGATTGAAGAGATGGAACTGCTTTCGACCATTTATTGCCTATGAAGACATGAAATAAAACAGCTGTAGTGTTTTTCCTGGCCACTGCACATCTTGTAGACCTCAGCAGACGGGTACAAGACTGCTCTTTTTATTATGTCTCAATGACACAGTATTTATAAAAGTACATGTATTTTACATTCTCATAACAATTAAAATAACAAACCCACTATTTTCCAATACAATGTACCAGGACACATTCATAACATTCATTTGCAGGTATATAAACCAAATTGGTAAACTTGCACGACCTGCTGGACATAGCAGGAAATGCAACAGTATAAGTGAACAACAAATATAACATGTTTGCACTATGTATGGAGCCACATACCTATGAAAGACATGAAATAAAACAGCTGTAGTGTTTTTCCTGGCCACTGCACATCTTGTAGACCTGCATGTACAACATAAAATGGTACATTGAACTTCCTTCTCGAGATTAACGTAACAAAGAGTTTTCGCGCCATAGCAGGCTTTCCAAGTTCTAGCGTTTGCAAAATGCAACACACACATAGAACCAATACCAGCGGTCAAACCAACACAGTTATCATTACATTATGTAATACAGTGAGTGTTATGCACTATGTTATTACAGTTTAATGTTTAGACAAATTTTAACCAGAGAAAAATAGTGAAATAGCGGAGCTACACTTCAAAGGGGAACCTACCTCAGCAGACGGGTACAAGACTGCTGGGTAGGTACGGTATCCCCACAGGGACATGCAGCGCGATATACAATGACCTCAACACGTCACAGGTGGCTCCCAAAACAAATACGGTATGATGTTTCTCAATTTAGATAAAATTCACATGCAAACAAATATAATTTCTAACTCTGTTACACCCACCCCCACTGAATTTTGGCGACATTGACCACCAACTACGTACTACCTACTAAAGGCACAGTACAACACAATCACACATACACTGGGTCTTCAAGATTCAAGATTCAATCGTTTTATTTCAAACCACAGTGTTAGTTTGGCTACAATTACCATTGTCCGGCAAAACAACATTTGAAAATAAATGAAATGGGAAAAGAGGAACCCCCCCCCCCAAAAGTTTAAAAATAAAACAGCCAAAAACTATACACTGTTTGAAAAGGAGATGGAAGAAGCAAAGCTTATATGTTTCCATCCCCCATCAATAACTATATACTTCAGCAAGTATGACACGATTACCAATACATATAATACCATACAATTTGCAAATACTTCAACTACACACAACACAATCACACATGCACACACACACACACACACACACACTAGACTATACTCTCATGTCACCCTTCAAATCATTCTCATATAATACGTTGGTCTTCCTCCCTGGTGTATTTTGTGAACACCATCATTTTGAATTTCCTCTTTAATATATTTATGGATTGACTGGATTTGATCTCCTCCTCCAGATTATTCCACAAGGTAACTCCACACAGATAAATACACATAGCCTTCCTGGTTAGTCTTGAAGATTGCTGTTCCAGTTTGAGTTTCCCTCTAAGGTTATATCTTTGGAGTCCAGCTCTCTCACAGAACAATTTCTGTATCTTGTCAGGAAGGCTGTGGTGAATGACTCTGTACATGAACTGGGCAGTTTTGTAATCCACCAGGTCCTTTAATTTCAGAACTGAAAGTTTTAAAAACAAAGAATTTGTATGTGCTTTGTAGCTCTCATTTGTTACAATCCTAATTGCTTTTTTTTGGAGCATAACCAAAGGAAGTAGGTTGGTTTCATAGGTATTTCCCCACACCTCAACACAATAATTCAAATATGGAAGGACCAAAGCATTATATAAGATAACAGAAGATTGTTGGTTCAGCCAATACCTTGACCTCCACATAATACCCACACTCTTTCAAAATAACAAAACCAACTCCAAAAGTATCCCATAAGGATGAAGTGGTATGAGAACAACGCTCTCAATCCAGCTACTGGCGGTAGGGTGCCTTGTACACCCCACAAGACCCTCACACACTGTGTAGTATAAGCCCATGAAAATAAATCATCCCAACATAAAAAAAAAATTTATGTAAGATAAATTACCCTGGACTGTCAACCTAGAACAAGGACCCTGTGTCGCGAACAATATCCTGCCTTGACATGGTCTGTATTAACCTGCTAACTGGTTTGATAAGGCGGCCAAATCTAGACCGAGCCTGATCAGTGTGCATGGGTGAACTCTGTATGGCACTGCACGTTTGTATGTCACTGCACTGCACGTTTCTCGCCCTATCAGTCACAGTGTCAAGTGAAGGATCCGCCTGCACTATGTGTACAGAACTGTCAGCATCAACAGTGACGTTCACTGGTCCATAGTCATAGCTTACATACCGAACCTCCATCTGGTCCTCGGGTCCCTCTGAGATGTCTTGAGACACAGAGGCTACACTGCTTATGTCTGTAACGTCGGCCTGTGAAAGACTAGGAACGGACAATTGTGTAATCCATTCTCGGGTCCTTCCTTCAGAGTCCACAGATGCTGGGCCAGTCAAGAGATCCCCACTCCCTTCCTCAGATGTTCTCTGTGTTCTCTCCCATACCGTCGACACTTGGAATGGAAGATTGGGTCACAGGCATGGATGAGGCAAGGTCGGACACTTCACTCATGTCATCCACAGGGATAAAATTTACAAGCATCAGCAGGTTCCTATGGACCACCTTCTCACGTCCAGCAACTGTGTCACAGATCTTGTATGTATGTGTCTCAGCATTCATGCCCACCACAGTGTAGATGGTTGATTCCCATCGATCAGCGACTTTCCTCTTCCCCCTCTCTCTCTTGTTTGCCAAGAGCACCCTGTCGCCGACCTCAATGTCAGACCCCTTCACTTTCCTGTTGTAGAGCCGAGCATGCCTGTTCTATTCTTTTGTGACATGTTCCTGGGCAATGACCATGGCCTCCCTCAGATCTTTAGTGAGAGATTCTACATACTTGTCATAACTCGTCACACATGAGTCATTCAAGACTGTTCGGAAGAGGACATCTACAGGTAAACTGGGAATGCGGCCAAACATGAGATAAAAGGGGGCGTATCCCGTTGTCTCATGGACCGTACAGTTGTACATGAAACAGAAATATCTGTCCCAGAGAACTCTCGCCACTTGCTTGGCTGACTGGTTTCTGCAGGAAAACGCCTGAGCCATCCTCGTAAAGTGATCAGTCATCACCAAGACATCGACTGACCTGTTTCTGGAATCTTCAGCCGACCAAAAGTCGATACAGACAAGCTGCAGCGGTCTGGTTGATGTTATACTCTCTAAGGGAGCTCTCCCCTCAGGTTCGACTGTCTTGCTGACGATGCATCGCTGACAGTGGCGTACATAGTCTCTCACATCCCTGTCAAGGTTTAGCCAGAAGAACCTCTGTCTGGTTAAACTGAGACTCCTGAACTGGCCCTGATGTCCTGCATCATCATGAACACCCTTCAGAACTTCAACCTTGAGTGAATCGGGCACGACATACTGAGACCGCCTTGCCTTGGTGATCTGGTCTCTTGAAACTCTGTACAGCACACTATTGCTCACAGCGAGCTTCTCCCAGTGCTTCAAGTATCTCATGACTGTGACAGATTCTTTCACTCTTTCTCTCCTGGAAGGTCTCTGACATCTCTCCACATAATACAGGACACGGGAAATGGTTCTGTCTTCTAACTGCCTATCACGGAGGTCCCTCTCTGTGTGGGCAGGCAAAGAGTTGTCCAGGCGGAACCAACTGAGGCAAATACTGCAGCGCTGCCATAGCACAAGCCCTTGAACCAGCCTCCCATTCCACATGTGATTGTACAACAGCAAACACATCTTCCATCTCAATGGATTGAGTATGCATGTGAATGGGACTGCATGAGGTCTGAGCATCGACACTCATTGGAGGGTGTTCCCTGTGACCACTGGATACCCGAAAGGCATCTTGAACAGAGCCACTCGACATATCCCTGACTTGGGATAGGAGACTCAGGTAGGGCTCTTCCAGCAACCTATGACCAACACTGTTCTTAACAAAAGGCACACGGCTCAGGGCATCAGCCACAACGTTCAGCCAACCTGGCACATACTTGATGTCAAAGTCATAGCTTGCTAATTTAGCTACCCAGCGCTGCTCACAACAGTCCAGCTTCGGCTTTGTCATTATGTGAGTCAGCGGGTTGTTGTCAGTCCAGATTGTAAATTTGTGGCCCTTCAGCCAGTGACTAAACTTGTCACAGACTGACCACTTCAAGGCCAGAAACTCCAAACGGTGAGCTGGATAGTTCTTTTGAGACTGAGACAAGGACTTGCTGGCGAACGCAATAGGCCTGGCTCTGGTTTCGCCTTCCTGGACTTGTGACAGAACAGCACCAATACCATCCAGGGATGCATCCGTCGACAGCATGAAGGGGCGGCTGAAGTCAGGGTGAGCCAGGACCACTGTGTTAACAAGGGATGCCTTCAGCTTCTCAAAAGCCTGTTCCTGGTCTGAGGTCCAGTCAGAGGCACTCAACTTCTTGTTCGACAGTCTGTTCTTCCCCTCCTTTCCTTTTCTTCTCTCGCCCTTTAACAGAGAGAAGAGAGGCTTGGCGATGGCGGAGTATCTGGGAATGAAGTGCTGGTAATAGTTGATCATCCCCAAAAACGATCTTATCCGCTTCTGTGATGGGTTCACCCCATTGGGCTCCATGAGGTCAGCACTCGTCATTTTTGCAATGCTCTCAACCTTGCTGCGGTCTGTTGACACGCCCTTCTCATCTATTATGTGGCAGAGAAATTTCACAGACCTTCTAAGGAAGAAGCATTTCTTTGGGGCCAACTTCAGGTTATGGCCACGCAGTCTGTCGAACACCATTTTAAGGCGCCCCAAGGCAGTCTCCTCATCTGGAGCAAACACCAACAAGTCATCCAAGTAGCACAGTAAACTCAAGTAGTTTTGGTCCCCGAAGATGCTGGTCATCATGCGCATAAAGCTCCCGGGACTATTGCAGAGGCCCTGCGGAAGGCGGTTGTACTCATACAAGCCCATAGGCGTGGTGAAGGCTGAGTACTTTCTGTCATCCTCATGTAATGGCATGTTATAGAACCCGGAGGTCAAGTGCATTGTACTGAAGAAACATGTAGTGGCCGACTGTCATTCCTCGATGTGCTGACAGGCGTCCACAATGTAATTAGTTTTTTTTCTTTTTTTTTCTTTTTTTTATCTTTTTCCCCCTCCTTCTTTTTCCGATTTTTCTTCCATCCCACTGTTAGTGGTTATGGCAATTCCCAACCCCCTTCCTGGTTGTTGCGCACTTTCCCCTACTGTTGGTCCGAGAGGCCGGAGACTGTCGCATGCTTTCCTCCGCATGTGCAGCCAGCCGGCAGCCAGCCTGGCCGTGCAGATTCTCACTGGGAGAGTAACGTGTGGGAGGCCGCACTACCTCTCACCAGATCCTACCTTCGCTGAGCAGGTGCCCCGACCGAACTGTAGGGGTCGCTGTCCACAACGCCCAGGACCCACCCACGGCTGCCCTCCCCCTAACTCAGCCAAACGAGTTAGTATAGCGATCAGCCCGAGCCAAGGCAATGCTGACTCTCCGGGAGTCGAGACCGCAGCCTCTTGCATTGGTGACAAGCACAATCTCCGCTACGCCACATGACGTCCACCACATGACGTCCACCACATCCAACAAGGACCACGTTCACATTGATCTGGTTGTGCTCAGTTATCACTCCAGCCTCCCTCAGCTTCATCTCTGCTACCTTGCTGATGCTACAAGCCATGGACCCGCTGTCCAGCATGCCACCCAGTATTTCTACCACCCACACCCACAGGTGTATAAAAAAGACTGTCACTGCTGCTAATTCTGTATGTTCTGATACACAACAACTTCTGAATCATCACATGAATCCTTTACAGACGTATAGACCATCTCAGCATCAGATATATCATTAGTTTGGGAGTTCACGTCGAGACCTGTACTGCCTCCCTTCACATACAGGTCAGTTAGTTTGGGAACAACTGAGGCTGAGAGGACTTATTGGCCTGGCAGTCCCTCTTTGTATGCCCAGGGGCCAGACAAACGAAACACAGCCTCTCATTCATACAGTGTGAAATGGTGCTATGACTAGAGTCATCACAGACCCGACAAGCTCGTTCCCTGGGACGTCCCCCTCCAGGGGCACACAGGAACCTCCCACCTCGCATTGGAGTAGCGACATTGCGCTGCTGCATTTTCTCCATCATCCCCTGAAACATGTCCACCATACGGCTAAGAAGCCTCTCCTCCGACTGCTGGAGATTCTGAGCAACAACTGCTGTAGCATGGCAGACCCCTCCTTGAACCAGGGCCCTCATTCATCAACGTGTGCGTAGAACATGTTCTATTTCCACACGTAAGCACAGAATTTAGAATGAGTGTACGCACAGGAAAGTCGGGATTCATCACACGTGCGTACGCAGGTTCTACGCACACCTGTCATGATGAATATGACTTTGATCCTACGTTTGAGCTCGTGCACTGTTTTAAGTATTTGCATACCAGAAACGCCCCGATTAACCATATACGGTAATGGAATACACCCATGAAATGTGGAAAAATGGACTAAGCCGAGGGAAGCGTGTCATGAGACAGGCTGACAGACGTGTACACTTACGGTGATGTCGGATATGATATCTATTAACCATTGCTGCCTGGGCAGCGCAAACACGAATAAAGACCGCGCTGGAATATGACTGCCTTTTCCCGTGTTGTTTGATTAATACCCAGGGATTAAAGTTCTCCATTTTATTCCAAATCGCGATGGATCTCCCGTCAATTTTCTACCTGCTGCATATGATTTCTATTGGCATACTACAATCTATTTTGATGTCAGTATTGGGTAGCCTATATAAACAATAATACGAGAGCATATACAAGAACAATGAATCTTACTGCCATGTATGATGTAGCAGATACGCCATGTGTAGCCTGCCTATATGTGATCAATACAAACATGAACTTGAATTCCATCATGTCTGTGTGCGGGTCACTGCGGGAACTCACAAGGCTGTTGTCACAATGTAAATAAGAACGTGCACTGAAAAGTTACAGTATGTAGTTGGTTGATTATTTGTATGACAGTCAGTAAACCCTTGCAAAAAGTATCCGTTTTATTTAATGAATTGAAAACATTCAGCATCGCCTTCCTCCCGGCATCCAGCATGTATCAGGCAAATGCGCATCGCAACATTGACTGAGTGGAATCCCTTTCTATTCACATAACTGCATTTGTGATGGGGCTTTGACAGCTACAGTAACGGTCTATTGCTCGATCCATCTCCAATATCACGATGGACCGTGCCGGTGGCAAAGACCCGAGGGTGGAGAGGATCTTGAATGAATTCCATCATCAAATATATATGTTGTGTGTCTGTCCACTATGTTTGTTACTTTGTTATTCCCCCCCCCCCCCCTATCTATGTAAAGCGACCTTGGGTCTCTTGAAAGGCGCTATATAAAATGAAGCTATTATTATTATTGTTATTATTATTATCATCACATCTGTGCGGGAGCTCACAAATAGACTGTTAGTCTCAGTGAAGTTTCAACGGAGGTCATCTATTCTAACCAACAAATTGAAGTAGAAAGCATTTCGTGACCAATCTTATTTGGAAACATGACACACAAAATAATTTGCTTTTTATTTGAAACAATATCTAATCGCGTTTGGAGGTTGGTGTTTTGCGTCTGCCCCCCCCGTGCCAAACAAGCAGGCCAACCTCTTGTTCGCGTGTGAGCCCGTTATAATTACACTACTGTCGCTATTTTACAATGAACTATAATGAATTACGGGTCATACAGAAGTTGAACACTAATGCACGGAAGCTTATTTCCGCCTTGAAACTAATGCAGAACTGAGGAGTGCTTATGCGTAGTAACGATATTCTACCACTGGGCATCAGCTAAGTGTGCTCTGACCTGTGCATAGACGTAAGCACGGAGTCAAGTTCAAGTTGAAATTGATGAATCCCACTCTTACTTAGAAATGATCGTACGCACAGGGTAAGCACAAATCTGTGCGTAGAACACGTTGATGAATGAGGGCCCAGGACAGAAACAGAAGAGTGTTAAGGAGTATGACACTCCTGGCGTTGGGTTTGAAGAGAGAGAGAGATAGGACTCTGGGTGTGGCACTGCCCAGGTACTGACAAACTGGCTGGTAATGAGCTAGACTGCTCATGGAGGACAGTGGTGGTGTGACTCTTTAACTGCACAGCCTCACTGACTCTGCTGCTAGCCCTCAACTCCCTCTGGTAATTATCAATCCTCATCTGCACATCTCGTGAGGTCCATTCATGGATTGGCTTACATTTCAGAGTGTAGGATAACTCTGGGTCAGGACAATGTTTCACAAACATGAGCGCCACCTCATCACGCATGTTCCCTGCTTGCTTGCCCTGTTTGCCCAGACCCTAATAATCGACTGTTTTCTCTGAGTTTGGGCAGGGTGGCATAGAAGTCCAAAAGAGGGAGACATGAGGATGCATCACTGAAGTACTGAAGGAGGATATTGTAAATCAGCCCAGGGTCTCTATTGGCATCAAGCGATGGATCACTACGTAGGCCGATCCTCACAACATCTCTAGCTTTACATTTACATATAGTAATTTAGCTGACGCTTTTATCCAAAGCGACTTACAAGTTCTGTACGACAAGTCATCAGGAAGGGTACAACTATCAGCTGAGTAACAATGTTCATCAAAGTGTTGCGTGTTACAGTGTAGGTTAGTTTATTAGGACAAGTGCATGACAGTAAGGTTAGTTAGGGTTAGAGTTTTTTTTTTATTATAATTTTTTTTATATTATTATTTCAGATAATGGTTGAAGAAGTGCTTCTTAAGTCGACGGCGGAAGATTGGACGGGTTTCGGCTCTCCTAACTGGGGTGGGTAGTTCATTCCACCATTGTGGGGCAAGGACTGAGAATAGGCGGCATCTCTTTGATGACCCTCCCGTAGGGCTGGGCGATATAACGATAACGATAAATATCGCGATATATTCTAATAATCGATATCGAATATCGAAATAAAAAAAATCGAAAAATCGTTTTTTTTTTTTTTTTTACCTGCAACAGGGCAGTTTTAAAACCAGAGACAGTGGACAGACTTGTCTTTCTTGCCTGCAACTTAAAGTAATGGCTTTGCTTGTCCAAATGACAATACTGACCAAATTCAGATTTCTTTTTCTCTTGTCCATTTATTTTGTTTGCTTTCTAATTTAAAATACATTTTGAAACCGTCTGTACACAGTAGGCTATGTGTGCTAGCAGAACTAGACTCCAGTCACGAGTCACAGTGCACATGTGCGGTGGTTTGTCCACCAAAAAAGCGCCAAAAGATCGAAAATAAACTAGCAGAGCCAGAACTGTTCAACTCCTCTGGAGCCACAGCCAGCAGAGAAGCCGGTTTACTTTAGCTTTTAAACCAGCTGCAGCCTGAGAACTGGAGTGTGAGGGGATGTAACACTAAAGATGGCGGCAATGACAAAGAATTGCTGCAAAATAAACATACATCTGTTGTTTAAAAAAAAAAAGAAATTTTTTTTTTTTTTTTTTTTATACTTATAACAATTCGATAATTATCGATATCGAGAAATAAAATAAAATTATCATATCGTTATCGCGATATGATTTTTTTCCATATCGCCCAGCCCTACCCTCCCGGGGCTTGGATAGGAGTAGGTCTGAGGCGGCCAGAGGATGCAGAGCGTAGGGGTCTTGAGGGTGTGTAGTTAGAGACCATTGACCGGAGGTAGGCGGGAGCGGTTCCCTTTGCCGCACGGTATGCTAGGTCAAGGGCCTTGAAGCGGATACGTGCAGCAATGGGGAGCCAGTGCAGGTCCCTAAGAAGTGGGGTGACATGGGCCGACTTCGGTAGGCTTTGGTGGCAGTGGCCGGGAGGCCAGCGAGCAGTGCGTTGCAGTAGTCGAGGCGGGAGATGACTGTTGATTGGACGAGGAGTTGGGTGGCTTCTTTTGTCAGGAAGGGGCGGATCCTTCTGACGTCAGGAGGAATCTGCAGGTTCTGGTTGTCGCTGCGATGTGAGCAGAGAAGTTCAACTGGTCGTCGAGGACAACACCAAGGTTCTTGGCGGTCGGGGACGCGGTCACAGCTGCATTCTCGACTGTGATGGAAAGGTCGGTCAGGGGGGAGGATTTGGCCGGCAGGTGGAGCAATTCTGTTTAGCTTAGGTTCAGTTTGAGGTGGTTGGTCGTCATCCAGGCGGAGAGCTTTACCCCTTAAATGACTCAGAATCTCATCAGCCTGCTCAGGCATAGGTATCGCCTGTTTTCTGAGATGAGACTTAGTCATGTCAATCCACTCCTGAACTGAACACTTCAGAACAGTCACCTCTGAATGTCTGGGGTTCTCTGTCTGGCCTAAGCTGAACTGTCACATGTGGGGCTTCCTGTCTGATAACTTCCCTGTGTGTATTCTGACTATGAAGTATTCTGAGGATCGCCACTCATGTTTATTACACCATGACCGACTATAGACTCGCCAATCTGGACACTTAACTGCCCTACCATATCTGTGAGGTGGTTCATAGCATCAGCATCACTACTGGGTGTAGAAGTGTGAGGACCCTCCCCCATGAACTGCCCAACAGGAGCACAACCTGGTAGGGGTGGGACGATACATCGATCCAGATCGATATATCGATCTATTATCAATAATCGAATAGGATCGATGCAACGTAAAAAGATTGATTTATATTGCGATACTCTTATTTTGAAAATCTGGCGACTCATATTCGCCCGCGCCCGGTAGTCTGAAACTCCGTGTAGACATTACAGTAGAACACAGCGCTACAGAGCGTCTATTTTGCGACCCGATATAAGTCTGTGCAGTTTTTTCCCCGCAACGGGTCAAATGCATCGTCGCCATTCCTTTATGCCCACGTCGCGTGGGCAGATCTAAATTAACGTTATGTTGGCTGCTTAAGCTAAGCAGCTAATCGTGAGAGAGAACAGGAGAGAGGAGAGGGGAAGGAGGAGGGGCGGGGCATTCTACCTTTCTGTGTGTGGGGACTGGGGAGCGTGTTGCTTTTTAACAGCGGAGGAGTGCAAGAATGTGACCATGTGACCGCGGCAGCGCGAGAGAGCGGCAGTGCGGAAATAGGCTGTCTATTGCCATTCTCTAAGACAAACGCTAACCTTAACCAGCTCCTTAACAGCGCCTAAACTTAACCGTTCTAACCTTAACCAACTCCGAAACAATGCCTAACCTTAACCTTAACCATGCTTAACCTTAACCATAGAAAGAATATTGCCATTCTCTAAGACAAACTCTAACCTTAACCAGCTCCTTAACAGCGCCTAAACTTAACCGTTCTAACCTTAACCAACTCCGAAACAATGCCTAACCTTAACCTTAACCTTAACCATGCCTAACCTTAACCGGCGAAAGAATACACGTTAAAAAAAAAAATGTATGGGATTCGAACTTGTCACCAACGGACCGCAGGACCGCAGCGCTGCCAGGTGAGCTAAGCTTCGAATGAAAATCATGGCGGATTACGGCTACATAATGCCGCAAGCTCTGCCGCGGGGCGTGTCGCAGCCAATCAGGGAAAACGCGGAAGCACTCGGCAGCACTCCTCCGCTGTTAATAAGCAATAGGCGACTGGGGAGGGGCATTCTGTGTGTGTGTTACTGAGGATGGACTGATAATGTTGATATTTAAACATGAATACATAATAAATGTATTCATGATCATCATGCAACATAAAACAATTGTAGGAACAGTTTGGGAGAGGGAGGGGTTTTAGCTTGCGTGTTGTGAATTCCAAAACATTTTACTTAAAGTTTAAAGCTCAATATATAAAACGTGGCACTTTACAGTGAACAGGAGGTCTATTTGTATTAAAAATAGTGCTGTCAATCGATTAAAATATTTAACTCTATTAATCGCATGATTGCCCATAGTTAACTCGCGATTAATCGCAAATTAATCGCATTATTTTTTATTTATTTTTGCCTTAAGCAGATCTTTTTCAAGTTCCAAGTTTTAATACTCTTATCAACAAATGCTTGCTTTATGCAGCCATTTAACACAAAAGGATGACCCTCATGCATTGCAAATTTGGATCAAATTCAAAACAGTGATGCACAAAATAACTTAAACGAAAATAATAATTTAAAACAATGAATAAAGTGTGCATGAAATAATTGGGGAAAGAAAACGTTAGGAACTTGTTACATTCACCCACACAATGGCTGAGTAATCACACACCCCCCCTCTCTCTCTCACACACACACTCTCCCAGCTCTCTTTCTCTCTTGCCCCTTCCTCATCTCTCTCACCCCCCTCTCTCTCTCTATATCTCACGCACACACGCACACACACACACACACACACACACACACACACACACACACACACACACACACACACACACACACACACACACACTTCAGAAACAAACATAGTATCAATGAGAGCATCAAACCTGATTGTAGTCTAGTAAAAAAAAAAAAAAGAGTAAAATAAAAATAATAAATTCTTTTTTGTTAATCGTGAGTTAAAAAAGATAGTGGTGTTAATAGAATCGGGCGATAACGCGTTAATACCGCGTTAACTTTGACAGCCTTAATTAAAAACAATAGATTGTTTTTCATTTAAATGTCTGGAAGAGCTCAAAAATTCAAACGTCAATTGATATTTCCGTAGCCTTTTTTTTGTTGATCTAAATGTGACTGTGTTAAATGCACATAATATCGCCTCATATCGATCGCAGGCACCTGAATCGAATCGTATCGTATCGTGGCAGACTTTGTGATATCGGCAAATATCGTATATCGTTGTCCAAAGAATCGATATCGTATCGTATCATGATGAAACTGGTGATTCCCACCCCTACAACCTGGGCTCTGACTTAACCCTGTACCCCTACCGCTGTCAGCCATGGACCGGGAATGCCCTACCCCCCTATTAAACTTTCTGGTGACATCGCTGCCGCCAGTATAACCACCAAACGCTAAACCTCTTCCCATTGGTAGGACTGGACTGGCAAAAGTATCCACCCTATCGTTATCAACTACCCCCTCAGCCATTACAAGTACTTGCGTTGTGTAAAATTACGGAATATCAAATGAAAAAAAGAAAAGACAATTATAATCAAAATAATAATTATATATATATATATATCTTTCCTTCTTAACAAATCAAAAATAATCGTCACTCTATGTATGGGGCTGAAAGCACTTCGCTCAGACCAATATACTAGTTACAGATCTGACCAGTGACCACACACTGATCTTGTACACATGATCTGGATAGCCACACAGCATCCACGGCGATCGGCGTTGAGCTGATCTTGAAGATCCAGAAGGTCACAGCAACAGTGTAACTGTTCTCAATTTATCAGAGATTGAAGAGACGGAACTGCTTTCGACCATTTATTGCCTATGAAAGACATGAAATAAAACAGCTGTAGTGTTTTTCCTGACCACTGCACATCTTGTAGACCTCAGCAGACGGGTACAAGACTGCTCTTTTTATAATGTCTCAATGACACAGTATTTATAAAAGTACATGTATTTTACATTCTCATAACAATTAAAATAACATAGCTCCTTGAAGGTATGGAAACAGATTAAAACATACTTGAAAGCTCCAAATATGTATACAGACACTCCAATCGGTAATAACCATGCCTTTAAGCCATCCACTATGGATCAAGGGTTTGCACAGTGAAGGGTATAGGGTGCGTGAAGGACTTCTACCAAGGGGGCCAGTTTTTATCATTCGAGCAACTGAGGGTCAACTATGATTTACCGTCGACACATTTCTTTCCGCCATCTACAGATACGGAACTTCGTAAGGACTCATGTAGATACATGGTCAGACATTCCTCAGCATCAAGCACTGGAAACTAATTAATATTAGACCAGGTAGTAAAGGGGCGGTGTCAAAAATATACCACTTTTCAATCAGGTAATAGTTGGCACAGAAAGATATAGGACTGAGTGGGAGTCAGAACTGGGGATACCCCTCAATGAGGAATTCTGGGAAACGTGTCTTACAAATATTCACCGGTGCTCTGTAAATGTTAGAATGAACTTGATTCAATTTAAAGTGATACACAGGTTGCACTACTCAAAGGTGAAAGTGAATAAGATGTATCCTAGCGTATCAGCATTGTGTAACAAATGTAAAAATCAAGATGGTACACTTACACATCAACTCTGGTCTTGTCCCAACTTACACACGTTCTGGTCTGATATATTTGACTTTTATTCAAAAGCTTTTAATAAACAGTGGGAACCCTGCCCCTTAGTGGCCATTTTGGGCTCTAGCGACAATGCTACTAGGTACTCTGGCAATGAAAAATGGCCGATATATCTGGGTGCTGTGTTGGCTAAAAAGCTCATCTTGAGACTCTGGAAGTCTGATGCAGCACCCTCATTTGAAATGTGGATGAGAGAGCTGGGTGAGACCCTCTACTTAGAGAGGCTTAGATAAAAAAATACAGGACGGAGAAAGGTGTTTGATAAGACATAGGGACCGGTGTTTGATTACTTAAAGGGTCTGAGGGAGGATGAAGATGATATATAAGTTCAAAGTGTTACTCTTATTACAGTAATGTCTGAAGGTATATTCTCTGTTGTCTTGGCTTTTGGCCTTTTTCTAATGCTTTGATCTTTTGGTCTTTCTTATTTTCTAGCAAGAATCTAGCTTATTTAACTATCCTGTTTATTTGTATGTATAAATCCGCCAAATGAAAGAATGTTTATTTTTATTTATTTTTAATCTTTTTTGTTATATGCCGCTGTACAATTGTTTTTGAACAAGAAAAATAAGATTGCTTGTAGGGATGCTCGATATTGGCTTTTTTACCTATACCGATATTGTCCAACTCTTAATTTCTGATACCGATATCAACCGATACCAATATATGCAGGGTCCCCCCCCCCCCCCCCCCAAAAATGGAATAATTTCAGGTAATTAACATTACATATCTCTTGTTGTGGAATTAACACAACATTATGCATACTTTTGACAATAAATAAAATCAGAATTTGTTCTTACTTGCTTGCCTGGGTAAATAAAGGTTATAGAAATGTAAAAAAAACATTTTAATGCCGATATTGGCCGATAATATCGGACATCCCTAATTGCTTGTGTGCATCATTATGGAATGTAACTAAAGTAATGTGCCATAAAAATATAAAAAAAAAAAAAAAAAAAAAAATTTAAATAACAAACCCACTACTCTCCAATACAATGTACCACGACACAGTACCATAACATTAATTTGAAGGTATATAAACCAAATTGGTAAACTTGCATGACCTGCTGGACATAGCAGGAAATGCAACGGTATAAGTGAACAACAAATATAACATGTTTGCACTGTCTGGAGCCACATACCTATGAAAGACATGAAATAAAACAGCTGTAGTGTTTTTCCTGGCCACTGCACATCTTGTAGACCTGCATGTACAACATAAAATGGTACATTGAACTACCTTCTCGAGATTAACGTAACAAAGAAGGTTTTCGCGCCATAGCAGGCTTTCCAAGTTCTAGCGTTTGCTAAATGCAACACACACATAGAACCAATACCAGCGGTCAAACCAACACAGTTATCATTACATTATGTAATACAGTGAGCGTTATGCACTATGTTATTACAGTTTAATGTTTAGACAAATTTTAACCAGAGAAAAATAGTGAAATAGCGGAGCTACACTTCAAAGGGGAACCTACCTCAGCAGACGGGTACAAGACTGCTGGGTAGGTACGGTATCCCCACAGGGACATGCAGCGCGATATACAATGACCTCAACACATCACAGGTGGCTCCCAAAACAAATACGGTATGATGTTTCTCAATTTAGATAAAATTCACATGCAAAATATAATTTCTAACTCTGTTACACTATCATCAAGTTTACAATCAACGCAGGCACCAAATAAGGCTATGCGGTACCAAGCCAAACGCATTTGCCAAAAGATACCACCTGTAAATCTCTTCTCTATCTTGGCTGGTTGAATCTGGTGCCATATCATGCTTGTGTGTTCTATACATCCGGCAAACCCTGGGATTCCTGCTTTCTGCACTGCTGTGTCTATTTAACAATTCCTTTCTAGGTAGTTTGCTAGTGTCTGTGCCACTACAGAGTAAAGAAAATCTTACCTTCTACATTCAGGAGCGATATAATCCGAACCTGGCTTAACAGTGAGGACTCTTTCTCCTTGGGAATTCGGATTCCTACTGCTCTACACCAAGCTTTTGGTATAACCTGTTTATCACATACTACTCTCAATAACCTCCACAAGAATCTGAGTACATCCGGCACACTTTTATAAACCCGGTAGGCGACTCCATTCCCCCCCTAGGGCTTATATTCTGATAAATATTTGGACATTGACACAATTTTCACAATTCTGGCTCTGTACATCAACACAATGGACTTCAAATGAAATCAAGGTGTGCTTCAAGTGCAGACTTTCAGCTTTAATTTGAGGGTATTCACCAAATCAGGTGAACATTGTAGGAGTTTCTACATGTGCCCCAACTCAAGTAAAAAGTAATTTCAGTATTTCAGCTATCCAGTTACCTTGTTTAGTTTGGAGAACCTCAAGTCTCACTCTGTTTGTTTACATGCTTACCTCCTGATAACATCTGATCAACCTCCAAGTTGTGATTGACAGCGTGATGAGGACATGTCCTCACTGTATTAAATAGGCAAATTTTGTAGCCAAGCAGTAATTGATTGAAAGCACTTGTGTTTTTACTCTCAGTTGTAGAGTTTCACTTAATGCTGAAAAGTGATCTACTGCATCTTTGTTTCTTATTCATATTATTATTATTCCTCCCTGCAGACCCCCCACAGCTCTCTGTCTGTGAAGAGGAGGTCCCCCCTGAGCAGCAGGAGAGGAGCCCTAGTCTGAGCCAGGAGGAGCCACAGCCCCTACAGATGAAAGAGGAACAGGAGGAACTCTGGAGCAGTCAGGAGGGAGAGCAGCTTCAAGATCAGGAGGAGGCTGATATCATAAAGTTGATATACAATCCTGTTCCTGTGAAGAGTGAACATGATGAAGAGAAACCTCAGTCCTCATGGTTTAACCAAACCCAGGACGCAGAGTCCCTACAGATTAAAGAGGAACAGGGCAAACTATTTCAAGATCTAGAGGAGGCTGATGGCTCCAAGATGACCTTACACCCTGTGAAATATGAACATGACGGAGAGAATACTCTGTCCTCACTGCTCAGCCAAACCCTGGAACCAGAGCTCCTACAGATTAAAGAGGAACTACATCAAGGGCTGGAAGAAGCTGATCTCTCCACGATCACAGTAGACCCAGTGAAATGTGAAGATGGTCAAGAAAACGCTCTGTCCTTCCAGCCTCTTCAAACCCAGAGGGAGAAAAACAGAGAAGCTTACTCTTTACCCAGCACCTCAACTGAACAGATGAAAACAGAACCTGATGGAGAGGACTGTGGAGTATCAGAACCAGGCAGTAACTTAGATCCAGCTGGTGATTTAGAACCAACTAGAGATCGCCAGCTTCTCTCTTCAGACTGTTCTGAGACTGATGACAGTGATGATTGGAAGGAGAGTGGGGAACCTCAGTCAGGTTTAAAGATGCTAATATCAAACAAGAAACAAAAAACATTAAGTTTGTCTCATACAGGACTGAAACAATTTAGTTGTTCAGTTTGTGCAAAAGGGTTCAGACAGAAAGGAAATTTGAAGATCCACATGAGAACTCATACAGGAGAGAAGCCATTTAGTTGTTCAGTTTGTGGAAAACTGTTCACCGGGAAAGGAAATCTGAACAGACACATGGGAAGTCATACAGGAGAGAAACCATTTATTTGTTCAGTTTGTGGGAAAGGATTCAGTTATAAAGCGACACTGAAACGACACATGACAAGTCATACAGGAGAGAAACCATTTAGTTCCGTTTGTGGAAAAGGGTTCAAAAAAGGAAATTTGAAGATCCACATGAGAAGTCATACAGGAGAGAAACCATTTATTTGTTTGGTTTGCGCAAAAGGGTTCAGTGAGAAAAGAAATCTAGAGAGACACATGAAGACTCATACAGGAGAGAAACCATTTATTTGTTTGGTTTGCGCAAAAGGGTTCAGTGAGAAAAGATATCTAGAGAGACACATGAAGACTCATACAGGAGAGAAATCATTTATTTGTTCAGTTTGCGCAAAAGGGTTCATTGAGAAAAGAAATCTAGAGGGACACATGAAGACTCATACAGGAGAGAAACCATTTATTTGTTTGGTTTGCGCAAAAGGGTTCAGTGAGAAAATAAATCTAGAGAGACACATGAAGACTCATACAGGAGAGAAACCATTTATTTGTTTGGTTTGCGCAAAAGGGTTCAGTGAGAAAAGATATCTAGAGAGACACATGAAGACTCATACAGGAGAGAAATCATTTATTTGTTCAGTTTGCGCAAAAGGGTTCATTGAGAAAAGAAATCTAGAGGGACACATGAAGACTCATACAGGAGAGAAACCATTTATTTGTTTGGTTTGCGCAAAAGGGTTCATTGAGAAAAGAAATCTAGAGGGACACATGAAGACTCATACAGGAGAGAAACCATTTATTTGTTTGGTTTGCGCAAAAGGGTTCAGTGAGAAAAGATATCTAGAGAGACACATGAAGACTCATACAGGAGAGAAATCATTTATTTGTTCAGTTTGCGCAAAAGGGTTCAGTGGGAAAAGAAATCTAGAGAGACACATGATGACTCATACAGGAGGGAAACCATTTAGTTGTTCAGTTTGTGGAAAAGGGTTCAGACGGAAAGAACATTTGCAGAGACACATGATGACTCATACAGGAGATAAACCCTGAAGTTTAAGTTTGTGGAAATGGTTCAGTGATTAAGGGGTTCTGAAAAGACACATGGGAAGTCATACTGGAGAGAAACTCTGTAGTTGTTTAATTAGTTCGAACGGGTTCAGAGAAGGGAATGTGAAAATGCACAAGAAGTAATATTGTAGACCATTTAGCTGTCTAGTTTGTGGCCCGCCTAGACACACACCAATATTTATACAGGAGCTCTCTGAACTGATTTCACTGTGTTACCGGATATGATAAGGTGATCCTAAATGGAGACTTGAACATCCATTTTAATAAGAAAACAGACTCCAAAACTATAGAACTAAAAAATCTACTGGATAGCTTTGACCTAACACGGCATATAACAAATGCAACTCACAGGCTTGGGAATACATTAGACTTAGTTATAACAACTGGTGTTACAAAGGATCAGATTAAACCGAATATATATATTTATTGATTGATATATATTGCATAATATTTGTATATCGTTTGATATCCCTTGTATATTCCTTGTACATATACACGGAATATCCCTTTAGCCTAGTACAGACCATAATATTTCATTCTCCTATTGGACAGCGGTCCACAGGCACCAAGGCCATGCCTCCAAAGTCAGGTTCAAAGTCACCGCCGGGGACATGCCTGGACATGAATGGTATTGCGCAAGGATATGAGACAGGAATAAAGCTGGTACTAGTTTATTCATCTAAGCGTATAAATACGGCGCAGGTGAATACAGAAGTATGTTACCCAATAAGTTGAAGCCTCACCCACGATACGACGTGCGGTGAAGTATGGCCTGTTTGGCCCCAAATAGAGCATTGAGACCGCGTGCAAATTAATAACTGAAGTGTCACAGTTTAACGCTGTACCGTCGAGTGCGACCTATTCTATTAAGTCAGTAATAGTCTATTTGTGTATAGTGTATCGTGCGGCTAAAGTTCTACAGTGACCAGCATCACCAACGTTTTCCTCGTATCAGCTAGAGTGCTTATCCAGGCTGGGCTGCTTATCATGGCGCTTTCACCCGAGGGGCCCTAGACGAGGATCGTGTGGACATGTACACTGGATTATCTACCCGACGACTGCATAGCCCTTTTCGGCTGGATTATATTTGCTTTTGGTCCTGTAATTAATGGAGCGGAGAATCGCCGACACCCACAAGTGTGTGGGATTTACCCTGTGAGGAGCCACGTCGAGCCCGTCCCTCAGAAGCCTGAGGCCGGCTAGCTTTCTTCCATGTGGAGCTACATGCTATGGAGAACAGCTGTATTCGTCTGTGGATCAAGATCTTATTGCACCGTCTCCCGTACTCGGAGTCTCCTTATCATTGTTGACCCAGACTCTACTACCGACAGATCCTCTACCCTTGCTGGCTTACAACCGGGGGGACCCTTCCAGTATCTCCCGCTAAATTACTAGTGTACCATAGATATAATTCCCTAAGATTCAGGTTGTATAATTACCTCCTGCGTAACCAGAGAATGGACATTCGTTATTGATTTGCCTACGCACATTCCTTTGCCTTATAAGCGCATTCAAAGTGAAGTAAAGAAAGTATATTATGTACCTTTTGCTGCAATAACAAAAACATCGTTCTTCCATCTCAGAAATATAGCAAAAGTACGACCATTTATTAATCAGAACGATGCTGAGAAGCTAATTTATGCATTCATATCTAGCCGGTTAGACTACTGTAATGCACTTTTCACAGGTCTCCCTAAGAAAACCACAGAGAGGCTTCAGCTATTCCAAAACTCTGCAGCCCGACTGCTAACTAGAACCAAAAGGAGAGAGCACATTAGTCCAGTCTTAGCTGCTTTACACTGGCTTCCTGTAACATTTAGAATTGACTTTAAGGTCCTTCTCCTTACATACAAAGCTCTAAATGGACAGGGACCTAGCTACATTGCCAACACTCTAATAAATTACACACCAGCAAGAACACTGCGATCATCAGCTGCTGGACTACTATAGGCTCCCAGAAACGGTCAAAAGAGGATCGGTAATGCAGCCTTTATCAACTATGCCCCAAAACTGTGGAACAAACTGTTGTAATACAGTACTTTTACCTTACCACTAGATGGCACTATCAGTCAATACCACCCTCTGCTTGTAGACAGATATTTAGTACTTCCTGTCATGCTGTATGTTGTGTCTCAGTATGGTGTATGGTGCAACAAGGAATAAAGCTCTGGAAATATACAACAGGTTATGGGCCCAGAACATCGCTAAGAAGCTACACAGAGTTTTGTGTGAGATGAACAGTGTTGTGGGATTTCACAATGGATGACAAGCTGTTTATTGACCGGCTGAGCGGACCAGAGAACTGGGCAACATGGAAGTTTCAGATGGAGCACTTGCTGAAAGCTAAAGGACTATGGGGTATGCTAATTGAGACGGATACATTAGCTGCAGATGCTAATGCTCAAGCACGGGCTGAGTTTGATAAACGGAGAGAGAAGGCATTCTCTATGTTAGTGCTGAATGTAAGTACACCCCAGTTGTACCTGATAACAAGCTGCCAGACTCCCAAAGAGGCGTGGACCACGCTGAAAGGCCATTTTGAGAGAGATACTTTGGCAAATAAACTGTTTCTGAAGAAAAAGTATTTTCGATGTGAAATGAAGGAAGGAGATGGTTTAACTGAACATTTAAAACGGATGAAGGAGCTGACTGACCAGCTATCAGCAATAGGAGCTGTAATTGAAGAGGAAGACCAAATTGTAACACTTTTGGGTAGTTTGCCACCATGTTATGCTACAATTGTCACTGCACTAGAAACAAAGATTGACAGTCTGACACTGCAGTTTGTTCAGCAATCATTAACAAATGAAGAGCAAAAGCAAGTGAATGCTAATGTTAACTCAAGTAGTGCTACATCAGATGGTGCATCAGCCATGTCTTCACGTTTTCGAGGAAATGTGCAGAATAACTCCAGTGGTGGTCAGTCAATGGGAGTAGAAAGAGCAAGCACATGGAGGTGCTACGGGTGCGGAAAAGAAGGACATATTAAACGTGACTGTCCAAGCTTGAAATACAAAACTAAGAAGAAAACCCACAAGGCCAAAAACATGATGTATTACGATGATGAAGATTCATCTGAAAGTGCCTTTGTCGCCAGAGAGGCAACCCCGACTGACAGACCACAACATGCTGAGTGGTTAATTGATTCTGGAGCATCAAAGCACATGACATGTGATAAAAAGGTTCTTCAAGAATACCAGCAATTCTCAAAAGCACAGTCTGTGAGACTCGGTGACGGCAGGGTGGTTGAAGCCCTAGGACTTGGACATGTCAACATGAAAATGACTTTTAAATCGAGTGATGTAAAAAAAGTCACAATGTATGACGTGCTGTATGTTCCAAAGCTATCTGGGAATCTATTCTCAGTGGGAGCTGCTACCAAGAAAGGAAATACAGTGCAGTTCAGGAAGTCTCGCTGCTACATACGTGGGAAAGATAGAACTCTTCATGGAATGGGAACACAAAGAGCTGATGGGCTCTATCAGCTGGATGTTGAAGGAAGTTCATCTGTCTGTCATAGTGCATCAGTAGCAGCCAGCCTGTGGCACCAGCGCCTTGGTCACACCACCAAGCTGAAGGAACTAAAGTATCTGGTGAATGGAGTGGACTTCTCTGCAGAGAAAGAGGTTCTCTTCTGTGAAGGATGTGTGGAAGGCAAGCTGGCTAAAAAGCCATACAAGTCGATTGGAGAAATCCGTTCCAAACGCAAGATGCAGCTGATTCACAGTGATGTCTGTGGTCCCATGCAGACTGAATCTGTAAGTGGAGCAAAATATTTTGTGACTTTCATTGATGATTACTCTAGATGCTGCAAGGTATACTTTCTGAAACAGAAGAATGAGGTGTTACACAAATTCAAGGAATTTGAGAAAACATTCTCAAATGAGTGTGGGCAGAGTGTCATGAGGCTGAGAACAGACAATGGTGGTGAGTACACATCAAAGGAGTTTCAAGAATATTTGAAAGCTCAAGGCATCCACCATGAAATGACTGTACCTCACTCACCACAGCAAAATGGTGTTGCAGAAAGAAAAAATAGGACATTAGTTGAAGCAGCTAGAAGCATGCTGTCACATGCTAAGTTGCCGAAGATGCACTGGGCAGAGGCTGTAGCCACCGCAGCTTACATACAGAACAGGCTGCCCACATCTGTCCTGAAGCAAGAGACTCCCTATGAGAGATGGTATGGAAAGAAACCTGACATGAGTCACATGAAGGTGTTTGGCTGTGTTGCTTATGCACATATCCCAGATTCAGAGAGAAGGAAACTGGACAAAAAGGCTGTGAAGCTTCGTTTTGTGGGATATGCAAACAATGCCAAGGGTTATCGCCTGTATGATGAAGAGAAAAGGAGAATTCTAATCTGTCGAGATGTCATCTTTGATGAATCAAACTTCAACTGTAAACAGGAGGTAAAGGGCGAGATGACGATTAAAACAGGTGAGAGTGAAACACGTGAAGTGAACGAAATAATCATTAAAACAGAGTGTGAAACACAAGATGATGAGGTCGATAGCACTGTCAGAACAAGCGGCAGAATCAGAAATGCTCCAAGGAGATATGGATATGATGACTTTGCTGATACAGTGACTGTTGATCATCATGCCAATATGTGTCGTGTGACAGAGCCAATCACACTGAAAGAAGCAATGGTGAGTCCTAATGCAAAGGAATGGCAGGAGGCGGCTGATTTGGAATATGAGTCGCTGCTGGAAAATGAGACATGGGACTTAGTGGATTTACCAAGAGAAAGGAAGACAGTAGGATCAAGATGGGTGTTCAAAGTCAAGCATCACAGTGATGGACGAGTGGAGAGATACAAATGCAGACTTGTCGCCAAGGGCTACTCACAGTTGTATGGTGCTGACTATGATGAAACGTTTTCACCTGTGGTACGATTCAGCTCTATTCGTACATTACTGTCCTTTGCTATTCAAAACAATCTACAGGTGCACCAGATGGACGTCGTAACTGCATTCCTTAATGGACACCTGGAAGAGGAAATCTACATGGAGCAACCAGAGGGCTACATCAAACCAGGGGAGGAACACCTGGTATGCAAACTGAATAAATCGATCTATGGACTGAAGCAGTCTCCCCGCTGCTGGAGCAAGGCTTTCACACAGTTCATGATGGAAATTGGATTCAAACAGGGCACATCAGACCCCTGTGTGTTTGTGAGATCAAGACAACAGCTTGAAATACTCGCAGTTTATGTTGATGATCTCATTCTGATAACGGAGTCGACTGAGAGCATGAACGAGCTGAAAATGGCTCTCAAGGAGCGCTACAAGATGAAAGACATGGGTGAGCTCTCCTATATCCTGGGCGTCTCAGTGATCCGAAATAAGAACAGTGTATTTCTTCATCAAAAGCAGTACATTGAAACCATTCTTCAGAAATATGGAATGGATGATGCAAATCCTGTAGCAACTCCTGCTGATGGCAATGTCAAATTGAGGAAAAGTGATGGTGTCAGTAAGCCAGTGCACCAACATACCTATCAGTCAATGGTAGGAAGTCTGCTGTATGCTGCAATGGCCACACGACCAGACATAGCTCAGGCAGTGAGTGCTGTGTCAAAGTTCAATGCAAATCCAGATGCTTCACATCTGACTGCTGTGAAGAGGATACTTCGATACTTGAAAGGGACAGTGAACCTTGCTCTCAAGTATGAGCAGTCAGACTCTGGAGCTTTGATTGGATTCTCAGATGCTGACTGGGCTGGTGATCAGGATGACCGCCGCTCAACAACAGGCAACATCTTTCTACTGTGTGGAGGAGCTGTGAGCTGGCTTAGCAAGAAACAGGCAACAGTTGCACTTTCAACAGCAGAAGCTGAGTACATCGCACTCAGTCAAGCTGCTCAAGAAGGTGTCTGGCTGAGACGACTACTGAGCGATCTCGGAGTGGAGGCTACGTCCACAGTGATCCTGGAAGACAACCAAGGAGCCATCGCAATCGCGAAGAATCCCGTGAACCACTCCAGGACAAAACACATAGACATTCGCTACCACTACATCCGTGAATGTGTGCAGAATGGGCAAATAGAACTGCAATATTGTCCAACAAATGACATGAAATCAGACATCTTTACCAAGCCACTGACTAAACAGAAGTTTGAGTACCTTAGGGGAGAGATTGGACTTTTTCCTATTTAAATAGAGTGGTTATTTGTGCTTGACAGGTGAACGCCGAACGCTGCCTGGTCAAAGCAAGTCTGAAAAATGTGAAAAAGAGTTCCAGTAAAAGCATTGTAAAAAGAGAAAGTATTTTTTGTTGTTGTTGTTTAAAGATATTTTTTTCTTGATGTTTCTTTTTTATGAATGAGAGCATGGCTCTGTAATATTATTTAAAGGCACTTAATGCCATTGTAAAATTGAGTGGGAGTGTTGTAATATTATTTAAAGGGACTTGAATGCCATTGTAAAAGTAAGTGGGAGTGTTGTAATACAGTACTTTTACCTTACCACTAGATGGCACTATCAGTCAATACCACCCTCTGCTTGTAGACAGATATTTAGTACTTCCTGTCATGCTGTATGTTGTGTCTCAGTATGGTGTATGGTGCAACAAGGAATAAAGCTCTGGAAATATACAACACAAACTACCCCAAAACATCAGAGAAGCCAACTCGCTAGACATCTTTAAAAGACAGCTTAAAAATCTCTTTGCTCAGGCATTTCACTGTGGGGTAATGCAGGCAAATATTTGAAGATAGATATCTGCTACCACCTAGTGGCAAGGGGAAATATTATTATAGAAACATCAGGGATATCCTGACACAAATTGTACTTACCTGCACTATTCTTACCCTGCCTACTTTTATACACTGCCTATCAAATTCATGTGTCTGTTCTATGCTAATTTTATCTCACTACCTCCTACTGTATGCACTGTAATTTTAAGAACTATTTTATCACACTTTTTACTTCCTACTGATGACTATTTTTAAACTGAATCATTTTAAACTATTTTTATTATTTGTATTATTGAATCAAACTGTAAACAGAGAGCCTATTGGGATGCTAGATCCTAATGTGAAACACTGTGATTTACCATACCTTGCTATATTCTTACCCTACCTACTTTCATACACTTCCAATGAAATTCATATGTTGGTTCTATGATGTTAGAGTGATGCTCTGTTATTGTGAGCGACACACTGCTCTGTTGTTCTATAAGGTAACTTAGAACTGTACTTTGTAAAGAAACTCTGTGTTAAGAGCGATGGAAACTCAAAGTACTAAGAGCGATACACTGCTCTGTTGTTATATATATTTTTTCTTTATTGAACAATCTTATCACACTTTTTACTGTCCGTTCTATCTTATTATTTTTAGCCTATTTTAAACTGAATCAAACCGCACTTTTTTACTCTATCTAATCTATTCAATTTTATTATTTGTATTGTTGAAGAACTGATTTGCCTAACCTTGCTATCTCTTTGTATTTAAATTTTTGTTTATGCTCGCTTATGCCTGTATTTTTTACTGTTAAGCATTTTGAACTGCAACCTCTGTATGAAAAGTGCTATACAAATAAAGTTATTAATATCTGAGATGAAAAAGATTAGCTTTTAATAAGCATGTTGCTGCTGCTGATCATGTATTTGAACACAGGGTCCCTTCTTATTAATGATAGTGTGCACCCAATAAGTCATATTTATCTGTAAACTACAGCCTTTCTCTCAGCAATAGAATAGCACAGATTCTTCCTCAGTCACAGGCCGGTAGATGACCGCTGGGGAAAATAACTGTTCCTGAGTCTGCTGGTCCGGGCCGCGTGTTGCTTAATAACAGCGGAACAGTGCAAAAATGCTTCCGCTTTCGTCACCGCACGCCACTACGGTAAAGCGCCTTTCTTTTCACGCCGCTTAGACAAATGCTATGGCATTTCCGCGTACATTGCAACGAATCACTTGGAACCTCGGCTGTCTTTAACTATGAGTGAACACAACTGTCTTTAACTATGAGTGAACACAACGCAACATTGTAACGTTAACGTGTAATTTACACAACACTATAACTAACTTACCATGTTTAGATAATGAAGTACTCAACCTCTACAGTCTTTAACTATGAGTGAACACAACACTCTAACTTACCATCTTTAGATAATGAAGTATGCAACCTCTACTGTATTTAACTATGAAGGAATTACAACCTTTATTTAATGGTTAATATTTTGATAAAAGGTAATTTACTATATTTGTATGGCATTTACACTTAAAGTAGAAAAACAAAAGTAATCTGTAAAATAATAGTGAATTTCCTGTGAAAAAACATTTATTTTTTACAGTGTACGTTACACACACACAAATGCTACAGTCATTATGACACATTTTACAAAGAAAGTCTTGTATGAACTACCAGTAATATAAATAATATTAACAACAAAAATGTGTTCCATCTTCATGTCAGATGATTTTCAAAAAGGAAAATGTACTACGCCTCTGTCGTCTACTCTAAGCCATCCTAGGTGGTCAAAGTGGGCAGGGGTGAGGTGGGTTCTAGACCCATGTTACTGACCAGACACTCTATATCAGTGATGTCTGTTTACTGCAGAGTGGAGGGACTGGGAGACTATGAGCTTCAATGTTTTGAGAGGATAATGTCTTGTATGAACTACCAGTAATATAAATAATATTAACAACAAAAATGTGTTCCATCTTCATGTCAGATGATTTTCAAAAAGGAAAATTTACTACGCCTCTGTCGTCTACTCTAAGCCATCCTAGGTTGTCAAAGTGGGCAGGGGTGAGGTGGGTTCTAGACCCATGTTACTGACCAGACACTCTATATCAGTGATGTCTGTTTACTGCAGAGTGGAGGGACTGGGAGACTATGAGCTTCAATGTTTTTTTGCCCCACTAATGTTCAAAGCCACCGACGCGCTCAGGTTGTGTCGCTTTGCAGGTCGCCCAGCTTGAACTCGCCTCCTTGAGCCGGCTGGCAACTTCCTGCGTGCCACTGCAGTTGGCTGGCAGCCAATGATCGGGCCTTGCCGCATCGCAGCTCGCCGTAATGCGGCAGCCCTCGTCGACAGGCTCCCGGACTTGCCGAATGTGTGGTAGGCTGACGACAATGCGGAAGGGTTTCTCTTCAGCAGCAGAAACTGTTTTGACATGGCCGCGACTCCAGCAGCGAAGAGGGGGTCGAGACTGTGTTGCCTGATATCTGATATCATCTCCTCGCGATCTGATATCATCTCCTCGCGATCCTGTTCCATCTGCGTACTGCTACTGCTTGGCCCAGGGATGGCTTCTGTTGACACAAAGACACCGCATAATCAACAACTACATTATGTCACATCTTATGGTGTGTGTGTGTGTGTGTGTGAGAGAAAGTGACAGACAAAAAAAGACAAGTTCATAACTGACCGCTGGTGTCTTGCAGCTGGTCCATCGGCGTACTGCTTGGCCCAGGGATGGCGATGGCTTCTGTTGACACAAAGACACTGCATAATCAACAACTGCAGTATGTCACATCTTATGGTGTGTGTGTGTGTGCAAGGGTGGTATTACTTACCCTGGAATGACTGGCATGCTGGCTGAGCAAGTCTCAGGGGTTGAAGGAAGTCCAAGGAGACGGTTCCTCCTATAGTATTATACAGAATATAAGAAGAAGACATGACCGTGTGGCCATCACAACTAAAGGATGAGGTCAAGTTCAAATGGTCCAAAGCTGGATTCCGATATCTAAGCATTGTAATCACTCCCACCACAACAAAAGCAACAGTAACAATGGGGGGCGGGACTTGCGTTCAGTGTAGGAAAGGTCTATTATGGTTTATTATTGTGAAAAGAAAGGTATTAGCTTTACCTCCTGATGTTAATTTGAGCAGTTTTGCTTTCATCTCCGGAGTTGTGGGGAGGAAAGTGCTGGACATATCCACAGTGTAAAACTTGGCCACTGCTGCCAGATGTTTACAGGGGGCCCCAGTTTGTCCTGCCGGGCATGAGCACAGCTCCGCCTCCATGTCCACGATGTATGGCTCCGTCACCGAGCCCTTCACCTCGTACCTGTTGTCCCCAAGCTATACAAATCATAAGTCATACAAGTAAGGGATAATGTATAGCTACGAGGTCATTGTCGCAAAATAATTGACCGACACAGAGTTTAAAATACCGAGCCGCCTCTGCGAGATGTTTTAAACGTCAGTGAAGGTCAATTCTTTTGCGATGATGACAGAGTATAGCTATACATTATCCCGCTTATTACATGGCTAACTTACTAACAATATACCTAATTCATTTTACAAATCGCAGTTGTTCTGTGGCTCTGTCAGCCCAAATAAAGTGATTATTATTATCGCGGGCAGCCCGGCAGGTGTGTCTGATTGGCTGCACTGAAACAGTGTGTGTCAGTGGGGCTTGATTACTCCAGCTGCGAAAAACAATAATCACCGGTGGTTATTGAAAAATAATTCACTGCTGTCGGGGGCTATTGACCAATCACAAGCAAGCATTTCGGCGAATGTGAAAACGCCATGTAATAAGGGACATTACACAATGGCTAAATCTGCACTGGTTACTGCAGTAATCTCTAAAAGTATGCATTTGATATAGTACCTGCTGGATCTGAGATGCAATGATGTCGCTATCCTGGGGAAGGAATCTCCTCTTCTGGTACGCCATCCAGTGTTCGAGGGCAACATCCACAATGCGGGCCTCATAGTAGACATCCAGCCTCGAGGTCAGGATGTCCAAGAGTTGGCATGGGTTGAAGGCTTTCGTCCTCTGGAGGATGCCGTCTTTGAGGACCCGCATCGCTGCTTCCGAATAATTGTTTGTGTTATTTCCCCGGGTGAGGAGACCGCGCGCGGCCCGGTAGCTGAGTGCCCAGCACTCTCTGCGACTGTAGAGGCGCTCAATGTACCGCAGGTACTTTTCATACCTGCAATTGATCAAATAAGGAAACAAACACAGAAGATGCACATACATGATGTAATGACAGCAAGGAGAGGTAGACACATATATGAAGTATGCAAACACAAGCCTCCTGACTTTCTTGTACCAAATTTGCAAGACTGCTGTGTGATTGTGGGAATGTCTGTGTACAGCTAAACATAAGCAAACTTGTCTAAGCACTAACCTGACTGCAACAGGGTGCTCTCTCGCCGCCAAGTACAGCCTGTCCACCTCTGCTGTCTCCTCGGAGTAGAGCATCTGTTTAACCACAGTGAACAGAGTTAGCCTGTCTCTGCACGCCACCAGACTCGCCTTGCTCCACAACCATCTCCATACTGCTTGTAGCAGATGGAAGGAGCACAGGAGGCAAGTGGCTTGTGGGAATGCCCTCCCTAAGGCTCCCCTCTCTGCCGCGCAGTCATCTGTGATGAAGATCTGTGGGCCTGATGCTCCCCTGCCAGCAAAGGCCCTCTCTCCAATCAGATTCATCAGCAGCTGTAGCCCTTCAAAAATCGTCTCCTCGTCCTCAGACTGGCAGAAGAAGATCCCCAATGGTAGACCTCCGGCAGGGCTATGCGTCAGCAAAAAACTCTGATATTTTCCCTATCCATGTTGCCGGAGGAATCAATGAAGCAGAGTTCGCCACTGTGCTTCAGCTGACAGACCGACAAACACAGACGGACAGGCAGACACAGAGGCAGGCAGGCATAGTTAGTGTTAGTTAGTGTGTTACTTAGTTACTTAAATGGAACACCATGAAAAAGATAGCCAGAATACCTGGTGGTGCACTTTCTTCATGAGAGGAGAGCACAGCGCAATTAATGGGGCTCCCCGAGAAGAGGTTCCCATGACAGCACCCGCGTCCTGGCACATGGCGTTGTAGGCGTCCACCTGCTGACCGAGGGCTTCCACCATACTCGGGCCACTCCGGGCGCCAAATTGGAACCTGTACGCCGCTGCGAATAATCTGGCAAAGAACACTAATTTTAGTTGGTGTAATTGTAACTGCATAAAATGTATAGTTTATACTGTAGTTTATAACTGAACATCTACCTTTGCACATAGGACAGGTCTGGGCAGATCCCTCTGTTGGCTGCAGCACAAAAGTAGGCGTCTCCGTGTTGGATTTTGAGGTCGTGCTTTAGCACAGACAAAGCAGAAGGAGGCTTGTGGCCAATCGCAAATAACGCGGTCAGTGTGTCTTTGGCCTTTTGTCCAACATCGCGATAGCGCAGGGCCGCTGCGACATGGAGCTTATGATTGTGCCTATTCACAATGCAAATGCACATTGGGAAATTAGGGATGTGTGGGTCTGTGCTCCTGTAAAATAAATCAAAATCAACAATAAAAACTAGGCCAACTGTTATGTCCATAAAAACAATTGAATTATAAGTATTGTATAGTGCAAACTCACCGGGTCATTCCTCTAACTTTTAGTGTAACAACCATGGTAGCTTGGCAGCCGGTGTTTTATTTTTTATTTCTGTTTCGCCTTATGCACCACCTTATGCTGGCACCTGTACTGCGTCTGTGTAACATTTTGATTGAATGCAGTATGGGTTAGCACTAGCAGTATGCGTATGGGTGAAAGACACAAATGGTAGTCTAACAAATGACGTAACACAATTCTTACCTTGAATAGGACAGAGCGCCCCACCGCTGGTCGGGTAGCGTCCACTCTCCATGTTACCCCAGATGACTCCTTCACCAACTCCACCCACTCCTTGGCCTGTTCCACAGTGCGAACATCCGCGCGTACTGTAGACGTGAAACCAGTGTGGTCTCCTGGGACGCCTCCTGGGGCCACCTCTTCCTCATACGCACACACGTGAAGTGCAAACTTTTCAGGCAGCCAACCCTACAGGAGACATGCAATTAGCCTACTGGTAATTTAAGTAATTTAAGACCCCCACATAAAGATTAGGAATGATCATAATCAACGACAGCGATTACCTTTAAATGTGGGTAGTCCTCTATATTGTTGTCCCATGCTCTCGCTGGGTACACCTCACAAACCCCACCACTGCGTCTAAAGTCCAAATGAATGCAAAAACAGCAGGCTAGCTATTTAGGTATTAACAATTGTAGTATTGACCTGTACTATCAATCAATCAATCAATCATGTAACCTACAGCACAGCATGTAATAAAATGCATTAACAACACCCCTTAGCTGTTATAACTATGTACTAAAATGATGTACCTCTGCTTTGGCTGAATCAATCAATCAATCAATCAATCATGTAACCTACAGCACAGCAGGTCCCCTTAGCTGTTATAACTATGTACTAAAATGATGTACCTCTGCTTTGGCTTGGCTACGCGAATCAATCAATCAATCAATCAATCATGTACAGTTAGCTGCATGTTAGCTCCATGTTAGCTCAGCAGTTAGCTCATGTTAGCTCAGTAGTTAGCTTCATGTTAGCTCCATGTTCAATCAATCAATCATGTACAGTTAGCTGCATGTTAGCTCCATGTTAGCTCAGCAGTTAGCTCATGTTAGCTCAGCAGTTAGCTCATGTTAGCTCAGTAGTTAGCTGCGTGTTAGCTCCATGTTAGCTCAGCAGTTAGCTGATTGATTGATTGATTGAAAACTTTATTAACAGATTGCAGAATGGGTACAGTACAGTACAGCTCAATACATACAATTGTTAAGGGGATGCAGACCAGAGAAAGACTTTCGTCTTGTTTACATCAGGGTCCCCCATTTTCAATTCATCGTAACATATGTGACATACATGACATACCGATAGACAGTACTGCTACATCTATACATTTATGACATACCAGATTTGCAATTACAGTACTGTTTGTGATACAAAAAGAGTCCAGAAAGAAAAGAGTATATACATTAGACGTAGAAACTGTACATTGGATTGGGTAGGTGGGGGTGCGGGGGCACTGTACATTGGAGGTGGATGGGTGGGTGGGGGGGGGGGGGGGGGGTTGGGTAGGAGTGGTGGGGGGGTAGGAGAAAGAAGGAGGGGTGGGTGGGGGACACTGTACACCTGTACAAACAAACACTGTACATTGGATTATTGACAAGACCATACTTGGTAATTTACTGTACATTGGAGGGGGTTGTGTTCGGACATTTACAGGGGCCAGTTTCGAGTTGCAGTCTCCCTTAGGTGTTTTTTGAGAGTGTTTTTGAAAGTGGGTAGTGATTCACATTCCTTTAATGGGACGGGGTAGCACGGTGTGCAAGCTCACTCGCTATTTGCATATCAATAGCGCCGGTCGTCAGGTGTGTTAAATACGTTCTCAGACACATTCACACCTAACGTGTTGTGAAGACGTGTTACATTCCATTCGTAGAGGCAATTAGGCACTGTCTTTAGTCTGTGCCCAAGCGAGGGGACATTAAATGCGCATTCCCGGGAGCGCGCGTGCACGTGGTGCGTGTCACCCCAGATGATTTCAATAACGCACCACTGAATGTGTTATATGTGTCGAACCAAGGCGGGATCTCATGCGCATGCGCGGGCACCTCGCGAGCACGCCGGCGCACGCACCTGAGCGAGCACGCCGCCGGTGCACGCACCGGGGCGAAGGAAAATGAAAGGCGCATTACCGTAGTGGCGTGCGGTGACGAATGCGGAAGCATTTTTGCACTGTTCCGCTGTTATTAAGCAACAGGCCGACCGGAGCGAGTTACCAGGGGCGTGACGTCATCTAAGATGGCCGCGCATCGCTGTTAAAACTAGCAGCAAACGTTTCTACAGCCAGACTATTTACAATGCGGAGCTTTTAACTCACTTCTCTGGTACAAACCCGTTATCAAAGGACAAGTTAAACACAACACATTTGTGATCGGTCACCGTCAACTCCTCCGTGCAAACATTGCTGACTTTTAACCCGATTGTGAACAAGATCAAGTGTGTTGCCTTTGTTGTGAGTCGGACCAGAGACATGTTGGAATGAATGAATGAATGAATGAAAACTTTATTTAACAGATTGCAGAATGGGTACAATACAGTACGGCTCAATACATACAATTGTTAAGGGGATGCAGACCTGAGAAAGACGTTTGTCTTGTTTCCATCAGGGTCCCCCATTTTCAATTCATATAGACATTTATGACATACACAACATACATGACATTTATGGCATAGGGACATATAGGTATTTAGTACTGATACATTTGTGACATAGGCGGTATTCAAATATACAGTACTGTTACCCCTAGATCCTGACAGAGTATATACATATGATGGGGAGGGTACTGTACATTAGGAGGGGGTGGGTGGGTGGGAGGGAAATATACATACGGCGGGGAGGGAATATATACATGCGGTGGGGAGGAGACTGTCTATTAGGAGGTGGTGGGGGTTTTGGGCATTTACGGTGGCCAGTTTCGAATTGCAGCCTCCCGTAGGTGCTCTTTAAGGGCGGTTTTGAATGTGGGCAGGGATTCACATTCCTTTACAGCTTTGGGTAGGGCGTTCCACATTGTTGTGGCATAATTGCGAAACGTGTTTAGTCCCTTGTTTGAGCCGAATCTGGGTTTAACATGATTTGTTGAGCTTCCTCTGGTGTAGTGGTTGTGGTATTCACTGACCTTTGGGAAGTATTTTGACATGTACATGGGCACCCCGGTCGTATAGTGTATCTTGTAGACCAGGCCCATTGCAAGTTGCTGTACTCTGTCGTCTACTCTAAGCCATCCTAGGTTGGCAAAGTGGGCAGGGGTGAGGTGGGTTCTGGGGTTCAGGTCAAGTAGTAGTCTGACCAGTTTGTTTTGTGATGTTTGTAATTTTGTTTTAAGCGCCTTTGAGGTGCTTTGGTACCATGAGGTGCACGCATAGTCATAGTACCCTTGAATGAGTGCTCCTGCCAGAGTCTTCAGGGTATTCTTGTTTACCAGAGAGGAGATCCGGTACAAGAATCTAGTTCGTTGGTTGACTTTTTTTATTACATTGGATGCCATTTTGTCACAGGAAAGATTTGCCTCTAGGATGGAACCCAGGTAGGTAATTTCGTCTTTCCTTGTGACAATATTGTCACCCACTGTAACTGAGAAGCCGTCGGTCTTGCTGAGTTTGTTATTTGAACCGAAGAGAATGGACTCTGTTTTGCCCATGTGTAATGATAGTTTGTTATCAGCGAGCCATATGCAGATTTTGCCTAGTTCCGTGCTGAGGGTTTTTTCAACCTGCAATTTGTTCTTGTCAGAGACCAGCAGGGCTGAGTCGTCCGCAAACAGGAACAAGTTGCAGTCACAGGCTGACGACATGTCATTTGCATAAATTAGGAAGAGTAGCGGTCCTAGTATGCTTCCTTGTGGAACACCACAGCTCACTGTGAGGGGGGGGGGATAGAGTACCGTTTACCTCTACCATCTGTTCTCTCCCCTCCAGGTAGGATTGCATCCAGCTCACTGATAGGCTATCAAAACCAATTGCTTTTAGCTTGTCCATTAGAATGGAGTGATTGACAGTGTCGAAGGCCTTTTGTAGGTCCAGCATGACCATGCCGCAGTATTTGCCAGCGTCCACCTCTTATTTGATGTGGTCATTCAAATAGAGAAGGCATGTGTCAGTGGAGTGGGATGTTCTGAAGCCAGATTGGAATTCGTAGATTAGATTTTTTTCCGCTAGGTACTTTTCGACCTGTTCGTAGACAATTTTTTCCATGACTTTCGAGATGGAGGTGAGAATAGAAACAGGGCGGTAGTTGCCTGGGTCGAATTTGCTGCCCTTTTTGTGCAGAGGGGTCACCCTCGCAATTTTGAAGTCCTTGGGGACGTGTCCCTGTTTTATGGAGAGGTTTATTATGTGTGTGATGATTGGGGTGATGGCGGCTGCTGAGTCTCTGAGGAATTTGGAGGGGATGTTGTCATGGCCAGTGGCCTTGTTAGGTTGGAGGGCGCTCAGTTTATTGAGTACCTCATCTGTTGTTACCATTTCCAGCTTGAAGTCGCCCTTGCGGACCCCTAGGTTTTTGTAGTAAGCTACTATGTGTTCTACCCCATAAAGCCCTGAGTGGGAGGGTAGTTTGTTTACCAGTGTTGTGGCTATGTTTGTGAAGAAAATGTTTAAGTAATTGGCTACATCCAGCTTGTCTGTGATGAGCGTGTTGTCCGTTTTTATGTTTATGTTTGAGAATCTGGTTTTAAGTTTTTTACTGCATCCTAGTTGATTATTGAGTAATTTCCAAAGTTCACGTGGTTTGTTTTTGTTTTCCTCAGTTTTGTCATTGATGAAATTCTTTTTTGCAGTTTTGATCATGGAGTTTACGTCGTTTCTTAGTCTGTTTCTTTCTAGTTTGAGTTCAGTCACGTGGGCTTGGAGTTCACTGCTCGTGCTTTTAGTAAGCTTTGACTGACTTTTACGAAACTCAGAGCATTTTTTGTCTCTGGTTTTCATAGCGGCCAGTATTTCGGAGTGCATCCACGGCTCAGCGCGATTTTTTACCCTGGTGGTTCTTAGGGGGGCCATGTCGTTTAGTATCGTTGAGAATTTGGTTTTGAAACCAAGCCATGTTTCTTCAACCAGTGTACCATTGAGTTCATCTGACCAGTCCAGACTCTCCAGTTCAAGGTTGAAGGCCTCGCTAGAGTAGGTTTTGAGGTCTCTAGATGTGACACTAATTGTTGATTAGTTTGTAATATGTTTATCAGATCAACATAAGTGTAGTATCTTCAAGAAACGGACACCAACTAAACTAGTAGTTTGTGCATGTTTATTAATCTTCAGGGTACATGAGAGGGCACATGTAAAGAGAGATAGAGAGTAAATTACCAAGTATGGTCTTGTCAATATTCCAATGTACAGTTTTGCTTGTTCAGTTGTACAGTGTCCCCCACCCACCCATCCTACCCAACCTCCCCCCCACCCAACCACCTCCAATGTACAGCCCCCCCCCCCCCCCACCTACCCAACCTCCTCCAATGTACAGTTTCTACGTCAAATGTATATACTCTCTTTTCTGGACTCTTTTCGTATCGCAAACGGTACTGTATTTGCAAATCTGGTATGTCATAAATGTATAATAAGAGTATTGTTGAATTAGGCCCATTGTCTCTGTCGATAAGGCTTAAAGTCTGGATCATGGTTATCTGGCCATCCGCTCAGGATACTCACGTACCCTGGAGAGTGTGGGATCCTTGGTGGTCCATTTTTGTAGTTTAGCTGATGTCATCGGCGGACCGTGGTCCATCATCATCAGTATTCGTTCCTCTGGCAACGACTCAGGACACTCTGGAAGTGGGATGCGGCTAAGAGCATCAGCGTTGCTATTGTCTTTACCTGCTCTGTAAGTGATGACATACTCATATGCTCTCAGCAGCACCGCCCATCTCATGATTCTCTGTGACGCCATCTGTGGCACCGCTTTCATCTCATGGAGTAAACCTATCAAGGGCTTGTGATCAGTGCAAATCGCACACTTTCTCCCATAAAGATACTTGTGAAAACGCTTTACTCCAAAAACAATGGCTAAACCCTCTTTATCTAACTGGGAATAGTTATTTTCTGCAGCATTAAGCGTTCTTGACATGAACCCTATGGGTCTCTCCTCTCCGCCGGGCATGCGTGGGCTAAGACAGCTCCCACGTCGCATGGTGAAGCGTCACACGCCAGTATTGGTTCTTTGTTTTCATCATAATGAACTAACACTCTGCTTGACTGTAACAGTTCCATAGACCTGCTCTGGCCCCCAGGCCCATGTCTCATCATTCCTCAGCAGTTGGTGTAGCGGAGCAGCAGTGCCATGAGGGTTGATAGGTTTGGTAGGAATTTGTTGTAGAAAGAAATTCAGTCCAAAGTAAGTAGGAGTGTAAAGGTACACGTATCCGTACCGAACCGTTTCAGTGTGTACCGAACGAATACAACGGAAACCACTAACGACCGCCCACCGGGGGCTGTTTTTTTTCACAATCTAATATAATTATTATATATAAAAAAAAAAATTACAAGTTGATTATTAATTTCAATATAGAATATTCGTTGACAGCCCTACAAGTACAATTAGTTACTGCACACTACATCACCCCTGAGTGGAACATGGAAAGCCAAACTTCCCCCACTGTACCGAAAACCCGTACCGAACCTTGACTTCAAAACCGAGGTACGTACCATACTGTGGTTTTTGTGTACCGTTACACCTCTACAAGTAGGCTTTAAGCTCAGTCACCAAAGTAGTTGCCGGCGCGTCCTGCACTGCTTTCACCTTTGCTGGCACCGTATGAAGTCCCTCAGTGTCACTCGATGTCCTAGGAATGGCACTGTATTAAGTCCCTCAGTGTCACTCGATGTCCTAGGCATGTCACCGGCGTATGAAGTCCCGCAGTGTCACTCGATGTCCTAGGAATGTCACTGTATGAAGTCCCTCAGTTGACCGACAATAAATAAAAATGACACCATTCACCATCGTAGCCTATAATAACAGCATTGCATTGGCCTATCAACCGGTTTTAATAAACACACAGAAACAGTAGCATGTGCATTTCTTTAGATCAATTCGGCTATGAAAATTAGGCTGTCTCTAAATATAAAAATGTATTAAATAAGAATGGTTTGCTTCACACTTTTGTTTTATAATATATATATTTTTCGACTGACATGAAAATCGAATGTGGAGACTGGCACGACTATAAAAAATTTGAAAATTCTAACTCATCCCTAGCGTGATGCATGAAGCGATATATATATATATATATATATAAATGAACAGCCAATAAATGTGAAGTTATCTTTGAACCTCGGTTGTCAAGCCTCGTCAATATAACACCCAACCCCCCTTTCCTCACTAATAGAACTGGTGTCGTGGAGTCACTCTAGTTGGCTTAGCAAAAAAAAGATATAATAGAAAATTGCATGTGTGTGCCACCCATCGCATGTGTGTGTCACTGCATGACGAATAAAGACTTCTTCAAAAGTCCAGTTATATATTATTATTATTAACGCTAGTTAGCTTAGCGGTTAATGTGGACATGACAACGATGCAAAGCATGTTAGACACATTGCACATTGCTCGCACTGGTCTGTGTCTATTATGAAATGACAATTGCTTGTCATTGAAGGTCCATGCTGGTCTGTGTCTTTAATGAAATGACAATTGCGCTTCATTGGAAATTCGGATTATTTTCTAACTGGGCGGGTCTTAGGTATCAAAATGTGGCACCGATTGATCTAACGTGAATCGATACTCTGTAGTACCGACGTAAATTCGGTAGACTAGATACCCTAAAAGTACCGGCTTTGTTACCCATCCGTCTACCTCGTAGGCAGGGATGTAAAAAGTACCCAGAAAGTATACTTAAGTGAAAGTATGGGTATGGTCTCAAAATCTTCTATCTGGCAAAAAACACATTTGAGTAAAAGTAAAAAAGTTTCTACTTTTTTTTTTTTTTTACCAAATCTTTTTATTTTCATATTTTCAAACAAGAAACAACACGGCACAATAATGACAATAATACATAGACATCCAAGAACACAAACTAACACAACAATGACTAGACAATAAATTAGAACTATTATATTTCGGATACACAACCAGTCAATCAATACAAGTTGTCACAAAGAAAAAGGTTAACAAAATAAAATCTTTACTATAAAAAGTGCTTACCGAGCCCCCTCCATCTCCAGGTCCGGCGACCGCAAGCCACAGTCCCGGAGGACCTACAGCCCGGCCCCCGCGAGCCAAAGCTCTTTAGCGCCTCGACCCGCAGAGACCCCGAACCGCGGCCCCCCCCAGCCAGAGCCCACGATCACCAGACCCAGATCAGAAGGGGGTCAGAAAATATACATAGGATCAATATTGAATGAAAAATAATAATCAAAACAAAAATAAAAATACAAACACCATAACCATCCATATACATGAATATTCGCTCGTTCTCCCCCCCACCCCCCTCTCGCCCCAGGACCCCAACGTGAGAAATCAATATAATACCTTATTCAGTACTCCACCTCCAGAGTCATATGCATTCTTTTAGTTTTTCCACCACGGCCCACCAGACCGCGATATTGGCCTCATTAACACCTATGACACGTTCAGTAGAAATCTCCAAATAAATAACATCAAGATAGGTGAGAATCGATACCTTCGGACATAACTTATCTGGTTGTATCCAGCGTGAGGCAATCAGCTTCTTGGCCGCCGTTAGACCAGCCAAAATGAGCCTCTTTACTTGTACAGAGGTCGGCAGCTGAGAAACATCATTTAACAACACAACAGAAGGCAAGGCCGGTATGGTTAGAGAGAAAATCTCTGATAACTGAGTTGTGACATTTTCCCAGAAGATCTCAACAGGAGGGCATTCCCAATACATATGCATGTATGTTCCAATGGCGCCGTCTGGACACAAGTTACATCGAGAGTCAGGCCTGAGACCCATTAGGTTCAATCGCCTGGGGGTCAAATAAGTCCTATGAACAAAATTTAGATGGATATGTTGGTGATCTGGGTTGCGTGATGATAGCCTAATATTTTCCCATACCGCATCCCAGTCAAAGTCTATATCCAACTCAGGGATATCCTTTCTCCAAATCGTATCTAAAGGTAGGTTTTTGTATGAGGAATTAAGTAGGTGCCGATAAAAGTCAGAGACGAAGCCTCTCAATGTCTCTCTGTCATAGAAGAATTTGTGAAACCGATGACGTTCTAGTGGAGCGTCCCATGGAACTCTGTGAGCCTTTAGTGCTGCCCTCATTTGTAAATAAAAGAAAAAGGTGTTACCTGGGAGATCAAATTCGTTGGATAGGTCCTGAAAGGACCGGATACCGGAGTCATTGAACATATCCCTCAATAAATGGATACCTTTCCCCTCCCATCTGGGGAATCTAATGGGTTGTCGTCCAATGAGGAGCAAATTGTTATTGAATAGCGGGGAGTACGTGTGCCACTTATGCCGGTTAGTGCATGCTTTCTGGGTGTCACGCCAAATCTGGATCACATGTGTGATCAAAGGTCCAAATCGTAATTTGCATTGTTTAATTGAGATGTTGGTATACACGATATCTTGAAGTCTGTGTGGGGAGTGGGGACACCATCTCCTCCTCTAATGGGCGCCAGGAAACAGCCGCTTGAGCGTCAAACCAAGTGATAAGAGGTCTTAGAGAGTAAGCTTGGAAATAATACTTAAAGTCTGGAAATGCTAAACCCCGTCGAGCTTACTCCTCTGTGCAGTGGATCTCTTTAAGCGTGGGCGTTTGTTATTCCAGACGAATTTATATGCAGCAGAATGCAGTTTTTGCCAGTAACCAACCAACGGAAGCATGGAGCTGATAAAATGTATTCTAGGTAAGACATTCATCTTAATTATCGAGGCACGGGCCTGTAATGAGTTCTTTAATTTGGACCACCTGTCAAAGTCCTTCGTAATCCTGTCACCCAAGCTGGAGTAGTTATACTTTACTGTCTGGTTGACAGTTGGGAATATTTCAATCCCCAGGCATTTAACGTGCTCTACCATGAGAATATTTGCTGGAAGGAGGGTTGCCTTCGCAGCCTCGTTGAGTGGAAGAAAGGCTGATTTTGGCCAGTTGATCTTAAATCCAGATAGGCTGCCGAAGTCATCTATTACTTGGAGGAGGTAGGGCAGAGAGGCGGCTGGATTCTGCATAAATAGGAGTACATCATCATCTGCGTATAAACTGATATGGTGATGTGTGCCCTTAATCGACACAGGGGATATAACCCGGGATTGTCTTATGTAGTGAGCTAAAGGTTCGAGCGATAAAGCAAAGAGTCACAAAGAGGACACCCCTGTAACTTTACCATTCTAACCAGAAGTGTATATTGTAACAAACTAGGACTAGGGGGACTCCCCCGTCTCTCAACAGAGAGTATCAATCTATGTTTATAAAGAAATCGGTGCATAGAACATTATTCACATGAAAAAGGCACATGAAACATAGTTCGACCGAACTGAACTTGATTAAAGTGACGTACTCTTAACACACGTCGAAATAACATCATTGTGTAGATAAACCCAGATCATTACCGTGCTGCCAACGTTGAGGTGGTGCAGCGTCGGTGACAGTCTTGTATTCTGCTGTGATAAGAAAGAGAGTTAAATGCACAACATTGTTTGCAGCAGTAGGGTAGCCTCGACCTGCCACGCGCATACAGTTCTTTGCAAGGGGGAATAACCCCCTCGAATGGACGGACCATAAACGTATTTAGTCTGTTTGAGTGAAGACTGTGATCTTCATCCTGCCCGGTTAGAGTTGAATAAAAATAATAAACATTCGTAACAAATGTAAATCCCCGCGCCGTTTACTGGATAGCTCAAGTGCTGGATGGTAAAAAGGCAAGGGAGTATAGGGCGTCTGAATTACATTCAATTAGTCCGTAATCATTTTCGTGATTGAGACGGTACCGTATGGAGAAGTCAGGTATTATCGTCTTGAAGAATGCACAAGCAGCGGTCGAAAGTGAATACCAAGACGCTGGGCTGGCTAGCTAGCCGGTGTGCTAAAAGCACTCTTGTAGTGGGGGCGGTAGCTTGGTTAGCTTGTATGCTAGCCGACCACATGTGGAATCATCGTCGCTCCTATAGGGATGCTAGCCTGGATAGCTAGCATGTTAGCAGGCCATGCGTGAAGCCCGCCTCAGGTATCCGCCACAGCCTCTCACTGCCCGTCGCTCGGTGCCTGCTCCACCACGGCCTCTCCGCTCCGTCGGAGCGACCTTGCTGCATCTTCGGATATATTTCTCCGCCTCGGATGGTGATTTGAACAGCCGGTTGCATGATACCTCTCCCCGTCCCGTCTTTACCTTCAATATCGCTGGGAACAGCAAAAACACCTCCACGACTCGCTCCCGTGCTAGGTCCATCGCTCCTGCGAACGCCCTCCGTCGTTTAGCCGTATGGTCGCTAAAGTCAGCGGCAAATCTTAAAGTACGTCCATTTACCACCGGAGGTTTCTGCCTGGCCTCCCTTAGTATGTGCTGCCTCGTCTGGAATCTTAGGCAGCAGAAAATAAATGTGCGGGGGTTTGCACGTCCGCCATTCATCTGGGTAGCGGGCCTATAAATCCTGTGTGCCCTCTCGATCTCAGGTCGGGCTAGCTTTGGAAACCACTTTGGGACCATTTCCTCAATGTACCTTATCGGGTCGTCATCCTCCATTTCATCAGGCAGTCCATAAATTCTCACATTGCATCTCCTTCTGCGGTCCTCCAGGTCTGCCGACTTCAATTCACAATCACGCAGCCTGTCCTCCAAGCTCAATATCCCCGTGACGTTGGTCTCAGCAACCTGTATGACCGCGGATATATCTTCCTCCGCCACGGCTACCCGAGTGCTTATTTCATCTACCTCCACCTGCAATGCATCTAACCTGCCCCCTAGCCTAGCCAAGATAGCATCCGTTTCTTCTCGGAATATCGCCCTGATGATCTCCCTATCCAACTCGGTCAGAGATCCCAGCTTGCTCTGCGTGTGTTTAGACATAATTCAAACTTCTGGAAAAAACAAATGGTATAAAAAATAAAACGTATTCAGGTATAACATGGTCCGGTTGCTGAGCTCCGAAATATCAGCCAGCCATGTGCTGTGGAGCGAAACCGGAAGTCAAGTAAAAACTTTTCATGGAGATAGGGCCATGGGTGCTCGTCTTGTCCGTCCACACCGACCATTTCGTCCTCTTCATCACTCGTACTATCGTTTGTGGCGATCTTCTGTAGCTTGTCCCTCTGATTATTCTATTATTCTGATAGCAGGTGTTTAATCAAAGATCCCCGCTTTCTAGTCTTGCACAAGGACCAATCAGCATGGGTATGGGCGGGTACATTTTCCATTGATGGGGATTTGATATATAATAATGCAGGACCTGTCGCAGAGGTCTTTAATTGGCATGCAACGACACTCAATGTTAGCGGCACACAGCAGTTAGTTAGCACACACACACGTGACCGCCCTAGCACACGCCCTTTTCCGCTGAGAGACGCGGCAGAAGCGTTGGTCGAACCAACGCGCTGGCTGGTCGAACCAGTTCAGACAGAGGTGTTTTATTTATATTAATAAACATATCTACTAGAAACACTGGTGTTCTGTTGTGTGACTGTACTAAACTCTTCCACCACATGACCGACATTTGTGACTGTACTAAACTCTTCCACCACATGATTGACCGACATTTGACATACAGTACACCTCCTATCTATAACGCTGCCACCACCCACTTCAATGACAGAGCTCTCATATTTGCGAATGCATAAACTATCTTAAATTATGGCGATGTGTCTAATATGGCTGTCGCGAAGTCATTGATAAGCGACAGCCATATTAGACACATAGCCATAATTTAAGATATAGTTTATGCATTCGCAAAATATGAGAGCTCTGTCATTGAAGGGCTTCTACAACGGAGCGCGGCCGCTGCTGCTGTTGGAGCTGGATCAAGCCGCGGGCGGCGCACGGAAGCCGGGGAAAAAACAACCGCGTCGCCCCGCTGGCGCTTCAGCAGCCTCCACGGGCGAAATAACATATAACGTTACAGCGTACAGTTCCACACTGATGTACAGTGAGTGTTTAATATGGCTGTCGCGAAGTCATTGATAAGCGACAGCCATATTAGACACATAGCCATAATTTAAGATATAGTTTATGCATTCGCAAAATACAACGGAGCGCGGCCGCTGCTGGAGCTGAAGTGATGTACAGTGACGAGTGAATCTGGTAGTTGGTTGTTAAAAACGCGAAACATAATAACGTTACGCTTTCTAGTTCAGCGCATTTCATAACTGTATGGGCTTTGTTTATACTTCAGAGGTGATGTACAGTGACGAGTGAATCTGGTAGTTGGTTGTTAAAAACGCGAAACATAATAATCAGTCAGCAGCGCTCCACTGCTACCGCAGCTGAACACAAGTTGGTTGGTACAGCAGGTGAACACAAGTTGGTTGGTACACAAGTTGGTTGCCCACGCTGCCGCGCTTGCTCCTTGGATTTCATTTGGGACGTGGGACGGCTGCGCTTGCCTGCGCGTGGGGGCGGGGGGTCGCGGCCAACCAGAGAAAAGCCGAACACAAGTTGGTTGCCTTTAATATTCACGCCGCCCGGGGACCATCCAAGTGCTCCTGCCCGTCCTGCCCTTCTTCGACAGCGTTAGCGATCTGTTGTTTTTGCATGTTTTTCCATTGGGTTTCTCTTAGCAGGGGGGGGGGGAACCCTTGCGAGCATGGGGAGAACATGCAAACTTCACACAGAAAGGCCCGGGAGATACCCCACCTGGGTAACTGGCATCATGGAAACCTGGTCCCCAAGCGGGAATCGAACCCTGGACCTTCTTGCTGTGAGGCGACAGTGTTAACCACTACACCACCGTGCCGGATTTGATTGGCGGTTTTTAAATAAAGTGTGGCCACAGGATTAATAACATTAACGTTAGTTCGGCCAGAGAAACAAATATACGATTTTGTTGGACCTGCAAGATTTGTACATTGTACTTTGTAGGTCTGCATTTTAAATGCAAGGAGTACAAATGTTTTTTTTTCTCTGAAATGTAATTGAGTAAAAGTACAAGTATACAAACCTAATAATACTTGAGTAAAGTACAAATCCCCAAAAACAGTATTTAACTATTGTAACAAAGTACAATTACTCAACTACTTTACACCCCTGCTGGCCTGCTCATAGGTTACTCTTTTGCCATTTACATTTAGTTCTGTCTTGATGGTCCCTTCTCTGCGAATGACTCTTCATTTCACATTATACATGGTCATTTCAGTACTATTTTATTCTGTAAATGCCAATGGTCAAACGTACAGAGAGAGAGAGAGAGAATCACATCCCCCCAATGCCATGATTGAACAAAATGTGCTTGTTCTAACATTCTAATAAAAATGTGTTCTTACCTGCCATTCAGGCAGCATGGGAAAGGGGGGGGGGGGGTTACAGGTGTCTATTGCATATAAATTATTCCAAGTGCATAATGTCACACACTGTACACACACCACTTAGTGTTGTTTATCATTCATGAAATGCAATGCATATATTATATAGGGATATTTTTATCGATTACGTTGTATGCCTATATTTATTTTTATAATAATGTATATATATCGCTTCAATATCACACAATTACTGCATACACATAGCACTATTACATATAGGCATATTCAAGGTAAATCAAAATATCTATATAAAAAGCAGCAATTTAGCTAAATGTGCATATACACTTTACCTTTCATAAATCATAAACAATAGCTTGTTTTCGTTATTTGCTCATTTCTATATTGTATAATTGCTATGCTGAGATATGTATGCAGTAATTGTGTGATATTGAAGCGATATATATATACAGTAATAAGATATTCCTTTATTGATCCCCTTGGGGAAATTCAGGCAGCATGGGAAAGGGGGGGGGGGGTTACAGGTGTCTATTGCATATAAATTATTAGAGAGAGAGAGAGAGAGAGAGAGAGAGAGCAACATCAAAGCATCACACCCCACCCCCATAGCACCAGAGAGAGGGGGGGGGGATCACACCTGGCATTCCCATCCCCCAATGCCATGATTGAACAAAATGTTCTAACATTCTAATCAAAATGTGTTCTTACCTGCCATTCTCCGATTGTGAGGCCAGACGCCATCTTGTTGAACCCTGCCCGATCTGCCTATAAATAAATAAAAAATCACCGTTAGTTGCGTTTGAGCATCAATGGCATCAATATAGATGGCCATGCCATATACAAACATTCGATCATACGAGTAACTAGGACATACCTCACGTACATACATTCGCGTTACATTACATTGACTACACATGTATATATTTGCGTTACTGTATATACCCCGCGTTACAGGCGCAATATACAATAGCGACATAATAATAATTCATTGATTTTGTATAGCGCTTTTCAAAGACCCAAAGTCGCTGACAATAGGCTGATGATATGCATACGCTACACATGCATAGATTAGCTTGCAATGGATCTACAAACATTCGATCATACGAGTAACTATGATATACCTCACGTACATACATTCGCGTTACATTACATTGACTACACATGCCTATATTCGCGTTACACATGCCTTGAATTGAACATTTATTGAATTGAAATTACCTGGAGTCCACTCGTCAAGATCATCCACATCAATGTCGACGTCAGACTCATCCGAGCTGTGCGACGACGACGATATGTGATGGGCTTAGCAACCCGCTTCCTTGTGGCCCTGACCGGGGGCGGAGAATTGATCGGGGCCGGAGGCCCGGCGGCCGCCGGGGCCGCAGAACTGATCGTGCCGGCGTCGGAGGCCTCACCGGCGTCGGAGGCTCACGGCTGGGGCCAGCGGCAGCTACTGCTACCGGGGCCTGGGCGAACGGCAGTTTGGTCTGCATATATCGGTCAGGCAGTTTGCCTCTCTTAGACTTTCTCATCCTCTTCATCGTGAATACCTACTCTCAAAATTATTACTATAAAAAAAGACTATAAAAAGCTACTAACTAGTGCTACTATAACACAACTAAGCACTTGTCTAAAAGTGCTGTACTCGCTACAGTACTGCAACTATAATATTACCTGATACTACAAAAGAAAATAATTATTACAAATAAAAAAAATATATTATCACTACTACTAATGAAATACTATCAATGCTCAAAATCAAATCAAATCTAAACGCTAATCTCTCTCTATCTATCTCTCTCTCTCTCAATAATAAACTGTATTCACAAAATCCGAAGACGCTCTGAGCTCTCGCTGTGTGTGATCAGGTTAAATACCAGGTGGGCAGGTCGTGATCTTTACTATCGACCAATCATAGCAGAGATCTATCATCCTTAGAATAATGCAGGTAGCTGCTAACATTATACACATGTTACAAACATAAGGATAGACTGCCACCTAGCGGATTCGAGCGAAATTACATGGCTAGACGTTCAAAAACGTGGTAGCAAGACGGCCATGGAGCTCTAGTTCCTGAAAAAAAAAAAAAAAAACAGAAATCTCGTGATGGGCATTCAACGGTCGGGGGGTAAACCCGAGAAATCTTGGGCGTGGCGCTCAAAGTGTTAAGGACTGGTGGTTCTTGCTTGGATTTCCGTGTTTCTGATGAGTTTCAACTGAAAAGTTAGAACTTTGTTTGTTAGGATGAATGTAAAATGTACTCATATTTCTTTCTTTACTTTCCCCCAAGATTGGTCTGAATATGACCACCCCGCATAGCCTCTCACACCTTGGTTTGAGAGAACTCTCTGTCTCTTTGGTGGACTGCGTGCAACCATCACAGCTGCACCAGGAGAAGAGCTGTAAGTATGGAAATGTTGACTTTGATCTGTAAACATTATGACTTTAGTCTGACTTTATAAATGTTGACTTTAATCTATAACCATTATGACTTTAAAACTGTTGACTTTAATCTGTAAACATGACTTCATAACAAAACAGAGGATATGGAGAGGGCTTCAGCGTTCTTATTTTGTTTCAGGTAGGTGCTCTTTGGATTAAATCCGGGGTAGGATTCGCTTATAAAAGAAAGGTTGAGATCCAAGGCAGCTCTACAATTTTTTAAAAAGCCTTTATTTATTGGCTTACATTATTTAGAAAAATCTTTTAAAAAAACCGACATGTTTCGGCCTACATGGCCTTCTTCAGGGTGTTGTAGCTGTGACAAAAACAATACTGTGACTAAATAGAGGAAAAAAGGAAAAAACATAACTCAGGGAGTGACTAATTACAATGGGGGACAGCTGGTCCCAAATAAATGAAGGAAAAGCAACATTCTCAACTAGAGTTGAAGAAATATACAATAATACTAAATAGAAATAAACAAATTTGTATATTATATAAGTATATATACACACAAACTCAAAATATTATAACAACATAAAGAAATTAGTCAAAACAAACATAGAATAGATCAATAATAATATAAACAATTATAAAGAATTATCAAAAAACAACAATGTAAGAGCATTGAGTAATGCAAGACAAAAAATAATAATACTATAATGTAATCTACTTAGCCTATAAAAGTGACAGTATGTCCGTAGAGTCATTTAAACCTGCAAAGAGGTGGCCTGTAGTCTATCAAAATACAATAAATAACAATGTATAAATACAATAAATAAATAAAGTGATCTACTGGCCTATAAAAATGATACCATGTCTATGGAATCATTTAAACCTGGGAGTGAGGTGGCCTGTAGTCTATCGATCCAGCGACTTTCTTTCTGGTTTAGAATTCTTTGTCTATTTCCTCCTCTAGACGTGAGCGGAACACTGTCAATTCCGATAGCTGTAAATAAAGCAGAGGTACTATGGTGAACTTCATGAATATGTTTAGCCATTGCATAATCCATGTTGTTAGTTTTGATAGCATATTTATGATCTGCCAGTCGATCAAGTAGGCGGCGTTTCGTACGACCAACATAAAAAGAGTCACATTTGGCGGGTCAGGGAATATGTTAGACAGGGCCTCATCACATTGGATCAAGCTCCAATTCTTTTTAATTATATTGCGAACAGCAAGGGCCTTAGTACTATAAGTGGTAGAGAAAAACACCCTATCGGTTTTCTCTTTCAGTGTCTTTCTTTTTAAGAGGGAGTCGCGTTCTACAGTAGCGGCTTCAGATATAGCTGTTTTAAGAGTATTATGTGTATAGCCACGTTCTCTAAAGCGATCATACATTTCTCCGCTCTTTTCTCTAAAATCAGCCTCACTGTCACAGATTCTACGTACTCTTTTAAATTGGCCGTACGGAACATTGTTGATCAAGGATGTAGAAGCCCTTTACACCAGTATTGCCCATGACCAAGGCATGACAGCCATGAGAAATTTTTTAGATACTCGCACTGACTCACAGGACCCCCCTACAGATTTTTTGGTCGAACTAACTAAATTTACTTTACTTAACAATGTGTTTTTATTTCAGGACAAAATGTATCGACAGGTAAAAGGCTGTGCTATGGGTGCATGTTTTAGCCCTTCATATGCAGGCTTGTTTATGGGAAAATGGGAGGAGGACTATGTGTTCAACACTCAAAACGTATTTAAAGATAAGATCATCTGGTGGGCCAGATATATAGATGACATCATTATGTGGTGGAAAGGCACTATTGATGAATTGAAAGCTTTTCATAGTTATTTGAACAACACTAACCCAAATATAAAACTGTCTCTAGATTTTAGTCCTGATAAGATCCATTTTCTGGACTTAGAAATCACTAAAGATTTGAATGGTGACCTACATACGTCATTGTACAGGAAGTTAACGCATAAAAATACTATTTTACATGCAGAGAGCTTCCATCCCTCTACTTTGATCAACAATGTTCCGTACGGCCAATTTAAAAGAGTACGTAGAATCTGTGACAGTGAGGCTGATTTTAGAGAAAAGAGCGGAGAAATGTATGATCGCTTTAGAGAACGTGGCTATACACATAATACTCTTAAAACAGCTATATCTGAAGCCGCTACTGTAGAACGCGACTCCCTCTTAAAAAGAAAGACACTGAAAGAGAAAACCGATAGGGTGTTTTTCTCTACCACTTATAGTACTAAGGCCCTTGCTGTTCGCAATATAATAAAAAATAATTGGAGCTTGATCCAATGTGATGAGGCCCTGTCTAACATATTCCCTGACCCGCCCCTCTGTACATTTAGGAGAGCTCCCAATCTCGGAGATAAATTAGTACGAAGCCATCTACCGGCAGATGTCAAATCTACATGGTTACCAAAGCCTCCTATAGGAACGTATAAATGTGGTCACTGCAAACAATGCGATGTGGTGATAAGATCAAAAGGTTTTACCCACCCAGTTACAAAACAGACATATACTTCTAACAGCTTTATTAATTGTCAAACGACACATGTTATTTATATACTGTCTTGTTCCAAATGTGACTCTTTTTATGTTGGTCGTACGAAACGCCGCCTACTTGATCGACTGGCAGATCATAAATATGCTATCAAAACTAACAACATGGATTATGCAATGGCTAAACATATTCATGAAGTTCACCATAGTACCTCTGCTTTATTTACAGCTATCGGAATTGTTTCCGTACGGCCAATTTAAAAGAGTACGTAGAATCTGTGACAGTGAGGCTGATTTTAGAGAAAAGAGCGGAGAAATGTATGATCGCTTTAGAGAACGTGGCTATACACATAATACTCTTAAAACAGCTATATCTGAAGCCGCTACTGTAGAACGCGACTCCCTCTTAAAAAGAAAGACACTGAAAGAGAAAACCGATAGGGTGTTTTTCTCTACCACTTATAGTACTAAGGCCCTTGCTATTCGCAATATAATTAAAAATAATTGGAGCTTGATCCAATGTGATGAGGCCCTGTCTAACATATTCCCTGACCCGCCCCTCTGTACATTTAGGAGAGCTCCCAATCTCGGAGATAAATTAGTACGAAGCCATCTACCGGCAGATGTCAAATCTACATGGTTACCAAAGCCTCCTATAGGAACGTATAGATGTGGTCACTGCAAACAATGCGATGTGGTGATAAGATCAAAAGGTTTTACCCACCCAGTTACAAAACAGACATATACTTCTAACAGCTTTATTAATTGTCAAACGACACATATTATTTATATACTGTCTTGTTCCAAATGTGACTCTTTTTATGTTGGTCGTACGAAACGCCGCCTACTTGATCGACTGGCAGATCATAAATATGCTATCAAAACTAACAACATGGATTATGCAATGGCTAAACATATTCATGAAGTTCACCATAGTACCTCTGCTTTATTTACAGCTATCGGAATTGACAGTGTTCCGCTCACGTCTAGAGGAGGAAATAGACAAAGAATTCTAAACCAGAAAGAAAGTCGCTGGATCGATAGACTACAGGCCACCTCACTCCCAGGTTTAAATGATTCCATAGACATGGTATCATTTTTATAGGCCAGTAGATCACTTTATTTATTTATTGTATTTATACATTGTTATTTATTGTATTTTGATAGACTACAGGCCACCTCTTTGCAGGTTTAAATGACTCTACGGACATACTGTCACTTTTATAGGCTAAGTAGATTACATTATAGTATTATTATTTTTTGTCTTGCATTACTCAATGCTCTTACATTGTTGTTTTTTGATAATTCTTTATAATTGTTTATATTATTATTGATCTATTCTATGTTTGTTTTGACTAATTTCTTTATGTTGTTATAATATTTTGAGTTTGTGTGTATATATACTTATATAATATACAAATTTGTTTATTTCTATTTAGTATTATTGTATATTTCTTCAACTCTAGTTGAGAATGTTGCTTTTCCTTCATTTATTTGGGACCAGCTGTCCCCCATTGTAATTAGTCACTCCCTGAGTTATGTTTTTTCCTTTTTTCCTCTATTTAGTCACAGTATTGTTTTTGTCACAGCTACAACACCCTGAAGAAGGCCATGTAGGCCGAAACATGTCGGTTTTTTTAAAAGATTTTTCTAAATAATGTAAGCCAATAAATAAAGGCTTTTTAAAAAATTGTAGAGCTGCCTTGGATCTCAACCTTTCTTTTATGACTTTATAAGTGTTGACTTTAATCTGTAAACATTATGACTTTAGTCTGACTTTATAAATGTTGACTTTATTCTGTAAACATTATGACTATAAATGTTGACTTTAATCTGTAAACATTATGACTTTAGTCTGACTTTATAAATGTTGACTTTAATCTAAACATTATCACTTTATTCTGACTTTATAAATGTTGACTTTAATCTCTAAACATTATCACTTTATTCTGACTTTATAAATGTTGACTTTAATCTCTAAACATTATTTATATTATAATAAAACACAAGATACTTGTGCCCTAAAGATCAGGATAAACGCTCAATTGAGAAACCAAATGGGCGTCACAACCCAGCATGCAGATAGATGGGCAGCAGGAGCCAAAAAAAAACAGCAAGAGCCAGCATATCACCAGGGTTATCAAGTGGGCACCCCCCTTCACTGGTGTTTCTTCAAGTTAGGCCCACAACCTCGGGCTCAGTGGTTAGTTCCAGTGTCCCAGAACCACCACCTCCATGCTAGCTCCTACTTTTCCATGATATTCACACGCTGAACCTCCCTATGTTATACTATGTCAAAAATACAATTCCTACATTATTACACATGAAACAACAATGGAGAAGAAAAGGAATACTCTTACCCTTTGTTTACGTTGGCCCCCAGCTGACATTATTTCTCTTCAACCAAATCCACTGACTGCTTCTTTTGACATCTCATTTACCGCTTTTTGCAAGCTCCACCCATGAACTCTCTCAATAATGATGAAGTTGATTGTGCTACAGATCCTCTGCATCCTACTTCCACCGGACAAACCCTAGCTTTCCATCCTCACTGTTTAATTTCTGCTGCCAAGTCTGCATATCTAAGCTATCACTCCCTCCAGGTAACACACAATGCCATGGTTCTTCAGATACTGGTGGATTTATTTTCTCTTCAATAATCTCCAATCCACACGTCAAACTGTACAATGTAACATACATAAATAATACAAGTACATCTGTAGACAGTGGCATGCCAATATGCTATAGACATGATGCAAATAAAAGTAATACAGACCTCGCTGAGGGAATGGGCTTATGAGTCCACTTGAGGAAAACCAAAACTCTACAAAAACACTTATCAACAACGATCATCAAATGACATAATTAGTGTCACATCTAGGTCTAGGCATAGGCCGGTTACCAGTTTCACGGTTTACAGCGGTTTCAAAATGTTGCAGTGTCAAAACCACAAAAATTACGTTCAGATGGTAGGCACCGATGGTATATGTTACGTTTCAAATCATGAACTTCGGAAAATGCCTGTCAGAAATGTCAACTGGAATGCTGGAATAGCTGGGAGTTACCATGGCTAGCTAGTTAGCTGTAATGGATCATACATGACGTGGTGTGCTGTTAGTTATCTGAAAATAATGCTCAATACACAGGGGTAATTAACATGAGCTAACGTTAGCCCTTCGACGAGTGATTTGCATGGACAGTAACGTTAGCTACAGCTTCGTTAGCCTAGCTAAGCCTAGTGATGTTGCTAATTGATTTCGGTCGACTAACGTTAGCAAGATTGGCCTACCTTCCGTTACATATTCATAATCATGAGAAGGATAAAGCGTACTCTTTAAGACCACTGATCACCTGGTTTGATTCTCAAGCATCTGTATCCTGGAGAACATTAGAAGAAAACATTGTGGCACCACATAGACTGCAGGATGTAGTATACACCAACCTATCAATTAAGCAATGCAACTTGAAATTTGGCCCTCATATTACACATGTGATCCGGATATGGCGTGAAACACAATTTTTTTTTACTAACCAACATAAATGGCATAAACACTCTCCCATATTTAATAACAATACACTCCTTATTGCACAACAACCTATCAGATTTCCCAAATGGGAAAAGAATGGCATACATACATTGGGAGATATCTTCAACGAACGGGGTTTCTGTAGCTAACAAGATATATTTAACAAATTTAACCTCACCAGTTCCACATATTATTTCTACAGACAATTATTAGCATGCTTGAAGGCTCATGGAGTCCCTTTAAAGACACCACTTGAGTACCACAGATATCACAAGTTCTTTTATGAAAGGGAGACATCGAGAGGATTTGTCACGGACTTTTACCGTCACTTACTTACATCTTCGTATGAAGCCCTTCTCCTAGACTCAGTTTGGAGGATGGATATACCAGACCTGGAAGTAGATTGTGATTGGGCTGAGGTCTGGGCAAACGTTCGGCTATCGTCACGTAACCCGGATCATCAACAGATTAATCTTAATTTTATTCATAGGACTTGCCTAACTCCTATACGATTGAACCGTATGGGGCTTAAACAAGACTCTCGATGTTCCTTATGTACAAACGGTGATGATGGTACATTTATGCATATGTATTGGGAATGTCCGCCTGTTAAGATATTTTGGGAAGAAATAACCACACTATTATCAGGATTTTTGTATTTGACAATACCTGTAATGCCTTCTGTATTGCTGCTGAATGATGTCTCTCAGGTATCACACTCTGTACACATAAAGAGGCTAATCTTGTCCGGTACTACGGCTGCCAAAAAGCTAATAGCATCACGCTGGATTCAACCTGATAAAATGTGCCGGAGGGTATGGATTCTTGCATATCTTGATGTGATTTACCTGGAGATATCTACCGCACGAATTCTAGGTATGAATGAAGCCAGCATAGAAATCTGGTTAGGGGTGGTGGAGAGGATAAAACATTATATGAACTATTAATCCTTGGTATCAAACGGAATAATGGATGTATTCAAGGGGGGTCCGGTAGGGGGGGAAGAACGAGTAAGAGCATGTGTTTTATAGTGGATTTCTACTGTAAAGGTTTGTATGTCATGTCAAAAAAATAAATAAAAATAAAAAAACATTTGTTCAAAAAAAGAAATGAGAAGGATAGGAGTCTGAGGCGGGATGTCGAAAGGTATTCGCCCCTGGGGCTTATATTCTGACTTTATACAGTCAGGTCCATAGATATTTGGACATTGACACAATTTTCACAATTCTGGCTCTGTACATCACCACAATGGACTTCAAATGAAATCAAGGTGTGCTTCAAGTGCAAACTTTCAGCTTTAATTTGAGGGTATTTACCAAATCGGGTGAACAGTGTAGGAGTTTCTACATGTGCCCCAACTCAAGTAAAAAGTAATTTGTCAAGCTAACAATCCATGAGTATTTCAGCTATCCATAGTTACCTTGTTTAGTTTGGAGAACCTCAAGTCTCACTCTTTTTTGTTTACATTATTAGCTCCTGACAACATCTGATCAACCTCCAAGTTGTGATTGACAGCATGATGAGGACATGTCCTCACTGTATTAAATAGGCTCATTTTGTAACCAAGCAGTAATTGATTGAAAGCACTTGTGTGTATTCTGTATAAGAGAGTTGCAGAGTTTCACTTAATGCTGAAAAGTGATCTACTGCATCTTTATGTTTGTTATATTATTATTATTCCTCCCTCCAGACCCCCCACAGCTCTGTCTGTGAAGAGGAGGTTCCCCCTCAGCATGAAGAGAGGAGCCCCAGTCTGAGCCAGGAGGAGCCAGAGCCCCTACAGATGAAAGAGGAACAGGAGGAACTCTGGAGCAGTCTGGAGGGGGAGCACTCTGTGAAGAGTGAACATGATGAAGAGAAACCTCATGGTTTAACCAAACCCAGGACCCAGAGTCCCAACAGATCAAAGAGGAACAGGAGGAACTATTTCAAGATCTTGAGGAGGCTGATGGCTCCAAGATGACCTTACACCCTGTGAAATATGAACATGACGGAGAGAATACTCTGTCCTCACTGCTCAGCCAAACCCAGGACCCAGAGCTCCTACAGATTAAAGAGGAACTACATCAAGGGCTGGAAGAAGCTGATATCTCCAAGATCACAGTAGACTCAGTGAAATGTGAAGATGGTCAAGAGAACGCTCTGTCCTTCCAGCCTCTTCAAACCCAGAGGGAGAAAAACAGAGAAGCTTACTCTTTACCCAGCACCTCAACTGAACAGATGGAAACAGAACCTGATGGAGAGGACTGTGGACTATCAGAACCAGCCAGTAACTTAGATCCAGATGGTGATTTAGAACCAACTAGAGATGGCCAGCTTCTCTCTTCAGACTGTCCTGAGACTGATGACAGTGATGATTGGAAGGAGAGTGGGGAACCTCAGTCAGGTTGAAAGATGCTAATATCAAACAAGAAACAAAAAACAGTAAGTTTGTCTCATACAGGACAGACATTTGGTTGTTCAGTTTGTGCAAAAGGGTTCAGACAGAAAGGAAATTTGAAGATCCACATGAGAACTCATACAGGAGAGAAACCATTTAGTTGTTCAGTTTGTGCAAAAGGGTTCGGTGATAAAGGAAATTTGAAGATCCACATGAGAGCTCATACAGGAGAGAAACCATTTATTTGTTCAGTTTGTCGAAAAGGGTTCAGTGAGAAAAGACTTCTGAACAGACACATGATAACTCATACAGGAGAGAAACCATTTAGTTGTTCAGTTTGTCGAAAAGGGTTCACTCAGAAAGTACATTTGAAGATCCACATGAGAACTCATACTGGAGAGAAACCTGTTAGTTGTTCAGTTTGTGGCAAAGGGTTCGGTGATAAAGGACATTTGAAGATCCACATGCCAACTCATACAGGAGAGAAACCATTTAGTTGTTCAGTTTGTGGAAAAGGCTTTACTGACAAAGGAACTCTGAACAGACACATGACAAGTCATACAGGAGAGAAACCATTTAGTTGTTCAGTTTGTCGAAAAGGGTTCAGTGAGAAAAGACATCTGAACAGACACATGATAACTCATACAGGAGAGAAACCATTTAGTTGTTCAGTTTGTCGAAAAGGGTTCACTCAGAAAGTACATTTGAAGACCCACATGAGAAGTCATACAGGAGAGAAACCATTTAGTTGTTCAGTTTGTGGAAAAGGGTTCAAAAAAGGAAATTTGAAGATCCACATGAGAAGTCATACAGGAGAGAATCCATTTATTTGTTCAGTTTGTGGAAAACTGTTCACTGGGAAAGGAAATCTGAACAGACACATGGGGAGTCATACAGGAGAGAAACCATTTATTTGTTCAGTTTGTGGAAAAGGGTTTTTACAGAAAGGAGATTTGAAGAGACACATGAGAACTCATACAGGAGAGAAACCCGTTAGTTGTTCAGTTTGTTGTTCAGTTTGTGGCAAAGTGTTCGGTGATAAAGGAATTGTGAAGACACACATGCTAACTCATACAGGAGAGAAACCATTTAGTTGTTCGGTTTGTGGAAAAGGGTTTTCACAGAAAGCAGATTTGAAGAGACACATGAGAATTCATACAGGAGAGAAACCATTTAGTTGTTCAGTTTGCGCAAAAGGGTTCAGTGAGAAAATGAATCTAGAGAGACACATGAAGACTCATACAGGAGAGAAATCATTTAGTTGTTCAGTTTGTGGAAAAAGGTTCGGACGGAAAGGATATTTGAAGACCCACATGAGAACTCATACAGGAGAGAAACCATTTAGATGTTCAGTTTGTGGAAAAGGGTTCAGGGACAAAGGAACTCTGAACAGACACATGACAAGTCATACAGGAGATAAACCATTTAGTTGTTCAGTTTGTGGCAAAGGGTTCGGTGATAAAGGACGTTTGAAGATCCACATGAGAACTCATACTGGAGAGAAACCTGTTAGTTGTTCAGTTTGTGGCAAAGGGTTCACTGATAAAGGACATTTGAAGATCCACATGAGAACTCATACAGGAGAGAAACCATTTAGTTGTTCAGTTTGTGGGAAAGGGTTCAGGGACAAAGGAACTCTGAACAGACACATGACAAGTCATACAGGAGATAAAACCATTTAGTTGTTCAGTTTGTGGCAAAGGGTTCGGTGATAAAGGACGTTTGAAGATCCACATGAGAACTCATACAGGAGAGAAACCATTTATTTGTTCAGTTTGCGCAAAAGGGTTCAGTGAGAAAATGAATCTAGAGAGACACATGAAGACTCATACACGAGAGAAACCATTTAGTTCAGTTTGTGGAAAAGGGTTCGGACGGAAAGGATATTTGAAGACCCACATGAGAAGTCATACAGGAGATAAACCCTGACGTTCAGGGGTGTAAAGTACTTGAGTAATTGTACTTCGTTACAATACTTAAGTACTCTTTTGGGGGATTTATACTTTACTCAAGTATTATTAGGTTTGTATACTTGTACTTTTACTCAATTACATTTCAGAGAAAAAAAACATATTTTTTACTCCTTACATTTAAAATGCAGACCTACAAAGTACAAAGTAAAAATCTTGCAGGTCCAACCATTTTAATTAGTATATTTGTTTCTCTGGCCGAACTAACGTTAACGCTATTAATCCTGCGGCCGCGCTTTATTTAAAAACAGCCAATCAAATCCCCGTCTCACGGAGGAGATAAAGCTGGGAACGAGGTTACCCCATGAATGGAAAATGAACCCGCCCATACCCATGCTGATTGGTCCTTGTCCAATACTAGAAAGCGGGGATCTTTGATTAAACACCTGCTATCAGAAGAATAGACAGTCAGTAAAAAAGTTTTTACTTTGACTTTTTAGTACTTAAGTATATTTAAAAGTAGGAACTTTTTTACTTTTACTCAAGTGTGTTTTTAGCCAGATACTCTGACTTTTACTCGAGTACGATTTTGAGACGGTACCCATACTTTCACTTAAGTATCATTTCTGGGTACTTGTTACACCCCTGCTGACGTTTAAGTTTGTGGAAATGGTTCAGTGATAAAGGGGTTCTGAAAAGACACATGGGAAGTCATATTGGAGAGAAACTGTAGTTTAATTAGTTGGAGCGGGTTCAGAGATAAAGGGAATGTGAAAATGCACAAGAAGTCATATTGTAGACCATTTAGCTGTTCAGTTTGTGGCAAAATATTTAATCAGAAAGGTACCTATAAAATTACTTTTTAAGTGATCCCTGCTTGTGGTAACTATTTTCACATTGGTCACACCAATTAAAATGTTCTTAGTGTTCTAGTTTATAACAGAAGTCTTTGGTTAAAAGCCCATGACTTGATGCAGTAACATCATTCCCCTACAACACAGAAGAGCAGAATATGTTAGGTAAACTGGCCCCCCCCTTGTGTTTGATCCTTTATCTCAGATCTACAGTCAGTAGCCACTAGCCAGAGTATTGAAACAATTCCAGTCATAGATGGTTGTTATTGCTGGTGTGAGCTTGACTGTTTAATATCTGAGATGAAAGAGATTAGCCTTTAATTAGGGATGCACCGAATGGGAAATTCTTGGCCGAAACCGATACCGAAAATAGTAAACAGTTGGCCGAAAACCGAAAGGCCGAAAATGATTCATAGAATAGAATTTTTTTTTTACCAATGTTGTGGAACATTATGATTATGGAAAAATATATGATTATGGCAAAACTTAACTTAAATAATAAATAATCACTATTATGGGTCCATAAAACATTTATTCAGCACTTCTGAATGCATACAGTACATTAATTCCATCTTTTCTCTGGCTGCGCAGCGGACATCTGTGCTCTACTGAGCGCACCTTTCTAGTCCCCAGCTGAATGTGCCCGCTTGACTCGGCACAGTAGACGCGCGACAGACGGACAGCTGGGCTGTGTTAACATTACAATGTACAGTCGCGCGAAATAACGTTATGAATGCCCGAAATAACATAGCATTACAAAGTACAGTTGACAGCTGGGCTGTGTTAACGTTACAATGTACAGTCGCGCGAAATAATCTTATGAATGCCCGAAATAACATAACGTCACAAAGTACAGGTCCAGCTCAGTATGATGTCATAATCAAACATTCTAGAACATTTGTGTATCTATTCAACAATTCTCTCACAGCTGAGTGTGGACGACAGCGGGGACGAGGGAGAGTAACTACATAACATAGGCAGAAACACAATCCCCCCCCTCTCGCTCTGAATAATATGTATATTAGATCACTCAGTGATTAACCGCGGCATATAGTAAATAAGGATATAAAGCATGTTAAAGACGCATTTATTGGATGCGTTGCGCGCAGTTTACATAGAAACAGCGCGACTCCCGACAGCGTGACATCATCACAACAACACGCGAATAATATGCATATTAGATCACTCAGTGATTAACCGCGGCATATAGCAAATAAGGATATAAAGCATGTTAAAGACGCATTTATTGGACGCATTGCGAGCAGTTTACATAGAAACAGCGCGACTCCCAACAGCGCAACATCATCACAACAACACGCGAGGTTGTTAGGTTGTTTCTGTTTCTGTGACATATTTTCGGTGAAAAAACTCTTTCGGCCGAAAACCTTCTGTGCCAAAATTTCGGTGCATCCCTACCTTTAATACACATTTTGCTGCTGCTGATCATGTATTTGAACATGTAAACACAGGGTCCCTTCTTATTAATGATAGTGTGCACCCAATAAGTCATATTGTTTTGTAAACTGTACAGCCTTTCTCTCCTAGTGTTATTGAGGCATTGCAAGCCATTGCTAAGAGGAGACATTTGATCCTTTATCTAAAGCTATCTGCTCCATGTATTACAGAGTAAATAACACCTATTTAATCTGGCATAGTTTGTAGGTTTTTGAAAGTCATGACTCATTCCTTTACATAATGGTGAAGATAGAAGTTATCTCAATAATTACAGACCCATTTCCAAACTATACTGTCTAACAAAAATCATGTGATGAATAATCAACCCAATGTAGTCTGTATTGAGCTCTCAACAGTTTGTTTCAGAGTTAAGCACCATCTCTGTTGTTATTTCGTCTTAAATAGTCTATCTGCTATGGGCAACAGACAACATTGTGCTGTTCTTTTCATCAATCTGGATTGCATTTGATACAATTCACTGCTTTTATAGAGATTACGTAGGATTGGTTTTGATTCAACAGGGATCAATTTAACCCTATCTGAGTTCTTACCGGTAACTAAATGTGTTCCAGAGAGATCGATTTTGGGTCCTGTCCTATTTCTATTATTGATATTGTCTCATCTCATTTTCATGCAGATGATGCTGTACTGCATTGTTTACAGACTCTGTAGAATTAGCTGTTGAGAATCTGCCACATTACTTTAGTGCTGAGTAAGATATCTATTAATGTTAAACTGGTACTGATTGCAAATTAAACAAATTAGTTTAAGCGTCTTTGGGTACCCAAAAAAGTGATATATAAGTTGGATGTATTATTATTATTAATAAAGTTCCAGCTGTTTTCTAGATCATTGTGAATGGATCTAACATTGAGAGTGTTGTGACATATTTTAAATTAGCCAAAACAGTGAACTGTAGAAATTCAGATAGAGTCAAACTATTTCAAAAGATAATAGTTTATTTCTGTGATCACAGAAGAGTCCTTAGTTTACAATCAGAGACGAGATACACGAGCATCTGACCAGAAAGTGACTTACAAGACTTACAATCAAATACACAAGCTTGGAATGACAAATGAAAAGAAAGATGGGTTTAGGTTTTTTTCCGTATCTGACACAAATCAAATCAAATCAAATGTATTTGTAAGGCCCGACAACACACGTTAATGTCCCCATGGGCCGGACACGTCTTATTTAAACAAGTCAAGAAGAAACATCACAATAAGTCAAGAACAAAACAAGAACACCATAAGGTCCAACAAATTTAAAATAAATGCAAAATAAATTAATGAATGCAACACTCCCAGACATACCCCACGCGATAAGGTAAGGAAAAACTCACTAAAACCTAGCAATAGGAAAAAATGCACCACAGGCAGTGTGGAGGAGAGAAACCTTAGGAGGGCCATTCAAGGGGGGATCTCCCTTCTTAGATGTCGGTGATAGTAGTGTTGCAGACGGACAGTTGGTAAGCATGCACTCATGTGTGTAGTGAAACACAGATGAGTGCATGCAATAGCAACAGAACATTTAAAAAAATTTAAGATAGAGCTGATAGCGATAGCAACTGAACATTTTGAAAGATTAAAGATAGAGCTGATAGCGGATCTATTTGAGGCACAGGGGCGGCGCAAAGAGGGTCACGTCCTCCCTGTCTTAATCACGGGACGTTCAACACTCCGGTCATCACTCCGAGACAGCTGGAGATGGGGAGATAGGGGGCGGTGCAGGGAGGGTTGCAACCTCCCCGTCATCATCGCGGGACGTCCAGCACTCCGGTCATCACTAGGAGACAGCCGGAGACAGGGAGACAGGAGGGCACGCAGAGAGGGTCGCATCCTCCCGGTCTTCATCACGGGACGTCCGACACTCCGGTCATCACTCCGGGACAGCAACTCACAAGATTGATATGAAACAAGAAAAGGAAAAGATGTGATTTTCTGGAAATATGTCATATCTAAGACAAACTCCTGGGCCTTGAGTTGTTGTTTTAATAACACTGTGTTAGACTGTCACCCTAGTGTCCTGTCTGTATATTAGTTAAACTATATTAACTAGTTAGGGCTTGTACAGAGAATGTGTATTTAAGCAGAGAAACATGACATTTTCTATAACAAGAACATTACAGAATATAAATTGTCTCTTATACAGAATCAGAGCCAAATGTATTTGTAAAGCCCGAAATCACAAGGTAATGTCCCCATGGGCTGGACACGTCTTCTTTAAACAAGTCAAGAAGAAACATCACAATAAAGCAATATCAAAATCCACCATACAATCCAAATATGCAACACTCCCAGACATTCCCCAGCGAAGGTAAGGAAAAACTCTAGCAATAGGGAAAAAACACCACAGGCAATATGGAGGAGAGAAGCCTTAGAAGGGCCGTTCAAAGGGGGATCCCCCAACTTGGATGTCTGTGATAATATAGTGTTGCTATGGATGATCGATGGGTGGAGAATATAACAGGTGAATAGTTGGTATGTACATAATACGTTGTCGTATATTTATCTAAATAAAACCTGTAAATTAAACAATAGAAATTATGCACATATATGAAATAGCAAAGAACTAGGTTATTTTCTCTTAGAAAAATAGAGACTCACAGCCATGCCAAATCACCTGTTAGGTTAACCATACATTTGAGTCAACAAGAAGGCTGTTAACTGGCCTCAGTCGAAATGGATCAAAATGACCCATATAAGCATTACGGGAAGGATTAAAATCATCTAGCGGTTGATGGAAAAAGCCACAGGAGAACTCAGTCAAAAAGCTAACAGTGCACCCCTTCAGCCTTCACTTAGCAGTTATAGGAAAGGCCCAGAGTGCCATAAAAATAAGAACAGATCAAATGGCAAACATATGACACATCTTCCTCCACAACGAACAGGGATGGTGCGCCAAATAACTAAACTTTTAAGTCAAGAAGTGACGGCCTGAAGGCCAACATCCGAGTTCTGTTTACTTTAGCTAAGCAGACCAAACAGGCCATTCTGTGATACCCACTGTTAAGTTGAGTGGGTACTATATTTCCATCTGTATGAGGGTCGCATTCAGGGACACTTGGGTAAATCATTCTAAAAGGAAACTAGTTCATATCCCCTCTGTAAGGTCACCTTGTAACGCTGTTTCGCAAGACCCAAATCACTGAGAGGGGAGACCTTCTAGCCAATAGGAAAGCAGGCTCTCTGGGGTGACGGCACTGGATGGCGCAAGGGCTGGGGGGGGTTCTCTCTTCTCTATAAAACCTACAGGTTGAATGATGGAGGTCAGACAGAGACACGGAGACACCGAGACGCAGAGAGACACGCAGGGAGAACGGAAAAGCAGAGACGGAGAATCCACCCCACCAGTTCGAGAATAAGAGACGCCACTAAGAAGCCCTCCGGGAAAAGCTGATTAGAGATAGGAAATAATTGATGCTGTGAACCAGATAATTTAAGCTGTTGGATATTCCAATAAAACAACGGTCAGAACCGTTTTCACCCGCAGCGCTGTCTCCGCCTCCACGTGATTTCCAAAGGACCACATTTGAATGAACTGTTACTTTAACGGGAAACACAACGAGCAGAGTAAGCTATTCCACTATACATTAGAGAAAGATCATATAGCTATAACATAGAATCATTGAGAAGAGACATTAATCTGGCGCCGTGACTACCGGTCTGTACATCCGAACGGGACCCAGGACAAGGACAACAGAACTTCAAAAACTCTCAGAGCAGAGCAGCGACGCCTGACTACACCATCCTCGAGCAACAACAACCAGCAGAGGCCAAACGGTGAGTTGAAGATGTGTCTGTATTGTCGGGGTTTGTTTGGGCAGATTTCGAACAGGGGTAGAGAATGGTTGCATTGGCGCGATCGAATTAAAACGATTGAGCGCACAGCCGTATCAGCACTAATGAAATGAAGGGGATTGGCGCGATCGGGTTGGACAATAAAATAGTTCAGGTCGCGCACTGCTGAGGGGCTAGAGGATTGCGCCAGGTTAGGCGACAGATACTCTTGTTTAGAATCGTAGGTTCAAATGCAATGACAATAACTGGAGACGTCTGGTTTGTACGTTGCTAAAGACAAATCGACGTCGTACGAATCCGTTTAGTTCTTACGGAACAAGAGCTCTGGAGCGCGTAAGGTAGTCCTCTTAAACCTCGGAAAAATTAGCACTTGTGCACTGGGGGGTTATAAAGATCTGCGCTTATGTTCGAACTAAAAAACTGCACTTAGAAGCGATGAGGCATTATATAAGGACTTTAGTATGTAACAATGTATATATGTTGTTTAGATGAAATAGGATGACACATGTATGGTATCATGGCTATAATCAAACGTACGTCATCATAACGCTAAACGTCGCGGATTACTATATTACAACCAATACGGAATAAAGCCGTTTTATACCCGGGAAGCTACTGCTATACAAAGCAGGGCTAATACATGCTAAGCTACGTTGCAAGCTAACGGGGAATGCTTGGGGTTATTAATGTTTAGTACGACTGTTGTGTTGAGATGACGAAGCTTATAGCTTCATCCATGGTGGCTGAAAAAGGCTACCAAATGATGCTACATGATGTGCAAGGTTGACCAGTGCTAAAAATGATGATGTTGCTGAATGGAAGTATGAGTGTAACCGTGTGGATGAGAGAGGATGTGTGTGAATGAGTCTGCTAGAGGTTATGGAGTGGATGCCGGTATTTTTTGTATCATTATGATAACTCTAGGGACGCAATCTGTTAAATAAAGTTTTCATTCATTCATTTATTCACGGGTACGGCCGCGGGGACACCATAGCACTGTCCGCAAAAACGTCGTACATACCGTATGGACGCTGCGTTGCGATATCGAATGAATTGAGTGAATGACGAGTGAGATGGAACCAAAAGGATGTGTCACGTTATTTGAATTTTTTTAAATCAGTGGTAATAAGGTCGTGGGTTAATGTGGTAAAGATCAAAGAAAGCAGGGTTCTTCTTCTGCTACAATGATTTAATGGCAGATCGCGGCCACCACTGATGACGTCACTAGGAGCATCTGCTTGGTGGGGGCCTAGAGGGGGTGCGTTAGATTTAAAATGCGGGGCTGGATCGGGAGCGCTAGATTTAAAATACGGAGCCGGCCGGGGCCGGACGGGCGTACAAACGAGAAAATGATACTGTAAGGTTTATGAACGAATGCTTAATAAATTTAAAATTATGTTATAAAGTATGACTGGGTTGTGCAAAACGTCGCGATGTGTTGTGCTGCTCAAATCAACAGGATGGTGGGCCGTATAGGAAACGCTATTGTAAGGGGCTAGGCTAAGCTAACTAGCCGTGCTAGGCTGATCAAGCGATAGCAACATTGAGCTAAGCTAAACGGTATTAAGCTAACGGTGTTGGCAGTGGACAGCTAACTATGCTAAAAATGCTAAGCTAACTATGCTAAAAATGCTAAGCTAACTATGCTAACATGCTAAGCTAACTATGCTAAAAATGCTAAGCTAACTATGCTAAGCTAACTATGCTAACATGCTAAAGCTACCTGTGCTAACAATGTTGCATGCTGGGAGTCTCGGGGAATATCGCGTGATGCTATTTTGGCTGGCAGCGGGACCTTGTGTGTGTAAACGTGACGTAAGCCTGTGGCGACGTCTCGCGGGAAGCCATCCTTAATGCCGGACTACGATTCGGTACAGGGAATTCTGGGAATTGGGGTTCATGTTGTGTGAGCACGTCGGCTGACGTCATGGGAGGAGTGGCTGCGTGATGACGCACTGTGGGGCAATGGGGTTGCGAATAGAGACAGCAGGGGGCAGTGTTGTCTTTGAAATGGATACACCTCTGCTGTTGCTTGGCCCTCTCTCCCTAGGTTGCCCCCCTCCCTTCCTCCATCTCTCCCTCCCTCCCTTCCTCCATCCCTCCCTCTCTCTCTCCCTCCCTCGCCCCCCCTCCCTTCCATACCCCCTCCCTCACCTCACTCCCTCCCTCTCCTCTCCTCTCCTCTCTCTCTCTCCCTCCCTCACCTCCTTTTCTTCCTCCATCCCTCCCTCCCTTTTCCACTCCCTCCCTCCTTTTTTCCCCTTTTATGGCTAAAATGGTACGGTATATGAGAGGATACTAGAAGTTTCATCAGGGCCCCCCCCCCTCCCCACTGTAGCCTTCCCTATAGGGTGTGCCCCCTCCTGCACTATTATAATGGGTGCCATCCTGCACTATTATAATGGGTGCCATCCTGCACTATTATAATGGGTGCCATCCTGCACTATTATAATGGGTGCCATCCTGCATTATCATAGTGTGTGCCCCCTTCCCCTCCCCCCTTCCATCCATCCTGCACTATCATAGTGGGTACCACATTCCATTCCATCCTTCCATTTATTATATGGTGTGAGCTCCCTATGGTACAGCTCCTTCCCTGGAATGCTTCCTTTCTCCCTTCATAGCTTCTATGGTGTGTGCCCCCCCCCCCCCCCCGCCCCACTGTAGAGATGAGATATCATCTCCCTCTATACCATAGTGTGTGCCCCCCCATGCAGATATAGTACTCTTTCCCTCCCTCCCTCCCTGCCACCCTCTCTCCCTCCCTTTCTCCCTCCCTCCCTCTCTCCCGTTCCTGTGTGCGTATGAGTCACGTGTCCGTTCTAATGTTTGCAAACAATGCACCTTTAGATGTGGTTGTGATGCGCTCTGCTCATGAGGACAAGTTTGTAAAATGAGACGCACAGGAGGTCTTGTTTCGCATTTAATTTAACCAGATGTGTGGAGGCTTATTTCCTGATACGGGTTCGAAGATAACTTCACAGTTATTGGCGATTTGTTTCCTTATATCGCTTCCTCCAGGGTTCCAACTTGTGTTGGCAGACAACCCTGCTCAAATACGGAGCGTCAGCGCTCTCGCTGGACTAGAAGGGTGCACTCAGTAGAGCACAGATGTCCGCCAGGACGGCAGCCACACGTGTGATAGTGATAATAATGGATTGGATTTGTGATGCGCTTTTTGTTCGATGGGATCCCAGAGTGCTACGCTACAGGTTTAAAACAGTTATAGGGGAGGAATAGAACTTGGTTAATTAGAAACATAGAATAAACAAAGGATTTAAAAAACGAGGGCGATAAAGTTAAAATAGGGGGCTGACAGTCGAAGGCCTTTTTGGACAGGTGGGGTTTCGGCCTGCCTTCTCCCTCCCCCGTCCCCCCCTCCTCCCTTCGTCTCGCCGTCTCTCTTCTTCTTTCCCTCTCTCCCTCCCTCCCTCCCTCTCTCCCTGCATCCCTCCCTCCCCCATTCCCTTCTCCCTCTCTCCGTCCCTTGGGGTATAGTGGTGGCTTTTAGGAACTCCATGCAAAGACCATTAGTTGTATTAAGCTGTGGGTTAACTGGACCAGGCTATACGGTGAAGTCTGCTGGTTGATTCTGAATGTAGAAAGAAAATAAATAAATCTCCCTTCATAGCATCCCCCCCTCCTTCCCTCTCTGTGCCCCCCCTCCCGTCATAGCTCCCCCCCTCCCTTCATCTGTCTGTGCCCCCCCCTCCCTTCATCTGTCCTCCCTCTCTCCCTCCCTGTCTTCCTCCCGCTCTCTCTCCCTCCCTCCCTCCCGGTATATCTCCCCTTCCCTCTGTCTGTCCCTCTCTCCCAGATGGACTTTGTTGGTTGATTGGTGGATTGGAAACTTTATCAGAATGGGTAATACAGTACGGCTCAATACACACGATTGTTAAGGGGATGCAGACCAGGGACAGACTTTCGTCTTGTTTACATCGGGGTCCCCCATTTTCGGAAGGATAAGTTGATATTCATGGTCGTTTGGGAACTCCTCTTCCGTATGTATGTCTCTCCCCCCCTCTGTCTCTTCTTGTATTTCTCCCTGTGTCTCTCCTTCTCTCCCTCCCTTCATTTCTCCACGTGCGCCCCCCCGCGATGCTTTGCCTTCGAATGGATTGTGGGTACGTTACGGACCGTTTCTAGTTGGGGTCCCTCCAACCCCCAGACTGGCCCTCTTGAGTGTGGCGTGTGTGTTTGGGCTGGGGGCAAGGAGTTTGAGCATTTGTTATAAGGGAGATGGGTTTTACATTAGGTTGGTTTTGGTTAGAGACGGTTGTGGCGTGTTTTTTGTTTTTCATTTTAGGGAAGGTGCCAGTCCCCTGGTTTCCCCCTTCGGTTGGGGTCCTTGGAGGCAGGGTTGGCTTTGCGTCTTGTTGTGTGTTATTGGTTGGGTGGTTGTTTTAAACTATGTAGCTGTTATGTATGTGAAATAGGTGCCGGTACAGGTGGTGGTTGGACGAGTTGTGATATTCCTTGGAAGGGGGCTTGGGGTGTTTTCATTCAGGTTCGAAACTGAGGGAAGATGCTTTGGGCTGTGAGAAGACGGGTCTCGGTGGATTCAGGGATCATGGGAAATGTTGCGGTGGGTATAGTACTGGGGTTCATGAATTTAATAACGTGGACAACTGGGCTATGTAACGGTCAGGGGTTTAGTGACCTAAGTTGCTAAAGATAAATTTTTTCCCGTGATAGTGGTTGGAAGCAGTGACGCCACCAAAAGGTTTTTTTTTTGGTGGTGTGAGGGGGTATGTGTGGAAATATAATGTAGAATGGTGTTGTATGAAGAATATGATGAAGGCGTGAGATGTAAATGTGGTGAGAAATGTAGGAAGAAGTATAGTTTTTGATTTTCATAGTAGAAAGCAAGTAGGGAAGTTAATATTACATTTATACATAGTTAATACGCGGAGCAGTCATTTAAAGTATAAATTATGACAATTTCAACAAGGCAAAAAGAAATTGGAACAGATGGCTAACCAAGTTTACCATTTGTTAGAATTGATAGGTTGTGTGGAACTTAATGATTATGTTCCCCAGAGAACCAAAGGTGAAGGGAACACACAAAGGATTGGAACCTCCAGTTTCCGGTTGGACAAACGGACAAAAACAAGTAAAGCCGTATCGTTATATTCAAGTAGATCACACCGAATCTCTCTAGAAGAATTAGTATAGGAATGCCCGACATTTCCAATGCATAAATATTGAGGAAATGACAAGGGAAATGCCACTGTATTAAGTGTTATGTTTTTGCTTTCTTTTTGCACAGGCTCGGCGAGGACTAGGGCTCTGGCGATTTCAATACCAATTGGGGAAATGGCTATATGAGCCTTGGTATAGTATGAATGATAAGAAAATTGTCAATCCCTGTCTGCACCGGTATAAATCTGATAGTGTGGGTGAATTTTAACTCAAGTAGCGAAAAATAGGTTTGGACACAGAGAAACTTGTTCTTCCAAACGGTCATTGCAGGTGTGTTTGGAAGTGGTGAGAATGTCGGGTACACAGGAAGTTCACCTTAGTGGAACATTGATAGAGACAACTGAAGGTTTAGAAGCAATAACGATAGCAAAAGTAGACAATCTGTCTATGTCAATGACTGGAAATATCACAATAGAAGTGAAGAAGCCATGGCCAAAGAGAGTCAGGCCTTTACAAGACCTTGTATTTAAGTATAAAAAAGGAGGCTGTTATAGATTGAGAAACAAAAATAAAAAACAGAAAAGGAGAGCACGAAAAGCGATGAAAAGAAGTAATGCCGACAATAGCAATAGGCTGACAACCTTTGCAGACACTCCCGTAGAAAGATTGATATCTGAAGTTAATCTGATTGAGTGGGATGTGATGGAATTTCCTCAGGTGACTAGTACGACAGAGGGACTGGAAATAATGACTTTGATTCCAATACAGGAGGTCTTACAGGAGAGAGAACCAGAGACAACGGTTTTACTCCAACCAGAACCGAGCCACACTGGGGTGTCCATTGCAGGCGACTGCAGTTTAACCAAGGGACAGAGAAAGAGACTGAGAAGAGCGGCGTTGTTACAGCCGTCCCACGAAGTCCACTCTGGCCGTACGGCTGAAACAGGGACCGATAGCAGGTATGGAAATGTACACAAACAGTTTCCACAGCCCAGTCCAGTCGTCCCTCGAGACCAAAGCCAGGATGAGAGGCGTGGGCCAGTGACGAGGAGCCAGACAGCGGGGGCCAGGGTGGAGGTAGAGAGGATGACGTGCCTCTCTCCAGAAAGACAAAGAGCATTCACGGAAGCGTCCGAAAGACATGAGACAGTCCGTAGAAAACTGGTGGAGAAGCAGCTGGCGGTTGACCAAGTCACACGCGAGAGGGAGGTGCTAGAACAAGAGCTGGCGAAACAGACTGTGATCATGAGTGATGTAATTTTGGAAATCATGTTTCGTACTGCAGAACAAGGACTCAGTGAACAAGAGAAGTCACCTGCCCTGTTACCTGAACAGGGAGCGGAGCAGCGAGGGAATGATGACAGCCGCAGGGGGGGTGAGTTTCCAGGCCCCTCCCAACAACAAAAGGCCCAAGGTGCGGCGGCTGGGAAGAACAGGTATGTCCCTCTCTCATCCAGACAACAGAACTGGCAGCCCCAAGGAGGGAATGGACGACAAAGAGGGGGACCGCTTGGATGGCCGGCATCAACTGAGTGCTGGAAATGTGGAGAAATCGGCCATCTCGCTCGATCATGTGGCAAAGGGTGGCGGGCTCAGCCAGAGTCCAATAAAAAGCAAGCGTCCATCAGAAAACAGAGTTGCTGGACATGTGGAAAGTTGGGACATTTTCAGAAGGGGTGTAAAGAGGGTGTGTCTGCAAAGGCCATAGGTTGAATAAGAACGAGGCAGGAATGCACAAGCGAAGCTAATAGTGCTCGGGAAAATAGAGTTATTAATAAGTTAAAATGGGAAAAAGGACTGATTGGAATAAAAATAGAATAAAAAATATATAGAAGCGTTGGTACATTAGATTATGAGTGGAAGCGACTAAGATGGATGTGCAACTAACAGGGAGAGATGAAATGACTGACAGATGTATGAGCCAATCGTACTAACAGTTAATTAATAGACCAATCATGGGTTTTCCTTTTTGCTACAGTGTGTCTGATCAACTCTTGCTGTGGCAGTGAGGAAAACGTAAGGGAGAATGGTATGGTGGACGATTTTTGGTATCTCCCACCTGTGCAGCCTGGCCCGGCTGCACAGATTGGAGAGAGAGAGAAAAATGGTCACCGCAATGGCTCTTGTGGTCATGTGAACTCTGACCCAGACGGTGTCAGAGAAGGGTTAAACAGTTGATATTAGACATAATATTAAACAGAGTTAATAACAAAGGACTATTTTAGTAGTGGTTATACATACTTGATCCAAGGGTGGTCAAGGAGACTAAAAAAAAAAAAAAAAAAAAAAAAAAAATTAATTTAATTTCTTTACTTAATTTCTTTTTAATTTTTAATTTTTATTTCTTAGTGATTATGCGGGGGTATTTATGCCTCTAGCTGATAGTTTAGTTCTGTTGATGGGTGTGTTGCATGAAGGCACTCACGAATTTTTGTTTATGTTTGTTTGCAATTTTCTTTGTTTTTGTTTGACACTCTATTTTTTTTAGGAACTGGCTGGCTGGGAGGGATCTCTCGCCGGTCAGGGATAGCAGGTGGTGGTGACACGGCGGGACTGGTAGGAATGTCTAATATGATGGGCTGGAAACTAAGGGTGGACGGGAGCTGGTTCATGATTTAGTTTTCCGCTCATTGAGAGTCCAGGAGTAGATTCTGGGGAGTTGTGTCACTTTTTTGGGTTTGGTAAGTGTTGGGCGAACGTGTTTCTCTGTTTATAGGTAAGCTCTGTAGGTTTTGGTCGCCATTGGCCAAATAGTTTACAAGTAGGGTGCAGACGTGTGAAATTGATAATTGGCTTATGGGAGACTCTGCACCGGCTTGTTGGAGGCTGGCAGAGTGTGTGGGATGTGTGTTTAAAGGGACTGTGGTTTGTTACCATGCACATAGGTTCTGTTGGTGGTTGGCCTCGTCTAGAGCTGGCTGTCCGGACCGAGGAGGCTGTCGGGAAACAAGGTATTGATAGTGTAATAAATGGTTATTCCACTTTCAAGGGTGGAGTGGTGATTGTGTTGAACTTGAGATATTTGATCTAGTAAGATAGTACAGCACAAAAATGAATGAGACAAAGGTGATTTGATTGAATAATAACAATTGAAGCTGTGGAATATATAGATAACGAATTTGGAAAAAGAGTGTTGTCAAATACAGAACAGTAAAAATGTATCTGTGTGAAAATGAGACCTTCCAATCCATTGTGTGTTTGTAAATAACAATCCAAAATGCAAAAAAGGACAGAGGGAAAATCGTTTCCTTCTGTGGAAAATCGGAGCAGTACCAAAAACTGCATACAACAAAGAAGAGGCTGTGGTTAGCACAAAATACAACAAGAAGAAAACAGTCAAAACGAGGTAGCCGTAAAGACCTCAGGAGGTTTAAACAGGGATAACTGACAGGGATGAAAGCGAAGAATAATTGAGGCCTCAGTGGTATTTTAAAGGAGAAGAGATGATTTATGTTTGCTTGTTTGAATCTCCCTCGATGTTTAGAGTGTTAATCTTTTGGGTAGGATGTATTAATCTTTTCTTGCAGAGTCAATTACACAAAACAGACACATTGAAGATAAGTAAACATGGATAAAATAGTCTAAAAAAAAAAAAAAAGCTGTTATTGAAAGAGTGTTTCCTTGTAAAAACAGGAACAGCTTTCTTAGTCTAGAGTCATAGTAATAACTGATATTGTGTGTGACTGGGGAAGAAGCCAACGGAAAGAGTGAATGATGATTTTGTAACTGTACAGACGGAAATGGGTTTGGTAGTTCGATTTGTGTAAATTTTGGATTTTTTGAATTTTTTGAAAATATTAGCAAAAATGATAATTATGGTTTAACATGTTTAATTTAGAACATATTGGTGCTATATAGTGGGTTATGAAACCCACTAAGGGTGGATTGTCGTATATTTATCTAAATAAAACCTGTAAATTAAACAATAGAAATTATGCACATATATGAAATAGCAAAGAACTAGGTTATTTTCTCTTAGAAAAATAGAGACTCACAGCCATGCCAAATCACCTGTTAGGTTAACCATACATTTGAGTCAACAAGAAGGCTGTTAACTGGCCTCAGTCGAAATGGATCAAAATGACCCATATAAGCATTACGGGAAGGATTAAAATCATCTAGCGGTTGATGGAAAAAGCCACAGGAGAACTCAGTCAAAAAGCTAACAGTGCACCCCTTCAGCCTTCACTTAGCAGTTATAGGAAAGGCCCAGAGTGCCATAAAAATAAGAACAGATCAAATGGCAAACATATGACACATCTTCCTCCACAACGAACAGGGATGGTGCGCCAAATAACTAAACTTTTAAGTCAAGAAGTGACGGCCTGAAGGCCAACATCCGAGTTCTGTTTACTTTAGCTAAGCAGACCAAACAGGCCATTCTGTGATACCCACTGTTAAGTTGAGTGGGTACTATATTTCCATCTGTATGAGGGTCGCATTCAGGGACACTTGGGTAAATCATTCTAAAAGGAAACTAGTTCATATCCCCTCTGTAAGGTCACCTTGTAACGCTGTTTCGCAAGACCCAAATCACTGAGAGGGGAGACCTTCTAGCCAATAGGAAAGCAGGCTCTCTGGGGTGACGGCACTGGATGGCGCAAGGGCTGGGGGGGGTTCTCTCTTCTCTATAAAACCTACAGGTTGAATGATGGAGGTCAGACAGAGACACGGAGACACCGAGACGCAGAGAGACACGCAGGGAGAACGGAAAAGCAGAGACGGAGAATCCACCCCACCAGTTCGAGAATAAGAGACGCCACTAAGAAGCCCTCCGGGAAAAGCTGATTAGAGATAGGAAATAATTGATGCTGTGAACCAGATAATTTAAGCTGTTGGATATTCCAATAAAACAACGGTCAGAACCGTTTTCACCCGCAGCGCTGTCTCCGCCTCCACGTGATTTCCAAAGGACCACATTTGAATGAACTGTTACTTTAACGGGAAACACAACGAGCAGAGTAAGCTATTCCACTATACATTAGAGAAAGATCATATAGCTATAACATAGAATCATTGAGAAGAGACATTAACGTGTAATAAAACATATATGTACATGCAATAGCAACTGGGGTACATAAGAAAAAAAAATTAAGATTTAAATAGAATAAAGCTAAGGACAACAAAATAAAAAGCATGGAGGAACGAGCGCTAGTATGAAAATAAGATGTTAAGGCTCGGAGCTAAAAATATCAGTCATATTCCATTTGGATGCATGTATGTATTCCGCTCTGGTCCATTTGAAGTAGGGGGGCAACGTAGAGAAAATGCACCACCTTGGCCATCACCACGAGACATCCACCACCTTGGCCATCACCATGAGACATACACCACCTTGGCCATCACCATGAGACATCCACCACCTTGGCCATCACTATGAGACAATGCGACATCCACCACCTTGGCCATCACCACGAGACATACACCACCTTGGCCATCACCAGCAGGAGACATCCACCACCTTGGCCATCACCATGAGACATCCACCACCTTGGCCATCACCATGAGACATCCACCACATTGGCCATCACCACGAGACATCCACTCACAGAGAGACAGGGAGACGAGGACAGGGGTTAGAGAGTTCCCGATGAAAACCTAGAAGAGGATCATTGAAGCCATTTTCTTGGCAGTTTTGGATTTGGGTGGACCTGGAAGGGGTATGGCAATCACTCCTGTAGGCTGTAGTATACTATTTATCAATCACATTCAGTGTTGTTGTCCTTGCTCTAAGGCAGGGGTGGCCAACCCGCGGCTCGCGAGCCACATGTGGCTCTTTGCCCGTCAATGTGCGGCTCTTCCATCCATAATTTCTTTTTTTTATATATATATATACTTTTTTTTTATGTCACTCATTCTATAAGGACGTAGAATAAACATTTACAAAAAAAATTTAAATGGCCCATTTGCATGTTCTTGGTATCTGAATCTAGGGACATATATGGATCAGTGTCAGAAATAGTGTGTCTGTTACTAGGCTTGAGTAAATTGTAATGAACCAAAGGAGAATATCAATTCTATTTAAAAAATGTTTTATCTTTGACTGTGAATAACACCATGCTAAAATTGACCAGACCTGAAAAATCTAAGCAAATGAATAAAGGGAAGATGATTAAACAGAAGGTTTTGTAGATACAGTACTGAATTCTGCCATCTTTTTTATAATATAAATTTCTCCACCATTTTTCATCGTATTGCAACACCGTTTTTTGCAAGACGTTCACAGAAAGGTAGAGAAACTAACTGCGTTCTGTTTTATGGCAATAACGTTCAGGTTTGTGGGAGATCATCCCAAAAAATAAGAGAAATAAAAAAGTTAATCCAGAAGTCAGATGATTGACAGGGGCTAGTGTGAGCTGGGTAGGGTAGTTTTTCGAAATTCGAAAGCCCTGAGTCTCTTCCTTCAAAAGACTACACTCCATTGGCACTTGGAGACTACATTTCCGACTCAATGCCCTGAGATTTTTATAATCTTATATTTCACTAATAACAGTTAAAATAATTGGTAAACAAACGTAATGCTGAAAATATACACTTTTACTGTATATCTCGGGCTTAAGAGGTTAACCCTGTGAGGCCCAAATTAAAAAGACATTAGCAACTTCAGAGGCCAGAGGGTGGGACATATAAACACATTTACTATCAAATAGCTTTGTGAGGCTGAACAACAGGACCAATTGACTATACATGTGCTTAAAATTTTTTAAATAAACATTCTTTTTTTAAATGGCTAAAAGTGATTTTGTAATTTTGCAACCGTGGGTCTCACAGGGTACTTTTAACCCTGTGAGGCCCAAATAAAAAAGACATTAGCAACTTCAGAGGCCAGAGGGTGAGACCTATAAACTAGGGCTGTCAGTTTATCGTGTTAATTAGATTAATTAATTACACAGCAAATTATCGCGTTATGAAAATTAACTCAAAATTAATTACATTTTTTATTTTTTTTTGTATCTCATCATTCCATGAGAATGTAGAATACACATTTACAGACTCTTTTTTAATATGGTCCATTTGCATGTTCTTGGTATCTGATTCTAGGGACATCTATGAATATCAGGGAATGTATTCCCAGTGTCAGAAATACTGTGGGCTAGATCCACAAAGAATGGATTGCACGGTGCAAGTTGCACCCTTACTTACAATTCATTATGAAGTAAAAATGGGGGACCCTGATGTAAACAAGACAAAAGTATTTCTCTGGTCTGCATGCCCTTAACAATTGTGTGTATTGAGCCGTACTGTATTGTACCCATTCTGCAATCTGTTAATAACATTTTAATTCAATCAATCAATCTGCGCTGTGATTGATTGAATGAAAATCTTATTTTGAGTCAATTGTAATGAACCAAATGAGAATATCAATACTTTTTTTTTTATCTTTGACTGTGAATAACACCATGCTCAAATTGACCAGACCTGAAAAATCTAAGCAAATTAATAGATGGAAGATGATTAAACAGAAGGTTTTGTAGATACAGTACTGAATTCTGCCATCTGGACACATGCAATTTGAAATATGATATGATCAGGCATAAAATGGTTATGCGATTAAAATGCGATTAATTCGATTAATTAATTACAAATCCTGTAATTAATTAGATTTTTTTTTTTAATCGCCTGACAGCACTACTATAAACACATGAAGGGTGCCGTGACTGAAAAAAAAGGTTGAGAAACGCTGGTACAGTATATGGTGTGGCTCTTTGTGGTACCACAGTAATTTTTGTGGCTCTTAGTCTCTGACTGGTTGGCCACCCCTGCTCTAAGGACTTGTTATTGAATTGTCGTATTGCTTGTAATATACATTTCAGGTGCAAAGGTCAATGACCAAACACACCCAGACTACATTCCATCTGTATTCCCTTCAACATCACAGTCTACACCAGGGGTCAGCAACCTTTTTGACATTAAGTGCCAGTTTGAAATATAGTTGTAACTAGTGTGCCTGTGCCATATCAACAATATTCCATGCATGATGCATCGTAATTTTTTTTCTCATAATCAGGTATTTTTAATGATAATTTTTACATTATTACATCATTATTGTTATTGTTATTATTAACAATATTATTATGATGGTTGTATCAACCCTAAATCTGAGTTGGGGCGGGGGTGCAATGCAGACAAACAGTTTTGCTTTACTGAGCTCCGTTATCTGGGGGCTGTAGTTGGTCACTTTAAGCTGCACACCGGAGCATCTTTTAATCCAGCTGTTTGCTGTTCTCTGATATTTTCTGACATTTCGTTGATGCGTCGCTCGACACTTCAAGCTGACATGGGGATATCTTTTATCCTTGATTTGATTGTCTCTTTGTTTGGCAAGCCTTCAAACAAAACATCTGAGCTACAGAGAAAAGCCTCCTTGATATACTCGCCATCAGTGAATGGCTTTCCACATTTCGCAATGCAATGAGCAATGCGATAGCTTGCTTCAGTTGCGTGGTTTTTAGCAGTCGTGAACACTTTGAGGGTGCTGGCTTGCTTTCCATACCTGGCCACGGCACGTTTAATCGATTCTGCCTTAACTTTTTTGATGCTTCGTCTCAAAATGGCGTTTCACACCTGACGTTCTGCAAACTACATTTTCTAAACATAAAGTACACACAGCACGGTCCTTCTGACACACAACCCCGTAGTCGTCTGTCCACGAGGGCTGGAATACCCGAATTTCCTTTGCTTTCACTTTCTTAGCGGGGGTTGCCATCATGAAAGACGGCACATACAGAATGCAACCGCAGCACTGTGTGATTACCTGGGAACTGCACGTGGGCGCGGGAGGCCAGCTGACTGCTGACAGCTGAGCACCATGGGAACAGCTGTATAGCTGTCATAGGGGTGTGCAAAACAGTCGACTTACAAAAAAGAACCTGTGGGAGGATTTCAACAAGATAAATGCGACAACAGTGCAAAATATTTCACTATAATATTTCAAAGCGAAGTAAAAAAAACAAAAAACATTATTATTCTTTTGTATTAATTTTTTTATGCTGCCCCCTGTGCCAATGAAAATGCCCCTGCGTGCCTATGCGGGCACGCGTGCCTAGGGTTGCCTACCCCTGGCTACACCATCTACGTCAACGAACATCAGTCGCCATGAGCGGCATGCAAAAAGGAACTTCTCTTCATACCATGGTAAGGGATATCATCTAGTTTTCAGTTACGTGCCAAAACCAATGGGTTCCTAAATTGTTCCTAAATAGTTTTCAGTTACGTGCCAAAACCAATGGGTTCCTAAATTTAGGAACCAATGGGTTCCTAAATTGCAGCCAAGACATCCAAGTTGAGGAAGCAGCCACACCTCCCATCACGAGCATGTCTGTTTGACGAGATGCAGACTCTCAGAGAGGAGAGGGATGCAGCCAAGGAGGATGGTGACCAACAGAGAACCAAGGTCGAGTCAAGCTCCTTGACCGCTTCATATGTGGACAGCAACGACACCAAATGCAAGATGATGACAGGTGTTACCTGGCCAGTGCTTCTGCACTTGTTTTCTTTCATGCACACAGAGAAGACAAGGACCACCATAATCTCACCCAAAGATCAGCTATTTATCACCCTTGTCAAACTGCGTCACGACATGTCCTTTGACCTCATCTCCCACATCAGAGGTGTGCCGAAGGCAATAGTCATCAAAGTGTTCTGGACCTGGATAGACCTGATGTACGTCAAGCTTGCCTTCTTGATTAGATGGCAGGACAGGGACCACATGTTCTCAATCATCCCCCCAGTATTCAAAACAAAGTTTCCTCGTCTCATATCGATCATAGATTGTTTTGAAATTTTCATCGACGCACCCAGAAATCTCAAAGCTTGTGCTCAGTGCTATTCCTCCTACAAACGCCACGCCACAGTGAAAGTGTTCATATCGTGCATCCCAGTGGGTCACATTAACTTCGTGTCCCAGGCCTGGGGAGGCAGAGCCTCGGACATCCACATTGCAAGCTGCTGGCCATCATGGGCAATACCAACCACCCTCTCCACCACACCCTGGTGGGGCAGAGCAGCAGTCGCAGCGGACGGCTCATCTCCCTGCACTCACGGACTGAGCAGCACAGGAGGTCCTTTGTCCCCACAGCCATCAGACTGTACAACAGCGTAATATAGTGCGGGGGACCTTGACCTCTGACCCACACACCTGTTTTTACACCTGTTTTTTTACACCTGTTTTTATCTAATCACTTTATAAACCCTGCGCTGCACATGCCCGGTGATCAGATCCTGGCAGACAGGGGTTTCACACTTGAGGATGACTTTGCATCTGTTTGCGGTGCACAACTCATTCTACCCCCATTTACTAGGAACAAGAAGCAGCTGTCTGCAGAGGAGGTGGAGAGAGAGCCCGGAAAATCTCATCAGTGCGGATCCACATTGAGAGGGTGATTGGACTAGCCAAGAACCGATACACAATACTAAAGGGTCCAGTTCCGATTCGCTGTGTTCAGAGTCTAGCAGGTGAAGCCAATCGTGAGCAATACAGCAGCATCGACAAGATCATCCCAGTATGTGCTGCTTTGGTGAATCTGGGAGACAGCATTGTTCTCAAGGATTAGAGAGACATTTTGTGATTGACCTGTGATACAGGACTAGGATTATCATTGCAGATGTTTTGCGTTAGATCTCGCTGATAATTTGCACTATGAGCCATTGTAAGTAAAACAAGATTAAATTGACCAATCAGGGGAAAATAGGATAATAAGCAAAAGTATCTGCAAAAGATAATTCTACTCAATATTTGATCAAATACAATATATTTTCACTTGATACGATTTTATTTTTTGCAGTGTAGGCTACTGTCTTTGCCCTGTGAGCTAGATTACAATGATTGTATTACAGCGTGTAGTAAATGTTTTGTGTAAATATTGTTATGGTGTGTAGACTATCTTACAAAAAAATAATTAAAATACACAATGTTGTGAAGGATCAGATTAAACCGAATATATATATTTATTTATATATATATATTTGAATAGTATTTGTATATCGTTTGATATCCCCTGTATATTCCTTGTACAATATGCACTGAATATCCCTTTAGTCTACTAAACAGCCCATAATAGTTTCATTCTACCATTGGACGAGAACCTGGCGCCAGCAGCCATACCCCTAGGTTCAAGTTCAATCGTGCCGCCCAACATGCCGAGGCAAGCCCGGTTCCGCGTAGGAATACGTCTGGCGAAATACGAATGGTACTATTTGTTCATAGCGCATATATATATGGCGCAAGTAAAGTAGAACTTTCTTTTAGTCCAGTTCTTTACCCTCCAACCAAGTAACAGACGCGAAGCCTCACCCACGACGCACGTGTGGTGCAGTAAGGCCTACTTGGCCTCAGAATAGGCATTGAGATATCGTGTGGATTAATAGTTGAATAGTCATAGTTTGGCACTATACCGTCGAGTTGGACGTATTCTATTAAGCTAATAATAGTCTATTTATGTATGGTGCATCGTTCGATTAGAGTTATAAAGTTATCAGTACCCCCATCGTTCCTGACGTTATCTGGAGTCTTAACCAGGCTGGGCAGACCACTAGTGGTGCTTGCATCCGAGGAGCTCCGGGCCAGGGCGACTGGACCTGTATATTGGATTACTCTACCCGGACGATGGCGAGCCTTCCACGGCTTGGATTATGCTTTGGGTGCTTTGATTGTACCATGGATGACGGCCAATGCTGTGGAGTGTTGGAGCTACCCCCCGGAGAGGACTCCAGGTGAGACGGCGCTCTACGCCAGTGGGGTCGCCTCACGTCTCTCCGTTGTGGACCGGCAGCTACCGTCCGCCAGAGGGTCCGGCTGTGTTCGTCTGCGGACCGAGGTTCTGTGGGCACCGTGTTCAAGACTTTGAATTCTCCCAAGAAATCGTCGGCCAGATGGGATACCGCCAGCGGCTTCTCTAACCCCCCCCTCCTACTGTCTTACAACCAGCGGGACCCCCCCCCCCCTTAGTGTATCCAGCTATAATCATCTAAGTACCATCGCTATAGTTTCCTAGAGAACCGGGTTGTATACTTACTCCCTGCGTAACCAGAGATTGGACATTCAATGTTGATTTACCTACGAATACTCATTTGCCATACAAGTGCATTTCAAATCAGTGTAAACAAGTGAACGTTGTATATACCTTTTGCTATATTAAATATTCGATTTGTACATTTGTGTGGACTTCGTTTCATCAGGTGGGAAAGTGTTCATCATATTTATATCATGTACTGGATGGCCAGAAGTTAAAGTACAAGAGGTAGTGGTTTAATACCATACTTAACAATACAGTCAGGGAATTGTACCCCTCAGTTACAATTGGTCCTTCGAGCCGGAGGGTAACTAGTGTAATATTAATATAGTGTTATTAATATTGAAATGGCCTATGATGAACACTCCACGAAACGGTCCTCCTAACCTAGAACGCCCGCGGCGCAGACGACAGCCACCTCAGTACTTAGAGGATTACACTGTCAGTCAACTACCTAGCCTTCGACAAACGGTAAACGCGGTAAAAGTAGAAAGTAAAATTATGTCTGACCTTAACGACCAGGTTTCCCCGACCACAGAGGCCCTAGTAGGTTCTAATGTAACTGACCAAGCTCACGGTGGGGACCAGGAGGGAGCTGACATGCCTTTACCCCCCGCCACTACCGAAGAAGTAGTCCCCGACCACCCCCGGGAGGAAGACAACCCTACAGAGAGAGAACTCTGCACGGAAGAAGAGGAGGAGAGCGCCGAGGAAATAGAGCTCCAGGACTCCCCAACGAGTACACCCAGGAGCGGCTCACCCAGGAGCGGCTCACCTCCACAACCGCCTTCCCCCAGCGAAGCGGAGAGGATGCTACAACAGGCGTTCCTCGTCAGCCTGACAGCCTCTACCGAACGCGATCGACTCCAAGCACAGACGCTTAGCGAGCGCGAACACTTTACCATTGAAAGAGAACGCCTCCAAGCACAGCAACGGAGCGAAGAAGAGCGCACAAGCCTGGAGATGAGACGCCTTCAGACGGAAGAGAATATGGCAAGAGACCGGGCCGACGCCCAGCGCGCCGCTGCCGGTGCCCAAAGAGAAGCAGATCTCACCAAGCGCGAAGTCGAGCGCGACAAGCTACAAGCGCAGCTAATGGAGCAGCTGATCCGCAAGGCAACACCCTCTCCCTCCGCCAGGGGTTCAAGGAACTCGTCGAGACAACAGTCAAGGGCAGCGTCTCCTAACCGAGCAAGCGACCCTGAACTTGACCAACAGACCGAGCCTATACCCCCCGCAGACCCCCTTCCCAGACCGGTCCAAGCGAGACCCAGCTACAAGGAAGGAGCGTCATACACTGCGGAGAAGCTAAATAAACGATTACAGGATCTGGAAGATCTGATAGAGGAAGAAGAGGGAGAGGAGGAGAACCAAGCCCGATGACAGCACAGTACTCCACCGGACCAGGAGGTCCAGTACAGCCCAGGCTATACCCCCGCGGCGCTGCGCTACAGACCCCCGACTCTATTCACGGGTGAGCACGACGCACGACCAGCCCCGAGGAATAGCACCTGGACCAGCGGGCCATGGTACCCTGCCAGTACCAGCCCACAGCGAGGCGCAAGAGGGGACTCGCCTAGGAGGTCTCTCCCCCAACGCTCGCCGATGTATCAGCCATCCACGGCGTCATACATTGCCACGCCGTCGTTTCCAGACTTCGCCTATGAGAGTCGAGCACAGTACACGGAGCTCCGGATGTGCTTAGAGACAATGATGGTGGATGTCGCTGATGAACGCCACAAGTATGCAATATTACTGAAGCACCTGAAAGTACCGCGAGCGCACAATATAGCGCTGGCCTATGCTACCTCTACGACCCCATACACAGCGGCCCTTGCAGCGCTGGACCAGAGATATGGACGTATATGGGATTACGTAATCCAAGAGATAAGGCATATTGATCGCCTACCCCCAGCAACAGACAATCGCTCATTAGACGACCTGTCAATCAAAGTGCAGTCCCTGTTAGGGATGCTGGGAGCGCAACGGGAAAAGGGCATGCATGAGCTATACGCCAACTCTAACGTCGAGAGGATTTTGGAGAAGCTGCCACCCGCAAGACAAGAGCGTTTTAGGCGGCAGAGAGACTACCGGGATCCCAACGGCCCCGAACCATCCCTCCTTGATCTAGCCGACTTCCTGGCGAGAGAAGTCAGCAGCTTACGACTGGATACGTTCGGGCGGAGCACGCCAAGCTCCAGAGAGGGACCCAGGAGAATAAATGATGGAAGAAGATCGGTGACTGTCATGCACCAATCAGAGTCAGTACCGAGCAGTAAGAGCCACAGTACCCCCTCGAGAAAAGAGAAGTGGAAGATAGTGTGTCCCTACTGTGAGAAAGAACACTGGCTGTCACAATGTGACCTGTTCACAAAGATGAATGCAGAAGAAGTGAGTCAATGGATAAAGTCCAACAGGCGCTGTTACCGATGTGCGCGACCACACATGGCAGCCGAATGCCGCCTAAAGAAAAGGTGCAGTCGGTGCGACGGAGCCCATCTCGATATACTACACGACAGTAACAGAAGACGGCCTCCACCTGCACCATCGAGCGGCACCAAGGCAAGTGTCATGTACATTGACCCCGCCAGCAGCAGCGGCGCCCAAGTGCTCTTAAAGGTAGTCCGTGTGACATTGAGCTACCAAGATAAAGTCATGGACACTTACGCCGTCCTTGATGACGGGTCAGAGAAGACCCTTCTGCTCGCGTCCGCTGCGGCCCAGCTGGGACTGCGGGGGAGCAAGAACGAAATGACGATTCGGACAATAAGAAGAGATTTAAAGACGATAAAGGGCGAGAATGTCTCCTTCACTATCGCAGCAAACGGGCAGCCAGAGCGACGGTATAAGATTACAAATGCTTTCACCAGCCAAGAAATAGGACTATCACAGTACACCTACCCTATCGCCAAGTTGATGGATAAATATGTGCACCTGCGACAACTACCTATCCCGCTCATAGACGGCGCTACCCCGACCCTGCTGATAGGCTCCGACCATGCAGAACTCATAGTCCCGATTGACCGGGTCCATACAGGACCCCGAGGCTGTCCTGCAGCAGTCGAGACCCGCCTAGGGTGGACCCTACAAGGCCCCCTCGCTAAATCTCTCAACCGAACAGCAGCCACTTGCTGCCTCCACTCCAGAACGACAGAAGAAGACACCACTCTCCTGCAGCATGTCGAGAGGCTATGGACACTAGAGACAATGCCCTTTAAGAACGAAAAGAAAGATATTCGTTCTAAAGAAGACATTTACGCCATCAACCTACTCGAGCAGGGGACAAAGAGAGTCACAGTCGGCGGAGTGATGAGATACGCAACTCCACTCCTGAGGCGAGAGGGAATGCCCACCTTTCACGCAAAGAAAGACGCCACGGAGCGCTATCTATTGAACACAGAGCGGCGCCTAGCCAAAGACCCCGCTCAAGAGAGTGTGTACCGCGCTGAGATTGAGAAGCTAATCACAGCGGGACACGTGACAAAGATTGACATTAAAGAGGCCGATCAGACGACCGAATCATGGTACGTGCCGCATCACAAGGTCCATCACAACGGCAAGGATCGCATTGTGTTTAACTGCAGCTACCAGATCGGATCCCAAAATCTGAATAAAGAGCTCTTGCCCGGCCCTACACTCGGCCCCTCCCTACTAGGCGTGCTGCTGCGCTTCCGCCAGGACAAGGTGGCTATCAGCGGGGATATCAAAGGGATGTTCCTGCAGGTGGGACTAGTAGAGGAGGACAAGCCCCTGCTGCGGTTCCTATGGAGAGAGAGGATCGGAGATGAGAACCCAGCCATCTACCAGTGGGAAGTACTCCCCTTCGGAACCACATGCAGCCCGTGCTGTGCTACATTTGCACTACAGAAACACAAGAAATGACACTAGGACTAGTCTGGCGCTTCAAAACAGACTCGCTCCACTATAGACACAAACCCTTGACTCCAGAGCAGGGAAGGTCGACGGCTACACCGACCACCAGACGGAGTGTGTACAGAACACTCGCCAGACAATATGACCCGTTGGGATGTATTCTACCTTACACCACCAGGGCAAAGATGATTGTACGAGCACTATGGGACAAGGACCAGGGCTGGGACGACCCAATACCCGCACACCTTGCCTCAACATGGAGAGAGTGGGAGACGGAACTCCGCTCACTCCCAGGCGTCAACATACGCCGCAGCTACTTCCCATCCACAGTGAGGCCAGAGACATGCAAGATTGATCTACACGTCTTCAGCGACGCCTCCGAAGTAGCCTATGGATCGGTGGCCTACTTGCGTGCCCAAGAGAAGGGAGGAAAGATACACACTGCCTTCATCCTGGCCCGCTCAAGAATAGCCCCACGAAAGCAACAATCTATCCCGCGTCTAGAGCTCTGCGCAGCCCTAGCAGGAGCGCATCTAGCCACGTTAATCCAACGTGAACTCACCATTCCGGTGCACAGAACAATCTTGTGGTCAGATTCCACGACAGTACTCACATGGATCAAGTCTGATTCATGCAGATACAAAGTCTTCGTGGGAGTCAGAGTCACAGAGATTCAAGAGTTAACAGAAGCAGCAAGCTGGCGGTATGTGGACACCAAACACAACCCAGCTGACGTCATCACCCGGGGAATGTCCCTGGATGACCTCACCCGTCGCAACATCTACAGTGACGGACCAGAATTCCTCAAGCTCCCGGAAGGAGAGTGGCCTACGCCCACCCCACGGGAAGCAAGTAACGAGGAGGCTGAGAACAAGAAACCTATGTTCTGTGGACTGAGCACAGTCGCCTCCACAGACCCCAACATAGATGACTGCATTACCCTAGAGAGTGCGCAGCAGAGGACATTCCTGTGGCACCACCCAGAGATTCAGTCCACCACTGACATGTCAGCAGCTGACTACGAAGAAGCAGAACTTCTTCTACTACAACGAGCCCAGAGAGACTCGTTCCCCGATGAGCTAGACTGTCTACAGGGAGGAAAGCCCATCCCATCAGACAGCAGACTGCTCCCCCTGGCACCCGAGAGTGACGCCCATAATCTCATCAGAGTGGGTGGTCGCCTGCGGAGAGCCCCCGATCTACCGGATGACATTAAGTACCCGATAGTCTTGAACAGCCGACACAAGGTCACAGAGCTGATCATAAAGAAATACGACGAGGATGTACACCACGCAGGAGCAGAGAGAGTCTTCGCGGAGATCAGACGTCGCTATTGGATACTTCAAGGAAGAGAAGCGGTGCGACGCTTCCAGCGAACCTGTCTAGACTGCCGAAAGTGGCGCGCGCAGCCCAGCATACCACGGATGGCTGACATACCTCCCTGTCGCCTCCGACTTGGCGACAAGCCATTCCACTCCACAGGCATGGACTGTTTTGGCCCGTTGTATATAAAGAGAGGAAGAGGAACCGAGAAGCGGTGGGGTATTGTATTCAAATGCATGACCACCAGAGCGATACATATCGAGCTCCTTCCGACCATGAGCACAGACTCATTCCTTATGGCCTTCCGAAGATTCACATCACGGAAAGGAAAACCGTCTACATTGTTGTCTGATCACGGGACAAACTTCAAAGGCGGAGAAAGAGAGCTGAGAGAGAGCTTCCAAGCTATGGGCCCAGAACTTAAGACCCACCTCGCTCCATCCCAGATTGACTTCCAGTTTAATCCCCCGAACGCACCCCACTTCGGTGGAACCTGGGAACGAGAAGTACGTTCTATAAAGACAGCCCTGTACGCCGTGCTTGGGGCCCAGACTGTGGCGGAGGAAGTCCTAATGACAGTCCTCACGGAGATCGAGGGAGTATTGAACTCAAAGCCCCTCGGTTACGTCTCCAGTGATGTAGCAGATGTCGACCCAGTCACCCCCAACACACTCTTAATGGGGCGGCTGGACCCCGCGCTACCCCAGACAATGTACAGGCCTGAAGAAGCGAACGGCCGAAGAATGTGGAGGTACAGTCAAGTACTAGCTGACAAGTTTTGGAGCAGCTTCCTACTCCACTACCTACCGTCTCTACAGACCCGCCAGAAGTGGGTAAAAGAGAGAGACAATTTGACAGAAGGAACAGTCGTCATGATTATCGACCAGTCACTACCCAGAGCTATGTGGCCGGCTGGCCGCGTAAGCAAAGTGATCACCGGTGCCGATGGCAAGGTCCGAGCAGCTGAAGTACTCGTCCAAGGGCGAACTTACACACAACCCGTGGCGAGGCTAATAGAACTGCCCCGACTCCCAGACACTATCGATGATGACCATGACCCCATGACTTTGTGAGTTGACTGACCCTTACAGCGGACCTTGAGTGGTAGACAGTGCGGTTAATCTGTCTCTGCTTAGCTAATTAGGTGGGACTAATTAGGGGGCGGCTGTTGTGAAGGATCAGATTAAACCGAATATATATATTTATTTATATATATATATTTGAATAGTATTTGTATATCGTTTGATATCCCCTGTATATTCCTTATATGCACTGAATATCCCTTTAGTCTACTAAACAGCCCATAATAGTTTCATTCTACCATTGGACGAGAACCTGGCGCCAGCAGCCATACCCCTAGGTTCAAGTTCAATCGTGCCGCCCAACATGCCGAGGCAAGCCCGATTCCGCGTAGGAATACGTCTGGCGAAATACGAATGGTACTATTTGTTCATAGCGCATATATATATGGCGCAAGTAAAGTAGAACTTTCTTTTAGTCCAGTTCTTTACCCTCCAACCAAGTAACAGACGCGAAGCCTCACCCACGACGCACGTGTGGTGCAGTAAGGCCTACTTGGCCTCAGAATAGGCATTGAGATATCGTGTGGATTAATAGTTGAATAGTCATAGTTTGGCACTATACCGTCGAGTTGGACGTATTCTATTAAGCTAATAATAGTCTATTTATGTATGGTGCATCGTTCGATTAGAGTTATAAAGTTATCAGTACCCCCATCGTTCCTGACGTTATCTGGAGTCTTAACCAGGCTGGGCAGACCACTAGTGGTGCTTGCATCCGAGGAGCTCCGGGCCAGGGCGACTGGACCTGTATATTGGATTACTCTACCCGGACGACGGCGAGCCTTCCACGGCTTGGATTATGCTTTGGGTGCTTTGATTGTTCCATGGATGACGGCCAACGCTGCGGAGTGTTGGAGCTACCCCCCGGAGAGGACTCCAGGTGAGACGGCGCTCTACGCCAGTGGGGTCGCCTCACGTCTCTCCGTTGTGGACCGGCAGCTACCGTCCGCCAGAGGGTCCGGCTGTGTTCGTCTGCGGACCGAGGTTCTGTGGGCACCGTGTTCAAGACTTTGAATTCTCCCAAGAAATCGTCGGCCAGATGGGATACCGCCAGCGGCTTCTCTAACCCCCCCCCTCCTACTGTCTTACAACCAGCGGGACCCCCCCCCCCCTTAGTGTATCCAGCTATAATCATCTAAGTACCATCGCTATAGTTTCCTAGAGAACCGGGTTGTATACTTACTCCCTGCGTAACCAGAGATTGGACATTCAATGTTGATTTACCTACGAATACTCATTTGCCATACAAGTGCATTTCAAATCATAAGTGTAAACAAGTGAACGTTGTATATACCTTTTGCTATATTAAATATTCGATTTGTACATTTGTGTGGACTTCGTTTCATCAGGTGGGAAAGTGTTCATCATATTTATATCATGTACTGGATGGCCAGAAGTTAAAGTACAAGAGGTAGTGGTTTAATACCATACTTAACAATACAGTCAGGGAATTGTACCCCTCAGTTACACACAATAAAATGTAAGTGTAACTAAAATACATTTATTGTCAACATCCATCTCTTCTATGGTACAAAACAAGACAGCAGGAAGGGTACAACTCTATCAGCGGAGTAACAATGTTCATCAAAGTGTTGAGTGCTACAGTCAGGGTTCCCACACATTGCAAAATGAAATTCAAGGACTTTCAAGAACTTTCCTAAGCACAATTCCTCATTTTAAAAGGACATTTAAAAGGACACAATTCACTTAAATGCTGTTTTTATAGAGAAAAAAAGGTATGGTTTAAAACCAATTTCTGCACCACTAGGTGTCCCTCTAACACAGGCTATAAACATATGCCTATATGTAACACTTACTGCCACCCTTGGGGGAAAGTCGGTCTTACTAGATTCGACCAAGAGCTCCTGATATACGGGTGACAAATTAAAGGAAAAACCTGAAGTGTTACAGTGCATATCACAATACTAGGGGTGTAACGATGTGACCTCACAACGATTAATTTCGATTCCCATTATTCAGGCAACGATTCAATGCATCATGACATCTCTTCATTTGACCACGATTCGATTCGATACATTTTTGATACATTTTCTATCAGTTAATTCCCCAAAACATTTTGAATACACAAATGTGGCTGGGCGAACTGATTCACTCAGCATGAAGGGACTATAGGTCAATAAGAACAATACAAAAAAAAACATAATTTTTTTTTAATTTTTCATTTAGATTAATTTAGATTATAATCTATTCTAACATTTTCAAATCGATGCAGTTAAATCGTCACATTAGAATCGATGCATTTCGATTAATCGATGCATCGTTACACCCCTACACAATACTGTATTTTTATACATGCCACAGAGCATGATAGGATGTGAATTGCTTAATTGTATCATGCAGTACACCTGTATGGAAGCATCTGCATTTGTTGTTTCTCCACTCATTTATTCAGGGATTTCCTTTCATTTGTCACCCGTCTGTATGTTCTTTTCTTATCTTATCTTATCTCCTATCGGTACTGTTGTCATTATGAATTGAAAATGGCGGACACTTATGTAAACAAGATGAAAGTAGGTGCATTTAATGTACATGTAAATGTAAATGACCGTCAGTCACTCATAGACATTGGATTAGGGGAAATTTACCAACTGGATTGCTCTCTGGATCAGCTCTCCGAACAACAACAATGGCCTGCTGAGATCTTGAGAACATCAGGACCATACCTCGACCCACGCAACAACAAAGGATCCAGGCAACGAGGAAGGAGAGCCGGTGTCCGAAACAGACTGCGAGCCAGGCGGCACAGAACACCACTGCCCAGTATATTGCTAGCCAATGTACAATCAATAGACAATAAACTGGACAACATCAGAGCAAGGATTCAATTCCAAAGAGACGTTAGAGACTGTAACGTTCTCTGCTTCATCGAGACGTGGTTGACGCCGGATGTCCCAGACCACGCTATCCAACCGGCCGATGACTTCTTCATTCACCGCATGGATAGAACAGCAGAATCCGGAAAACAGCGTGGAGGTGGAATAGCCTTCATGTTGAACAACAATTGGAGCGATCCAGGCAACGTGAAGGAGCTTTCGAACCACTGCTCCCCCAATCTGGAGTATATATCCATCAAGTGCCGGCCTTTCTTTCTCCCGAGAGAGTTAACGTCGATCATCTTGATCGGAGTGTATATTCCACCACAAGCAAACACAGGTGACGCGCTGTCCCTGCTACACGACGAGGTAAATAGAATCCAAGCAGCGAATATTGGCGCTGCTATTGTGGTTGTGGGTGATTTCAATAGCGCCAATCTGAGAAGAGTATTGCCAAACTTCTACCAGCATGTGACTTGTAACACCAGAGGCGGTAATATTTTAGACCATTGTTACTCGCAATTTAAATGTGGTTACAAATCTCATTCTGCCAGTGGTTTCGGCAAATCTGATCATAACGCTATCTTCCTCCTCCCAAAATATAAACAAAGTCTTAAACGCGCGCGGGTAATCTCGCGAGAGGTGCAGAAATGGACTGTGGGATCAGAGGAAACGCTACAGGCTGCACTTGAATGTACAGACTGGGGGGTGTTCCGCGATAACACAGATAACATTAATGACTACACGGAGACAGTGCTGGACTTTGTCTGTACTTTGGTGGAAGAAACATACTAAGCTTCTAACATACTAGACCTAGCAATTGTTTGCTAGTTTTGTTGTTCTTATGTACTGTTATGTTGTAAAGGTTTACGGCTACTTCATGTATGACAGAGATACATTGCTGAGAATTCGTGATTCGACGATCACTCACCCCATTCCATAATTTATCTTAGTATTTCAAGTATTTTTAAGTACTGTATGTACATTTTATTCTACTGTTGCACTTTTTATATCACCACTCTCAGCACTGTCACTTTGAAAAATTTCATTATTATGCTGTTTTTTATTGTGTTTCTTTCGTATGTATTCTATTGTGTATTTCATTGACATGCTGTAGGTCGAGGGGGCAAGATGCAACAATAAAACTGAATCTGAATGCTAAGATGATAACATACTAAGCTGATAACATACTATATGATAACATACTAAGCTGATAACATACTATATGATAACATACTAAGATGATAACATACTAAGCTGATAACATACTAAGATGATAACGTACTAAGCTGATAACATACTAAGCTGATAACACACTAAGCTTATAACATACTAAGCTGATAACATACTAAGATGATAACATACTAAGGTGGGCCAATTCATAGAACAGTCCTCTGTGCAGTTTACCTTAATTTTCATTCCAAGTTGATTTTGTCCCCACTTTACTACCACCAGCCCCAAGTGAATAGGACAGGCTGATACTCTCTCTCTCTATATATACACTAATACATGCTCTATACATGAATACATGCGCTATATAATAATACACACTCTATACACTAATACATGCTTTATACATGAATACATGCTCTATACACTACTACACACTATATACACTAATGCATGCTTTATACACGAATACATGCTCTATATAATAATACATGCTCTATACATGAATACATGTTCTATACACTAATACATGCTCTATACACTAATACTCTCTATACACTACTACACACTCTATACACTAATACATGCTTTATACATGAATACATGCTCTATACACTAATACATGCTTTATACATGAATACATGCTCTATACACTAATACTCTCTATACACTACTACATGCTCTCTATACACGAATACATGCTCTATACATGAATACATGTTCTATACACTAATACATGCTCTATACACTAATACATGTTCTATACACTAATACATGCTCTATACACTAATACATGCTCTATACATGAATACATGTTCTATACACTAATACATGCTCTATACACTAATACTCTCTATACACTAATACATGCTCTATACACTAATACATGCTCTATACACTAATACATGCTCTATACATGAATACATGTTCTATACACTAATACATGCTCTATACACTAATACTCTCTATACACTAATACATGCTCTATACACTAATACATGCTCTATACACTAATACATGCTCTATACACTAATACTCTCTATACACTAATACATGCTCTATACACTAATACATGCTCTATACACTAATACTCTCTATACACTACTACATGCTCTATACACTAATACATGCTCTATACACTAATACTCTCTATACACTAATACTCTATACACTACTACATGCTTTATACACGTTCTATACACTAATACACGCTCTATACACTAATACTCTCTATACACTAATACATGCTCTATACACTAATACATGCTCTATACACTAATACATGCTCTATACACTAATACTCTCTATACACTAATACATGCTCTATACACTAATACATGCTCTATACACTAATACTCTCTATACACTAATACACGCTCTATACACTAATACATGCTCTCTCTATACACTACTTTTAAGTTTAGTGACCGTGAGTGGGATATTTGACCTGTTTAGGAAGAGACAGTTGCCTTGCTTGTTTGTGACTTGTTCTAGAAAAGTAAGGTTAGAACTGGACTTTAGATCATCTCGGTGGCATCTGAGGAAATAGGGAGCTGCCCTTGTGCTCGTAGAGTTGTTCTATTAACTAAGGAATGTGAAACTGACCTTTTGAGTGAGTTTCTGTTTTTTTTTCTTCTTCTTTTTTAACGCTTTCCACTACACAGGGGGAAAGTGATGAGGTAAGATATTATGAGGAAGAAACTGTGGTTCTGACAGTGTACAAAATATGTATTATTTGGTTTAAGGAGTGAATTCCCGCAGGGGGGGGGCTCATTCTCTTTGAAAATATTAAACCAACTTAAAGAAACAAGTCAAAATACAGAGGATATTTTAAAATTAGAGGAACAGAAGAAAAGAAAAAGGAAAAAAAGAGAGAGAAAAGGTTTATTGCACTGTACTGTACGTTTCTGTTTATTAGGATCCCGACGTGTTGACTATTCTTCCTGGGGTCCTCACAGTTGACTCTGTTTATTGCTTTTTATTACAGGTTCAAAACTGTCAGGTATTTAAACTGTGTGTGTATCAAACAAGAGAGACTGTCAGGCTTTAAAACTGTATAGGGGACCCAGGCCTGGAACTGCGCCCTGAGAGAGGGTACTGCACCCAGAGAGGGAGGTTTGCCCTGCAGGTTTTTTTTTGGTTGAAAGTGGATATCAAACAGGAGGGAAGACTGTCAAGTTTTAACTGTGGATACTAAACAGGGAAGGTAAAGACGACTTTGAACTGTTAAACAGTAATCCAGAACAATTTTATTGCACTGTAAACACTATGTGAATGTGAAAAAATGTGAAGAACAGGCAAACATTTTTAAAGCATGGGAAATGGAAGAGGGGAGAAAGAAAAGAATATGGCTGGTAATGAGGGAAAATACAGAGCACTCACACCATCTCTCTCTCTCTCTCCCACCTATGTACCCCTCCTTTGTCGCTTCTCAGGGGGGTCCTCGATCTCGATGCCAAACCAATGCCCGCCGGCCTTACTGCTCCAGAACCAGAGGAAGCTGACCCTACTGCTCGAGAACCAGAGGAAGCTGGCCCACTGCTCCAGAACCAGATGCAGCTGACCGCAGCTGACCTTACTGCTCCAGAACCAGAGGAAGCTGACCCTACTGCTCGAGAACCAGATGCAGCTGACCGCAGCTGACCTTACTGCTCCAGAACCAGAGGAAGCTGACCCTACTGCTCGAGAACCAGAGGAAGCTGGCCCACTGCTCCAGAACCAGGAGGCAGATGCAGCTGACCTTACTGCTCCAGAACCAGATGCAGCTGACCGCAGCTGGCCCTACTGCTACAGAACTAGGAGGCAGAGACCCTACCGGACAGCTATGGGACAGCACCCCAGAGCCTAATAGTATCACTGGACTTTTAAAGCTACAGAACACCACCACCCAGCTATGGGACAGCAACCCTATCGCTGGACAAAGAAAACATCAAAGCTGTCACCAACCTCTTTAAGGTAACCAATCCTCCTTCATCAGAGGTAAATACAGTTTCAAGCAACCATATCGACAGAGTGTTTTTGCGACCTATAGCCTGTTTCAGTTGTGAGGAGGGTGAAATGAACCAAGAACAATGCGAAAGAAGAAACCATGTGGGACGACCGAGAGGGAACCATCAGACTGGACCAGCCCGGGGGTATTGGATGGTGGAGAGAGAGGGTGGCACCTACCTGAGATTCTACAAATGAGGCAAGTTAAAACACACACTACAGACATTACAATATCATCTCAAAAATATTTGGTAATAGATGTGTTACAAATTGAGTATTGAGGTGATCGAGAAAGTGTTTTTTGTTTTGTGTTTGGTTTTTAATTCACGTTACGAAAATGCACCTGAAATATGTGTCAACGTAGAAGCTAGGTAGGATAGGATGAGTTGTTAAAACTGATGTGTAATGTGTGTTTACAGATGATTCTTTGATTTTATTATTAATTAGACAGACTAAAAAAAAAAATTGCCTCCGTGTCTAGAAGCAGAGTAGGCCGTATGGTGAAGGCTGTATCATTTCATCCCGTTCCCACCTCTGCGAATTACACAATTTTCACTCTAAGTGAAAGTTCGATTGGTGTAGATTTAGGAACAAAAAGTTCTCCATTGACAAAATAGCCCATTTTGCGCAATCATTTTAGTAAAGTCAGGACTAGATCTTTCCTCGCGAACGGATATTTGGTCACCACAGAGTTTTATCTGACGCAATTGGTGCGAGTTCGGTCACGTATCTTGCACTCGACCAATAGCAGCTCTCCTTGTTGCCAAGTTACAGACAACAAGAGATTGTGTAAACAGCTGCGTGATGTTATCGTGTAATTCACGGAGTACATCTCGACGCAAATGGACAACAAACACATAATTTCTTATTTCTTTTTTTATCCTATTTTTCTCCGCCTGATTTTCTATGCTTTTCCCCCCAACTTTTTAGTCGTTATGCCAATTCCCCCCCTCCACTACCTGGTCGCTGTGCGCATGTTCCCCCTACTGGGCCGTACAAGGGAACCCTGAAGTCTACCACATGCTTCCTCCGACACATGCGGAGACAGCCAGCGGCTCTCTTTTCACCTGGCAGCGGGGACTCTCATTGGTGAAGTGTAACGCGTGGGAGGTCACGCTGCCTTCACCACTTCCTGCCTTTCGCTGAGCAGGCGCCCAGACCTGACCTGTAGGTGTCGCTGTCCACAACGGCAGATTACCACCCACGGCTTCCCTCCCGCTAACTCAGCCAAACGAGTTAGGCAGGCAATGCTGACTCCGGGAGTCGAGACCGCAGCCTCTTGCATTGGTGACGAGCACAATCTCCGCTACGCCACCCGACCGCCCAACAAACACATTCTAAAGCTCGCAAAATAGGTTTCAAAACCATGTTATATGCATATACGCTACTTGATATAGGCAATCGATTGAATACAGCTGTGAAACAGGCGATAACATTCGTGTTATTAACCATACTGTACATTTAAATCATATCGCCTTCTATCTACACCAACAACACAGCATTTCACACCGATGCATGACGTCCTGTCTGGGCAATTATTCAATAAACCTCCATAAACACACAATCCGTGATGCATGCAGCACATTTTTATCAAAAACACTTTACTTTGTGATTCCCTACCTGCAATATTAACACTTTGATCGCCATGGTTCAAATTCATAATTTACCATCCCTAGCCAGCTCTATTTGTCTATGGAGAAGTTCCCCTTCTTTGCAGGGCTATAACTTTTTAAATTCTATTGCTAAATTGCCATTATTATGGCCCATTCAATGTCCTATATCCATTGTTCAGGGTGTAGCAACGATATACTTTTTCATTCACATATTCATACTAAAATATGGTCTAAAGTATAAGTATGTTTTTATCGTTTTCTGCAGCTTTCTTCAGAACGTGATGCATTATATGCATGATGAAATACAGTTTGATAGCGATCTGTGCCAGATAATAAATTTCAACTGGAGGTACTTCTAGAAGTTACTACGTATCATCTGATGATGACCGGATGGGCGGGGGGTCGTTTATAATTCCGTGGGCAGCGTTAGATGATTCATTCAGTGTGGGTCATATGATCATCATAGCAGTTTATATGGAACACGTTAGAATATAACGCTGCAACTCACCGTGGCTTCCTCGCGCCGCTGGCAGATGAGCGTGGAACAGAACTTTTTCTATTATGGGATGGAGAAATGCCCGATCCATTTCCAGGTTGTATAATAGTATATACGTCCAAATCATGTTGTTTTTTCGAGTTATTTGCACCGATCGATGTTCACTGTGTCAAGACGGAGTCTCTCTAACGATAGCGAGTGCCCGGATGACATATGGATGAGCACTTCCGGTTCGACGAGTCATTTCCTGTTGGCGATCTGCAGATCGGCCACCAGATGGCGCTCTTGAACCGCTAGAGAGTTGAGTGGAGCTTTGCAGTATATCTCAGGGCCCCGGAGGGGAAATATGATTTCGATCACAGATTTTTGAAATATTGATATCAAAGTTACGGCGTCTTTGGCAGAATGAGCATGGCTAGGAATGACGTCTAAACACGTCATCAGCGATTAAAGTGTTAAAGATGCTGGTACAATTTTCTAAAGATTGACAGTTCAGTGGATAGTATAATGACAAAAATGTATTAATAATTAATTTGGAATAATGTAATAATGTCAAACTATTTACAAATCAATAAGTTACTCGTCATTAACCTTTTTATTTTCCATTTAAAGACAAAATAGAATGCAGGTACAACAATTCAAGAGGTTTATTCGTCACATACATACACAAGTTTCAAGTTTGGTTATTATTTATCACAATAAAATATAGTAAATAGTAAAATAGGTAGTTTACGATGAAATGCTTGGTTCTGTATGAGCCCCTGAGAGTGTGCTTCATACAGTAAAAAAAGTAAGTAAGTAAAAAGTTAAGTGGAATATTCAATATACATAATATACAATATACACTACAGAGTAAAATGAGTAAAGAGTGAGGTGTGTGTGGAGAGATCAGTGTCAAACTGATCTCAACAAATAAACAAATCACACTACTACTGTATAACCCTAATCCCCTCACCCTATACATCCTCACCACTATCATCTGAGTCATCCTCTAATGTAGCCCTATCCTCCGTTTCCTTAGAAACATTTGCACAGTTTTGGCATTGACAAAGATCTCTACATGACAGTTTTGCAGACACACATGAACATCTTCCTGTCTCACATTTTCCTTGTTTGCAACCGCAATGGACTACCTGCAACACACTATCAGGGGCCGGATTTGTAGTCATCCATGTCACTGTTAACTCCCCATCCTCGACGTGCCACCCATTGCCAACGGGTGAAGGGGCACACATTACAGCTTCCAAAGAATGTCTCATTATAGCTGCTTGGTAATTTGCCCTTTTGCAGTGTTGGTACAATGCGTCACTTGTCGGGGGCATAGAGAGTTCTGGCAAAGCCGATGATGCCATGCAGAATGCTTTATATCTTGCATCATTTACATTCTTAGCTGATGGCTGGCCATACAGGTGGCACACATATTTGCTAAGACCATCAAAGGTAGACTGGTCTAGGGTAAAACTGCTACCCAGTTCTGTAAATGCAGTCATGTAGTCCTTTTTTTCACAGGCAACAGTAAATGTTTTCCTCTTGCCCTTGCCATGAAAGGCACTATAGAGTCACAACCTGAGAAGGTATGGATCCCAATAAGTGCTGAACACACATTGGTGCCAAGGGCTGATGACACCTTAGCTATGTCAATGATCCTTGTTCCGTTGCCAACTCCTGTGAAAAAAATACAATCTACATGGCAGTTCTGCCTGCAGACTTGCAGCAATCACTGCCACATCTGTATCAGGGCTCTTGATGACTACAGTTTGACAGAACTGAAGCTAACATACTTTAAACATCGCTATGAGATAACTAGTAGTAAAGCTACATACAGTATCTGAAGAAAACTAGAATGCTAGTTATGTCAACTATAAAAACACAGCTAAACTGTATCTCAGCACAGCATCAAATAGTGTATTTTTCACATTAGTGTAGCTAGGCTTTTTTTTTCATACCTGCTAGTGTTGTCACAATACTGGAATTTCGAACTTCGATACGATACCTTGAAAAGTATCGATATTCAATACTATTTCCAATACCACAGGGAAAAAGGTTCAATCTTAAAATGTAAAAAAAAATTACAATAATTTTTTTTAATAAATTTAGCTTTTGTTGCTGGTTGATTCTCCTCAGCTTCTCTCTGGTACTATAAGATAAGATAAATATAACACTTTTAAAACCCTTTGTTTATCTTTAGATCACACATTTAAAAATAACTGTTCATCTCACTTCAATAATTTTTATTGCAGAACATGGTATTTTCTCAAGCAGACAGATGTAAACACTGTCATCTGTGTTGCATGTACCTGACAAACTGAACTGTTTGTATTACAGTCATATTCCGACTTAACTGTGTGGACTACTGTACTATTACAGTTATTGAAATGAACAATGCAACTTCCTTATACACATTTATTTTTAATGAATAATTAAATATCGATATTTCGGGAAATGAGTATTGAAACCGTTTTAAATATTCAGAATCGATATGTATCGATTTTCCGATATTTTTGACAACACTAATACCTGCAGACAATGTTTCAGCCATAGATAGATGGTCCCTCTTGCGTTTGCCCTTCACAGTCACATATTTGTCCCTTTTCTTGCAAATGATGCACAAGACTGGAAGTACAGGTCCGACAAAAGCTGGTAAGCCTGTCCTGGATAGAAGTTTCTTCAGAGGACTTTCACTTGTAGAGCCATGTGCTGTAAGTTCTGGCTCTCCTGCTTCCACATCTTGAGCTGCAGAACACATAGCCCGTTTCGCAGCTGTATCCAAGAGTTTTTTTGTTGATGAAACGCCTATAGCAAGTAGCGTGAAAAACAGCATCCCCGGGAACATTGGCAAACTCGATCTCTAAACAATGTTTGTATGCATCTGCAATGATACGATTCTCTCCTGGCAATTTAAGCCACCGCTCGACGGAGTTTCTATATCTATCCCACCGTGTCTGTGTAAAATCTTGTACACTTTCTTTCTGAATGGACGTGAGATGCAATGTACCCAACCCCCCCACACACAACCCCACCCAACCTCCTCCAATGTACAGTTTCTACGTCAAATGTATATACTCCCTTTTCTTGACTCTTTTTGTATCACAAACAGTACTGTATTTGCAAATCTGGTATGTCATAAATGTATAGATGTAGCAGTACTGTCTATCTGTATGTCATGTATGTCATATATGTCCTGATGAATTGAAAATGGGGGACCCTGATGTAAACAAGACGAAAGTCTTTCTCTGGTCTGCATCCCCTTAACAATTGTGTGTATTGAGCTGTACTGTATTGTACCCATTCTGCAATCTGTTAATAAAGTTTTCAATCAATCAATCAATGCATATAACATTGTTTCGAAACCTTTTTGCGAAGGTTTCTTCTCCATTTTCGTCGTCTTCTGTACTCGTCGATGAGTACTGCCGTTCAGTTGCTTCCATTACTACTTTTTACACAAATCTCTTGTTGTCTGTAACTTGGCAACAAGGAGAGCTGCTATTGGTCGAGTGCAAGATACGTGACCAAACTCGCACCAATTGCGTCAGATAAAACTCTGTGGTGACCAAATATCCGTTCGCGAGGAAAGATCTAGTCCCGACTTTACTAAAATGATTGCGCAAAATGGGCTATTTTGTCAATGGAGAACTTTTTGTTACTAAATCTACACCAATCGAACTTTCACCCAGAGTGAAAATTGTGTAATTTGCCGAGGTGGGAATGAGAATAGTTTTCTAGCCACTTCTCAGCCTTCACCATACGGCCTAGAGAGGGAGGTTGCTTCAAAGCATGCCATCTAACAACAAACTTCATATAAATCCTGCGATGAATTATTGTTTTGACAATGGGTCATGACAAACCAATTACATAATCCAACATTGTGTAAACAACTAACATATTCCAGTTAATTGTATCTTTTTTTAATTATTCATTACAAATATATCCATACTTCCATTGTGTCCGGGACATCAAGTGAAATCGCTTCGTGTGACAGTGTCCTTTTGCAGAGGGAGGTTGCTACAAAGCATGCCATCTAACTACAAACTTCATATAAAATGACTTGCCAGTTGCCACACTCCATTATGCACAAGTTTACAGACATACATGACATACAGATACAGTACTGTCTGCTACATCTATACATTTATGACATACCAGATTTACAAATACAGTAGGGTGATTATGGTTTATTTACATTGAGGTTCTGGGGTCACGTGGAGTGTGTTATACGAAATACCCCCCCCCCCCCCTCCACCCCATCTCCTACCTACCAACCTCCTCCAATGTAGTTTCTTCATCAAATGTATATACTCTCTTTTTTAGACTATTCTTGTATCACAAACAGTACTGTATTTGTAAATCTGGTATGTCATAAATGTATAGATGTAGCAGTACTGTCTATCTGTATGTCATATATGTTATGATGCATTGAAAATGGGGGACCCTGTCTTTCTCTGGTCTGCATCCCCTTAACAATTGTGTGTATTGAGCTGTACTGTATTGTACCCATTCTGCAATCTGTTAATAAAATGTTCAATCAATCAATCAAATAACAACCGGTAACTTCACTGTGCTTCTTAAACAATGATTGGTGTAAATCGTGTCGGTGCCTGTGGATTTACATATTCGGGGTAACATCATACATGTACATAGATCAAAATGTACAATGATACGTTTGTTTTCGTCAATGTCAGCATGTCTTTTTTCCTTCTCCGGCTTCTCCTGTTATAAGTTCACAGACTTATATTATTCAATGAGACTGCCAGCCAGCTTTTGCGTGACGGACACAGAGAGCACTCAGCCTCAGAACCCCCCCCCCCCCCGATTTATATTTTGTTTTACAATGGGTTATGACAAACCAATTACATAATCCAACAGTGTAAACAACTAACATATTCCAGGTGAGTGTATCTTTTTTGAATGAGTCGTTGTGATGAAATTAATACATCCATTCATAAAGATTATTGTCCGCCATCTTGGTTTCATTCGGAAAAGACGAACGGCGGATTCATTTGAAAAAAAAGTTATTCAGTTGTGGGCGGGTTCTGGGGTCACGTGGAGTGTGTTATACTAAATAACAACGGGCAACTTCACTGTTTCAGCCAATCAGAATCAAGAAATGTGCATGCCACTGTATAATGTGTTTTTAACCTCGATGATTTAAAAAAATATATCTATGTATTCCTGCTGGACAGTTTTATATGTATCTTTTAGGGATGTACCGAATAGTTCGAAGCTTAGTTCATAATGTAATTTTTTTTTTAATATATTTCTTTTTTATGTGTATTCATTCTGTTTAAACCCATGGGGATCACTTTATTTAAATTGAGGATTTAGTTTGAGGATAAAAAAAATATATATATACATTATTTTTTTGATTACGTCATCAAATAAGACGACAGCTTCAATAGACGCTTCGAATGTTAAAAAATTACATTCGGTACAGCCCTAGTATCTTTTATGAATTATCAAATAAATTCAATCAATCAATCTACTGGAATGGTGTTAAATTCAAGATGTTGTATTACAAAAAGGAGGAGCAAACAAATGGGGCATTATATAGTATATACACAACAAAATTATATCAAACCAATAGGAACAGTCCTGTCAGCATTACAGTCAATTAGCACCAACATAAATATACAGGCCTATGTGTCCAAAAGGAGATATGTCCTGTGTTGATCCACATCCAAAAGGAAAAAGAACTAAAGTAATCCACTGGGAAGACTGCAGCTGAACTGTCCTTGGCTTTTGGAGATTATTTTAGGAGGCCTGAGCAATCCCTCCTTCATCACACAATAGCAGCAAGGAAAAAAAAACTCCATGAGGCACAGATCCCAATCCAAGATGGCCCCCTGAGGGTTAGGACCTCCCCTAACCACACCCATACCTGGAACCTTAAAGGTCAAGTGACCCATATATGCTGACATTGACATATCTTCACATATTGGGCCCACACTTAATTTATCAACACATTGACATATTCTTCATAAAGTAACACGTTACAATGTGGTTATTCAAATGTCCTTTCTCACTGAACCCTTTTGCACAAACTGAACAACTAAATGGTTTCTCTCCTGTATGAGTTATCATGTGTCTCATCAGACTTGTTTTCTGACTGAACCCTTTTGTACAAACTGAACAATGGTTTTTCTCCTGTATGAGTTTTCTTGTGTCTCTCCAGATTTTTTTTCTCACTGAACCCTTTTCCACAAACTGAACAACTAAATGGTTTCTCTCCTGTATGGGTTTTCATGTGTCTGTCCAGATTTTTTTTCTCATTGAACCCTTTTGTGCAAACTGAACAACTAAATGGTTTCTCTCCTGTATGAGTTCTCATGTGTATTTTCAGAGTTACATTATTACTTAACCCTTTTCCACAAACTGAACAACTAAATGGTTTCTCTCCTGTATGAGTTGTCATGTGGTTATTCAGAGTTACTTTCTTACTGAACCCTTTTCCACAAACTGAACAACTAAATGGTTTCTCCCCTGTATGGATTTTCATGTGTATCATCAGACTTATTTCCTTACTGAACCGTTTTGCACAAACTGAACAATTAAATGGTTTCTCTCCTGTATGAGTTATCATGTGTCTCATCAGACGTATTTTCTCACTGAACCCTTTTCCACAAACTGAACAAATAAATGGTTTCTCTCCACTATGAGTTCTCATGTGTCTCGTCAGACTTATTTTCTGACTGAACCCTTTTGCACAAACTGAACAATTAAATGGTTTCTCTCCTGTATGAGTTCTCATGTGTATTTTCAGAGTTACTTTCTTACTGAACCCTTTTCCACAAACTGAACAACTAAATGGTTTCTCTCCTGTATGAGTTCTCATGTGTATTTTCAGAGTTACTTTCTTACTGAACCCTTTTCCACAAACTGAACAACTAAATGGTTTCTCTCCTGTATGAGTTGTCATGTGTCCGTTCAGAGTTCCTTGATCTCTGAACCCTTTTCCACAAACTGAACAACTACATGGTTTCTCTCCTGTATGAGTTGGCATGTGTCTGTTCAGAGTTCCTTTCTCTCCGAACGCTTTTCCACAAACTGAACAACTAAATGGTTTCTCTCCTGTATGAGTTGGCATGTGTCTGTTCAGAGTTACTTTCTTACTGAACCCTTTTCCACAAACTGAACAACTAAATGGTTTCTCTCCTGTATGACCTCTCATAGACCTTACAATATCAATATCAGTATTATTAGTACATACCATGTGAGCTTAAAAAGGGACAAGCCAGTCAAAAGTTTGGGTAGGTGGTATAATGAGGAGTTGAATTATAGTGAACAGATAGAGCAACTTAGGAAATATGTTGTAGAGGGGATAGGAAGGATAGAGAAGTCAAGGCATCCAGGCCAGTTAAAGTTGTGGTATTTCAAAGGTTAATTTGTACATTAGGAAATGGCTAGTGTATCAGTAGTCTGGCATTGTATGGTAAAGGCATTCTCCAGCTACCAGTAACAAGTCTAACAGAAGAGTTTATGTGTGTGTGATGGTGAGAACAGAGTTATTGTTATCAGGGAGCAAAGATACAGTAGTTAGTAAGTTGGTCCCAAATCCAACTAGAGGGAGGAAATGGAACCCAAGACAGGCAGTACAGGAAGCAGAGGCATCTCTTAGCCATACAGACATTGGTCCTCATTTTTGAACGGACATACGTAAAAGTTACCAAGGAATTCCATCGCAACTCGATTTACGTACTTATTCGGCATTCTCGAACAGCTTCGTATTGTAAATTTGTTGTACGATTTATGTAGGATTTACAAACTTGAAAAGGCAGTCATAAGTCGGATAGACCAGTGTGTGCCCATGTTTTCAACATATTTCTCTGGGACAAGTCATTGGGGATTGCCGATACTACAGACATCAGTGGAATTAAGTAATTATAATGATAATAAATATGACAATATTTGTATCATTAACAATTACGTTTTGCATTTATAGTCCTGGCTCAATGAGGCATTGTGAGCATTACACACACACACACACTGCAAGCTAAATAAATGAGAACCAAACCGATCGCCACGGATATAGCTACTGTATAGTGGAATATACTGTATTAATATGCCATATACGGTCTTCTTCTCTATATTATTTATTGTTGGTTTGATATATTTCTATTGCTAGAACTAAATAAATGCATGGAGAAACGGCTTAGTGAGGCAGCCTCAGTGCACGAGCACACAGACGTACTGTACTGTATACGTGAAAAATGAATGACTTATTAGGTATTGTAACAAAGGTAGCAGACAGGGGTAGGTGGTAGGGATGGGCATTTTAAAGAAAAATCCAGATCGATTGATCGCATGATATACTCGATTAATCGTGTATTACTTGTGGAAGCGGGAAAAAAACAAAAAGAAAGTTACTTAAAGGGGAACTATTTTACTATTTCTTTCACTATTTGGGCACTTTTACACAATTCCTGTGAGTCTATGGAACACCTCTGTAATATATATATTTTTTTTTAATCATTGTTTTGTATTTCTAATCAAGTCCTCAAAAACAGCATTTTTCTACCTCAAGATCTCGAGCCGTTTTGAGCCTGGGCTCCTAAACCACTGCGCAGCGGCGTCGTCGCCTGAACATTAACATGCAGCGGTGTCTCTCTGACATCACATATCAGCACATTTTCAAATGACTCAGTTCAGTGAGGGTGAATATTGTGAGAGGAGAATTGGAAGAATGCACCAATATGAGAATTTTGAGACATAGATCATATTAATATAAGTGCACATAGCTAGGAAACAATGCTAAACACTCAAAAAGGCCATTTATAAGATAGTTCCCCTTTAAAAAAAAAGAATAATAATTTTGTTCATCCACCTATGTTTAATGAAACCAACAAACAGTTATAATCTTACACATACATGTGAAGCAAATATGTTATTAATAAAAATTATTAATAATTTAAGAATTAAGTGCTGCCTCTCTCTACACTCACTACATTAACGTTTCCCTCGCGTTAGCATTAGCGTTAGCATTAGCGTTAGCATTAGCGTTAGCTAACGTTGTCATAGCCAGATCTGTGGTGTCGGCTGGATGACGTTGGCTTCGTTTGCAAACGTTGGTTAACGCTCGCTATCTATATGGCGTTGGCAGGCGGGGCTGTCGTGAGAGAGAGAGAGAGAGAGAGAGAGAGAGGACGAGAAATAGAGAGAGAGAGAGAGAGAGAGAGAGAGAGAGACTCAAATGGTGCAAGTTTTGGAGCGATCTCTCCTCTCTGCCCCTACTTTTTCACACACACTTACGACTCGAGCCGCTGTGCACTCTGTGCTCTCGTCTCTCTGTCTGTCTCTCTCCCTCCCTCCCTCTCTATCTCTGTCTCTCTCTCCCCCAAAGGTATCTTCCAGTGCAGGTGGGTGACTGTCACTCAAAGCACATTGCGAGTATGGGCGGAGCCCAGCCAAAAACAGCTTGGAATCTGGAAGGGGAGAAAGTGGTCCACAAAAGTACTTGATTAAAAATACATAATGAATTTTATATTAAAAAAAAAAGTACAGATGTGTTCCATAGACATAGAAAATTGCCCAAATAGTGAAAAGAATAGCAAAATAGTTCCCCTTTAAAACACTTCCGGTTAGGGATGCCCCGATCACGTTTGCCACCGATACCGATCACCGATTGTCTTGAGCCATATCGGCCGATACAGATCCGATATCGATCGTTTTTGGTATAAAAAATATATATATATATATATATTATTATTATTATTATTATTATTTTTTATAAAAAATATATATTATATAATCATACTTGTAGTTGTATTATCTGCGAGACATCGCCAACACGCAACAAGTCAAAATGCTCGCTATCTGCAAACAGCTCCACTGTCTGTGTGTACTCGAGTAGCCTCCAGCTACGGCCAGGATTCTCCGGCGCTGCAGCTGGACCCTATTGGTATAAATCACATTCAGCATGCCCTCAGCTCGAATACGCATCGAATCAATGTTATAAGACATTGATATCAGGAGCTATCTGTAGCTACTGCTAGCCGGCTAGATAACGTTAAGACAACACCTCAGTGAACTATTTAGTTTAGAGCTAACGTGAGCTAACGTGAGCTACCGAGTCAACGGAGGTAACTTATCATGCACTCGACTATTGCTGGAGCATTTGTTGATATCAGCAGCTAGCAGTAGCTAGCCAGCTAGATAACGTTAGACAATGCCTCATGTATTAAACTAAAAGTGAATAGTTGACTGGATCATTTAGTTTAAACAGTAACGTTAGCTCGGTAGGTAGCCAACGTTAGCTCACGTCGCATGCACTAGAGCAGACTGTTGCAGGAGGCAGCTGGAGCCTCTTGTTTACATGGGTGCGGGAGGGGCAGGAGGAAGAGGAGGAGCCGTACGCTGCAAGCAGCTCTGTGTGTCTGAGAGAGAAGTCAGCAGTGAGATCTCCGCTAAGAATTGGATCATGTTTTTCGATCGGTTTTGACGATCTGCGAAAATAAAGCATCATCACCGATCACCGATCTCATATTTATACTGAATATCGGCCGATACCGATCGCTAGCCGATCGATCGGGGCATCCCTACTTCCAGTGCCGTTCACGTAGAACTACGGTTTCTGTCGCCCGATCGTCGAGTGCCGGAAACGTAGATCTACGGTATTTATTTTATTCGCTATTGCCATTCATAATTCAGCAGGGCACCTTGTGCATACTGTTCTGAGTGTGTCTGAGCTGGCAGACGGTCTTATACCGCCCTCTAACACCTTCGGGCATTATTGCACCCCGTTAGAAACGGGTTAGTTTATTTTCTCTACCGAGCTGCGGTGTGGGGGCGGGTCCTAAACACTCCGGCAAAACACACACTTGTAGGGATGGTTTGGACTACTAACCCCGCCTGCCCGTTGAAGTGCAATGCCCAACAACGTCGGAGACAGGATCGCTGTGGATAACTGGAATGGCGATGAGATAATTGGATTCTTTTTTTTGCATTACTTCAGAGACCAGGTAAGGACACTTTATATGAAAGCTTGCGTTGATCTGATATTTATTTCTACCATGATTGAAGCTATATGTGTTTTATGTGTATGGCTGTTTGCCGTTGGGTTGCAGGAGGGGGGGTAGGGGGCACGCCGGTCTAAACCACATTGCATGCGTGCACGAGGAAGGATAATAATAATTGACAACATGTTTATTGAATTACACAAAAACACTGTTTAAGTCTTTTAAGGCAGAGGGAGGGTGACATTCACAGGTGTGCAGACTTGAGCATGTGAGGTAAAACATGCACTGGAGCCCTGAAAATGAGCCGCGCCCACAGGAAGCAGAGATGGAGGGTGTGACAGAAATAATCGTTAGATTAGTCGACTAATCGAAAAAATAATCAACAGATTAGTCGACTACCAAAATAATCGTTAGTTGCAGCCCTAAAGCTAACGTTAGTTCTGGCTTTTTGCTAATGAAGGGCTAATATCTGAGGCTGGTCACCACAGATAATCCAATATCAGTTGGATAACAGATTTCTACCACTACTGAACAAGCCTTGATCACCGTCGGATCCTCCTCACCTCCACACCGCTCGGTAAGGACTGGAGCACTTTCAAAATGCCAGGCAACAGCAACAGCAAGCAAGCTGGCACTAACGTTACTAGGTCAACAATGTGTGTGTCTGTGTGCCCGTCTGCCAGTTCTTCATGCCAGTGGCCATCAGGCTCCACAACCGGGGGCACAGACTGCTGCCAGCAGCTGGAGAATTAACGGCGGCAGAACTTGAGAACTATTAGGAATATCTGACTCTTAACCACTAAACCCTGCATGGACTATAACGCATATTATGACCGATAGGTACAGACCATCATCTGCACCTTTGTGTATATACTGTTGGTTTCGCTGTTGGTTTCGCTCAGCAACGATTGTGCACACTTTTAGTTATTATGTTTGTTTTTACTACTTTTTTTATGAAAACATCACTGGCGGGGACGTCATACGACCGCCAGACACTTATGGACCTAAACTCCGGACTCAAAGAAGAGTTTAGAGACACTTTATGCCTAGAGTGGCCACCGGAGATCAGGCGGGACAAGGACAAAGGAGCCGGCAGAAAGAGACACAGAGGGAAACGAGGAGGAATCAGACTGAGGTTAAAAAGATCTGCTTACCGCCCAGCAATTCCATGCATCTTTCTGGCGAATGCACCTTCGTTGGAGGGGAGGATGGACGATCTGAGAGCGAGGGTCCGTTTCCAACGAGAGGTGAGAGACATCTTGTGTTTTACGGAAACATGGCTCAAGCCAGCGACCCCGGACCACAGCGTCTCTCCCTCGGACTCCTTCACAGTCTTCCGAGCGGATCGCACGGCAGCCTCCGGCAAGAGCGTCGGCAGGGGTGTCTGTCTCCTTACGAACAATGGCTGGACTAGCCCCAAGGAGGTACAGGTACTCTCCCGTTCATGCTCCCCGGACATGGAACATCTCTCCATTCTATGCTGCCCTTTCCACCTTCCCTGAGAGTTTACTGTGGTCATCATGACTGCTGTATATATCCCTCCACAAGCAAACACCGCCAGAGCCCTGGCGGAATTGGCAGAGAATCTCAACAAACATCAGATTAAACATCCGGACGCAGCGATGATCGTAGCTGGTGATTTCAAAATTACCGACCAATCAGAGGCCACGCTTCAGGACGCTAGGGATGGGTACCGAATTCGGTACTTTTGAGGTACCGAACCGAAACACGTCGGTACTACCGAGTATCGAATCAAGTGAGAAACCAAAAAAAAAAGTAAAAAATTTTTTTTTTTTTTTTTAAAGTACCGAAAAAAGGTACCGTTGGGTACCGGTATCGATTCACAGGTACCGGTACCGGTATCGGTTCAAATGTGAAAGGTACCCATCCCTACAGGACGCTCTCAAGGATGTCGACTGGAATATGTTTCAAGGAAGCGCCAGTGACGTCAGCGAGTTCGCGGATAGCGTTGTTTGCTTCATCACAACACTGGCTGATAGTATCGTCCCTACTAAAAAGGTGCAGGTCTTCCCTAACCAGAAACCGTGGGTGGATAGTACTATCAGAGCAGCTCTGAAATCCCGCACCCAGGGACCGAAACTAAAGCCCGCCGCCCGCCAGGGGCGCTCAGTTTTTACCTTTGGCGCTTGACACTTAGAGGGCTGCCCGCCGTGTGGCGTGTAATCAATCAAGTTCATAACGATACTCTTATTTTGAAAATCTGTGCGGGTCTCATTTCCGCCCCAAGCGCATCTCCAGTCATAATATCGATGGCTCCGGCAGTTAGCAACATTAGGTTCGTATGATACCCTTATTTTGAAAAAAAAACGTGGCAACGAGTCATATCCGCCCAGCCCTGCAGCGGGATACTATTGGCTAAGGGCTTCTGCTCGCAGTGCTCGTGTCAACACAGAGGCAGTCTGCTCTAGTCTAGAAGAGCGGACCTCCATGAGCTACCGTTACTGTTTAAACAATGACCCAGTCAACTATTCACTTTTAGTTTAATACATGACGAGGCATTGTCTAACGGTAGCTGCTGATATCAACAAATGCTCCAGCAATAGTCGACTCGAGTGCATAATACCTCCGTTCCCTCATTAGCTAGCTCACGTTAGCTAGCTCACGTTAGATCTATCTGTCCCAGTAAACTAAATTGTCTTAACGTTATCTACCGGGCTAGCAGTAGCTACAGATAGCTCCTGATATCAATGTCTTATAACATTGATTGAATGCGTATTCTAGCTGAGGGCATGTTGAATGTGATTTGACAAAAGAACCGTAACGTTATACCAATAGGGTCCAGCTGCATCGCCGGAGAATCCTTGCATGCTGAATGTAGGGTCTAGCTGAATATAGGGTCTAGCTGCAGGGCCGGTGAATCCTTGCTGGAGCTGGAGGCTACACAAGTATACACACAGACAGTGGAGCTGTTTGCAGATAGCGAGCATTTTGACTTATTGCGTGGTGGCGATGTCTCGCAGATAATACAACTACAAGTATGATTATATATATTTTATTTAAAAAACAATATATATAAAATATATATATATTCTTTTTTTAATCAAAAAAATTTGGCAGGTAAGAAATATGCTTGGCGGGTAGATTCTTCCCATCTACCCGCCACTGGCCGGTGAGTCAAAAAGTTAATTTCGCTCCCTGCCCGCACCACTGCCTACAACCTGGGCAGAGAGTCAGAAAACATGGAGTACAAGGCTTCAGTCTATACTCTGCGCAAGGCTGTAAAACTTGCAAAACGGACATATGCTGATAAACTGGAGACACAAATGGCACAAAACGACACAAGAGGCTTATGGCGGGGACTGAGGACAATAACTGACTACAAAGTCAGCGCCCCCTCAATGGGGAGCGACGACGCCTCTCTCGCGGACAAACTCAACTCTTTCTACGCTCGGTTTGGTGTAGACAGTGTCGCCGCTAGCTCAACGGCTAGTGACGTCACTGGCGCACCGGCTGTTGTGGAGGGGGGGGGGGGCAACCGCGGGGGGCGGGGACGCTCTCTCATTGACGGTACACAGTGTGAGAAGAGCATTTATGCAGGTGAACACCAGAAAGGCTGCTGGCCCAGATGGAATAACAGGACGCATACTTAAGTCCTGTGCCAACCAGCTAGCCCCTGTGTTCACCGGAATATTTAATCAATCCCTGGCGGAGTCAGTGGTCCCTGCCTGCTTCAAGATGTCTACCATCATCCCTGTACCAAAGAAACCATCCCCAACATGTCTCAATGACTACAGACCGGTGGCACTCACCTCTGTGGCCATGAAATGTTTCGTGAGGCTGGTCAAGGATCACATTTGTGCCTCCCTCCCCAGTGATATGGACCCTATGCAATTTGCATACAGGCCAAACAGGTCCACTGACAATGCGGTCTCCCAAGTACTGCACAGCACCCTCTCTCACCTTGACCGCCAGAAGGGGGGCTATGTGAGACTGTTGTTCATTGACTACAGCTCAGCGTTCAACACCATAGTCCCCACCAGACTGGTGGACAAGCTGATCGAGCTGGGTCTGAGCTCCGCGCTGAGCGCCTGGATACTGGACTTTCTGAGCGAAAGGCCCCAGGCGGTCAGGGTGGGGGGTCAGACCTCCAACACCATCACCCTGAGCATCGGGTCCCCACAGGGCTGTGTTCTGAGCCCCCTGCTGTACTCACTATACACACACGACTGTGTGGCCAAGTTCAGCTCCAACTCCATAGTGAAGTTTGCGGACGACACAGTGGTGGTGGGGCTGATCTCGGACAACGACAAGAAGGCCTACCGGGAGGAGGTTGAGGTACTGGAACGCTGGTGCTAGGAAAACAGCCTGCTCCTGAACATTGGTAAAACCAAGGAGCTGATCGTGGATTATAGGAGAGGACAGCAGGAGAGACACACACACCACTGAGGATAAACAGGGCTACCGTGGACAGGGTGAGCAGCTTTAAGTACCTGGGGGTCCACATCTCAGAGGATCTGACATGGACAACACACATAGACTCAGTCGTAAAAAAGGCGAAGCAGCGCCTCTACCACCTGAGACAGTTAAGGAAGTTCAGAGTATCTGGGAAGATACTCCAGTCCTTCTACTCCGGAGCTGTAGAGAGCATCTTGACTGGAAACATCACTGCCTGGTATGGAAACAGCACGGCACAGGACAAGAAGGCCCTACAGAGAGTGGTGCGCTCAGCCGAGCGTACCACGGGTATTGCACTACCACCCCTGCAGGTTCTATACAACAAGAGGTGCAAATCCAGAGCCTGCAGAATAATGAAAGACCCACACCACCCCAACAACAGCCTGTTCATGCTGCTGAGGTCAGGCAGACGCCTGGGAACCCCAGTTACTAGGACAGAGAGACTTCGGCTCAGCTTCTTCCCACAGGCCATCAGAGCCTTGAACACTGAACTTTCCACACACAAGCACACATGAGCACACTAGCAGCCACTTTAACATGAGCAAGCACACACTCATGCTGCACACGCCCACACTTATGGCCACTAAGGAAAGGTCACTTTAAAAATAGTATAGTATAACCTGAGATTGTATAAAATAGCATGTACAGAAAGACACAGTGCCAATCCGTAGCTAACAGTGTATTGCACTACCAAAGACCTAGCGTGTCCTCCATGCTCTGTAAATAACTTATGTACAAATACCGATATGCCCTACTATGTTACTTGTTTATTGCACAATGTTGGTTTATTGGATTATATTATATGTTGTTACTAGGGGTGCACCGATATGAAAATTGGCCACCGATACCGATACCGATTGTTCAACTAACACAATCGGCCGATACCGATACCGATACCGATAATTGTGGCAAAAAATAAGTATCTTTAATTTTTTTTAATTTTTTTTAATTTTTTTTTTTAATTTTTTTTTAATTTTTTTAATGAAACTACTGTATATTTGTATGTGTGTTTGTATTTGTAGGCCTCTTTACTTACTTAAAAAAGGAAACATCAAGAAATATGTTTATGGTATCACTGATCCCTCTCCCAGTATCGTCTGGCGGCCTGCAGAGGGATACTATTTTCTCAACCAGAGCTTTCAACCAATGCAATGGAACCATTCTGGCGGCCTGCAGCGGGATACTATTCTCTCAACCAGAGCTTTCAACCAATGCAATGGAACCATTTTGATTGACAGTCGATTCGGCCAATTACGCCACACCGCTAGCACCCACCTCCTGCTTACCACCAAGCGTTTATTCATTTTTCTACTTCGGGGCATGCCGCCATTGATCTGCTTCTGCTTGCGAGAATGCGAGTCAAACTTAGAACCACAACAAGCTAATACGTTAGCTGCCCGGCAGTGCCCGCCGACCAGCGCGCTCCACAGGATGGCCAAACGAGACACAATGATTTTACTGCAACAAATTTTATAATAAAACAAAGCCTTTCTATACATTTGTCTGGTTGAAAACTTTATTAACAGATTGCAGAATGTGTAGTTGGGTACGGAATGAGCAACGGAATGTAACCGAGCAATGCACGGCTTGCTTGCTATCTTCGGGTAAATACTATGCTGATGTAATTGAACGTGTAACTAACTATAATAACATTAATGCCACAAAACGAATGTTTGTGTCATTTTAACAGCAGATACTTTCTTAAATGCCATCCTCCCGACAGAGCGGTGTTGATGGGGAGCTCTGATGGATTCGCTTGGTTGTGTTATTAACATTGAACAGCTAACCGAAAGCTAGGGTTAACTAATGTTAAAGGTTTAGCCATAACGTTACGTTGGCTAAAGTTGGGGCTATTCTTAATCCAGTAATAATGGCTGCAGACCTGCAAGCAAAGTACAGCAAGTTGGCAAAGGAGTATTCCAACGTAAATCACATTTTCACCAGTAACGTTAGTCTTCTGCCTCCCGGCTATGAACGGACTCGGAGTAATGCCTTGCTGCTATGGGTAATAATAATATGCTGATGTTATTGTCCGTGTAACACTAACTATATAACGTTAATGCCACAAAACGAATGCCTTGTTAATCATAAATAGTAACTTTGATGCAGTAGCTTGTGTGTGTGTGGGGGGGACGCGAGTGAATTTTTTTTTGCCTTTTGACGCTACACAAATGGATGGTTAGTTATCGGCGACTGCTATCGGCACATTTGAGCTTATCGGCCGATAGGCCGATAGCAGTCAACAAGGCACTTATCGGCCGATACCGATACCCGACCGATATATCGGTGCACCCCTAGTTGTTACTACTGTATTGCACATCGTTGCGGGCAAGACCACCCGCATTTCATTGTATACTTGTATGCCGTGACAAATAAAACTCTTGACTTGACTTACTTTTAGTCATATTGTATATTGCCTATATTTATTGTAACTTATATTATGACTATAGACTCATCTGCACCTTTGTGTATGGTTTATTTGATTAAAATTGTATAAGATTACATGTTTATTGCTCTCCTATTACCCTGACCATACCTGTACCCCCCCCCCCTGCTGATATGACGACTGAATCTCCCCAAGAGGATCACTAAAGGAATCTCCTGTCCAGTCCAGACGATAGAATGTTGTTAGCCCCTTTCGTGACTTTCGGTTCCGAAAGTCACGAAAGGGGCTAGAATGTTGTCTCCTCTGCGTGGGCGAGAGTCGAGACCCGTTTGCTGCCATCTCCTCCATCCCAACCTCGTCCTATTGATTGAAAACTTTATTAACAGATTGTAGAATGGGTACAATACAGTACAGCTCAATACACACAATTGTTAAGGGGATGCAGACCAGAGAAAGACTTTCGTCTTGTTTACATCAGGGTCCCCCATTTTCAATTCATCAGGACATATATGACATACATGACATATAGATAGTCAGTACTGCTACATCTATACATTTATGACATACCAGATTTGCAAATACAGTACTGTTTGTGATACAAAAGGAGTCAAGAAAAGGGAGTATACATTTGATGTAGAAACTGTACATTGGAGGAGGTTGGGTGGGGTTGTGTGGGGGGGGGTTGGGTACATTGGGATATTGACAACCATACTGGGTAATTTACATTGGAGGTGGTTGGGGGGGGGGGGGGGAGAAACACAGGCAAAACTGTACATTGGGGGGGGGGGGGGAGAGACACTGTACAAACAAGCAAAATTGTACATTGGACTATTGACAAAACCATACTAGGTAAATGACTGTACATTGGAGGGGGTTGGGTTAGGACATTTACAGGAGCCAGTTTTGAATTGCAGTCTCCCGTAGGTGTCCCTTGAGATTGGTTTTGAAAGTGGGTAGTGATCCACATTCCTTTACAGCTTTGGGTAGGGCATTCCACATTGATGTGGCATAATTGCGAAACGTGTTTAGTCCCTTATTTGAGCCGAATCTGGGTTTAACATGATTTGTGGAGCTCCCTCTGGTGTTGTGATCGTGGTATTCACTGACCTTTGGGAAGTATTTTGACATGTACATGGGTACAGAAAGACTCAGAAGGAGCTTCTATCCCCAGGCCATCAGGCTGCTAAACGAACAATAATCGCTAAACGAACAATAATCACTATGCAACAACCATCAAATGCACACAGCACACACACCCACACGCACACACTCACTCAAACAAACAACACACTGCAGCACCCACTCTCCACACTTTAGATCACACAAACACACTTACACTTTATATTTATTGATTAAGGATTTGCACTACAACTCGTACACCTACTGTGAATTGTACCTAAACTGCACCTCGTCCATTTATGCCTTGCACTATATAGTATTGTATATTAGTACACTGCACAGTATTGTATATTGTATGGTAACTACGTCTACGAACATTGTACATATGTCTAAACTGAACACTGTGACCTCTTTTTTTACTTCTAATTTTTACTATGTCTTTATTTCATACTTATCTTGTCATGCACAGTCTCTGGAGCGCAACAGTAAGAAGCATTTTGTACAAAAGTATTCTGTACTTCTGTATGACAACTATTAAAGAAACTTGAACCTTGGTCGTGTAGTGTATCTTGTAGGCCCATTGCAAGTTGCTGTACTCTGTCGTCTACTCTAAGCCATCCTAGGTTGTCAAAGTGGGCAGGGGTGAGGTGGGTTCTAGGAGTAAGGTCAAGCAGTAGTCTGACCAGTTTGTTTTGAGATGTTTGTAATTTTGTTTGTAGCGCCTTTGAGGTGCTTTGGTACCATGAGGTGCAAGCATAGTCGTAATGCATTAGCATAGCATAGCGTCTCAAGTAGTCGAAACAGTGGCTCGCTGAAACGCTCAACAGTTCAGATGTTCGGTCATTATTAGTAACAAGCTGAATAAACGCACATTTCTCTCTATACATAGAGTCGCACCAGTTTCTGAACTAACGTCACATATTCTCCCAAACGGATAACGTGGTAGGAAGTAGGAACGTAGCATTAGCATAGCAGCTTAGCTGTGTTAGCTGGTGCAGCTACCTCTGGTCAAGGCCCAGTCTGTATGGAAAAGTGGCAGAAACGCCCAACAGATCAGATGTGCGGTCAGTAGATGAATAAAAGCAGATTTTACTGTAAGAGGTCGAAATTAACCTACCTTTGTGTTACTTAGTAGAGTACAGGGGAGCGAGCGTTCTCCTACTCCAGGGACGAAGTGCCGAATTCGGACAATAGGGTCCAGCTACAATGCCTGTGGCAGCCACAGAGACCGCGCGCTGATTGGCGGAGAGGGGACGTCACTCCATGTTGGGTCTAGCCCCTCCCCCTTGACCAGGCTCGGTTGAGACGTGCGGTTGGAGAGAGCATAGATATAGATATCTATGGGAGAGAGTGCAAGAGAGGGTCGCTCACGGTCGCTCACGGCCGCAATAGGATAAATCTGCAGTGCCGCAGCCCCATACATGGAGGGGCCTGTATTGTGCGTTGGGGGCCCGTACTGTGCGGTGCACTACTGCGCATGCGGATGAGGGGGATGAATGAATGAATGAATGAATGAATGAATGAATGAATGAATGAATGAATGAATGAAAACTTTATTAACAGATTGCAGAATGGGTACAGTGCAGTACAGCTCAATACATACAATTGTTAAGGGGATGCAGACCAGAGAAAGACTTTCGACTTGTTTACATCAGGGTCCCCCATTTTCAATTCATCGTAACATATATGACATACATGACATACAGATAGACAGTACTGCTACATCTATACATTTATGACATACCAGATTTGCAATTACAGTACTGTATTTGTGATACAAAAAGAGTCCAGAAAGAAAAGAGTATATACATTAGGCGTAGAAACTGTACATTGGATTGGGTAGGTGGGGGGGGGACTGTACATTGGAGGTGGTTGGGGGGGGGGGGGGTTGGGTAGGAGTGGGGGGGGGGGGGGGTTGGGTAGGAGTGGGGGGGGGGGGTTGGGTAGGAGTGGGGGGGGGGGGGGGGGGTTGGGTAGGAGGGGTGGGTGGGGACTGTACATTGGAGGTGGTTGGGTGGGTGGGGGGGGGGGGGGGGGGTAGGAGGGGTGGGTGGGTAGGAGGGGTGGGTGGGGGACACTGTACAACTGTACAAACAACACTGTACATTGGATTATTGACAAGACCATACTTGGTAATTTACTGTACATTGGAGGGGGTTGTGTTCGGACATTTACAGGGGCCAGTTTCGAGTTGCAGTCTCCCTTAGGTGTTTTTTGAGAGTGTTTTTGAAAGTGGGTAGTGATTCACATTCCTTTACAGCTTTGGGTAGGGCGTTCCACATTGATGTGGCATAATTGCGAAACGTGTTTAGTCCCTTGTTTGAGCCGAATCTGGGTTTAACATGATTTGTGGAGCTCCCTCTGGTGTTGTGATCGTGGTATTCACTGACCTTTGGGAAGTATTTAGTCATGTACATGGGTACCTTGGTCGTGTAGTGTATCTTGTAGACCAGGCCCATTGCAAGTTGCTGTACTCTGTCGTCTACTCTAAGCCATCCTAGGTTGTCAAAGTGGGCAGGGGTGAGGTGGGTTCTAGGAGTAAGGTCAAGCAGTAGTCTGACCAGTTTGTTTTGAGATGTTTGTAATTTTGTTTTTAGCGCCTTTGAGGTGCTTTGGTACCATGAGGTGCAAGCATAGTCGTAGTACCCTTGAATGAGTGCTCCTGCTAGAGTCTTCAGGGTATTCTTGTTTACCAGTGAGGAGATCCGGTACAAGAAACGAGTTCGTTGGTTGACTTTTTTTATTACATTGGATGCCATTTTGTCACAGGAAAGATTTGCCTCTAGGATGGAACCCAGGTAGGTAATATCTTCTTTCCTTGTGACAATATTGTCACCCACTGTAACTGAGAAGCCGTCGGTCTTGCTGAGTTTGTTATTTGAACCGAAGAGAATGGACTCTGTTTTGCCCATGTGTAATGATAGTTTGTTATCAGCGAGCCATATGCAGATTTTGCTTAGTTCTGAGCTGAGGGTTTTTTCAACCTGTAATTTGTTCTTGTCAGAGACCAGCAGGGCTGAGTCGTCCGCAAACAGGAACAAGTTGCAGTCACAAGCTGACGACATGTCATTTGCATAAATTAGGAACAGTAGCGGACCTAGTATGCTTCCTTGTGGAACACCACAGTTTACTGTGAGGGGGGGGGATAGGGTACCGTTTACCTCCACCATCTGCTCTCTCCCCTCCAGGTAGGATTGCATCCAGCTCACTGATAGACTATCAAAACCAATTGCTTTTAGCTTGTCAATCAGAATGGTGTGATTGACAGTGTCGAAGGCCTTTTGTAGGTCCAGCATGACCATGCCGCAGTATTTGCCCGCGTCCACCTCTTGTTTGATGTGGTCGTTTAAATAGAGAAGGCATGTGTCAGTGGAGTGGGATGTTCTGAAGCCAGATTGGAATTCGTAGATTAGATTTTTTTCCGCAAGGTATTTTTCGACCTGTTCGTATACAATTTTTTCCATGACTTTCGAGATGGAGGTAAGGATAGAAACAGGGCGGTAGTTGCCTGGGTCTAATTTACTGCCTTTTTTGTGCAGAGGGGTCACTCTCGCAATTTTGAAGTCCTTGGGGACGTGTCCCTGTTTTATAGAGAGGTTTATTATGTGTGTGATGACTGGGGTGATGGCGGCTGCTGAGTCTCTGAGGAATTTGGAGGGGATGTTGTCATGGCCAGTGGCCTTGTTAGGTTGGAGGGCGCTCAGTTTTTTGAGTACCTCATCTGTTGTTACCATTTCCAGTTTGAAGTCGTCTTTGTGGACCCCTAGGTTTTTGTAGTAAGCTACTATGTGTTCTACCCCATAATGCCCTGAGTGGGAGGGTAGTTTGTTTACCAGTGTTGTGGCTATGTTTGTGAAGAAACTATTTAAGTAATTGGCTACATCCAGCTTTTCTGTGATGAGCGTGTTGTCCGTCTTTATGTTTATGTTTGAGAATCTGGTTTTAAGTTTTTTACTGCAGCCTAGTTGGTTATTGAGTAATTTCCAAAGTTCACACGGTTTGTTTTTGTTTTCCTCGGTTTTGTCATTGATGAATTTTTTCTTTGCTGTTTTGATCATGGAGTTTACATCATTTCTTAGTCTGTTTCTTTGCAGTTTGAGTTCAGTCACGTGGGCTTGGAGTTCACTGCTCGTGCTTATGTTAAGCTTTGACTGACTTTTACGAAACTCAGAGCATTTTTTGTCTCTGGTTTTCATAGCGGTCAGTATTTCAGCGTGCATCCACGGCTCAGCGCGATTTTTTACCCTGGTGGTTCTTAGGGGGGCCATGTTGTTTAGTATCGTTGAAAATTTGGTTTTGAAGCCAAGCCATGTTTCTTCAACCAGTGTACCATTGAGCTCATCTGACCAGTCCAGACCCTCCAGTTCAAGGTTAAAGGCCTCGCTAGAGTAGGTTTTTAGGTCTCTGGGGGGGGCCAGACCAGGCTGCAGAAACAAATTAGTGGGGGGGCATAACATTTTCTCGGGCGGGCACAATGGTTTTTCAACACAGGTTCCCTTTTTTATACGTTTCAGCTGGGACAGCGGCGCTGTGGCTTGCTTGGCGCTGCCCACAGTGCTGAACTAAACAGCAGAGAGGCAATTGAAAAATCTAATTTCTCTCCATCTTAAGAACTTTCACTTATACAAAAACAGACTGAACAGATATATATAGCAGACCTGCTGGGGCAGCGGACTGAGAGCAGGGGACACAAACAGGCTGGATAAGATGGTCAAGAAGGCCAGTAGCGTGGTTTGGGTGGAGCTGGACTCTAGCGAGGGTGGCGGAGAGGAGGAGCCTTGCTAAGCTCCAGGCCATCAGGGAAAACCCATCCCACCCACTATACACAGACAGTTGACTTTGATTGAAAAAAAAAAAAAAAAAAAAAATCTTTTTTTACCAGGGTGGGCACAGCTGACTCAGTGGGCGGGCCCGGCCCCCTAATGCCCGCCCATGGCGCCGGGACTGATGGGGGACCCTGATGTAAACAAGACGAAAGTCTTTCTCTGGTCTGCATCCCCTTAACAATTGTGTGTATTGAGCTGTACTGTATTGTACCCATTCTGCAATCTGTTAATAAAGTTTTCAATCAATCAATCAATCAATCTATCAATGGGACAAATATGATAAAAGGACATTGTAGGAGGTAAATGATACAAGTTTGGGGGGTAGGATTTGAATTTTATTTCTTTTCATTTTGTTTGTTTGTGTTTAGGTTTAAATTTTATTTGATTAGGTGGTGATGTTAGGGTTGGGTACTTTGTTTTGTTTGTTCTGGGATTGTTGTTTTCTTTGCTTTGCTGGGTTCTTGCCTTATCCTCGTTCTCGCGTCCTGTGGTTGGTTGGCGCGTCCTGTGGCTGGCGGAAGTTGCCAGTCAGCGGATTCTCCGGGGAGTGTGTATGTTCCATTTCCGCGTTGCCGTTTTGCGCTCTGATTGGCCTAGCGCGCGTATGAGCCGCGACAAGCTCCTCAGAAAGGCAGGAATAATAAACTCCGCTTATACAAATGGAAGTATTGATTTCGCCGTAACGAATCATTTAAAAAATATACCGTTAACTGGAATATGTTGTGCCTTTACACATATGTTGGATTATGTAATTGGTTTGTCATGACAAACCAATAAAAAATCGCGAATTAACCGGTGGCTACAACAACACACAGTAACTACATGCATCATTAATTCGCGATTTTTTATTGGTTTGTCATGACAAACCAATTACATAATCCAACATATGTGTAAAGGATGAATGAATGAATGAATGAATGAATGAAAACTTTATTTAACAGATTGCAGAATGGGTACAATACAGTACGGCTCAATACACACAATTGTTAAGGGGATGCAGACCAGAGAAAGAGTTACGTCTTGTTTACATCAGGGTCCCCCATGGTAACGTTATATAACTGCATTTAGAATCTAACAAGCTATTAACTTATGATAAACATTAACTAAAGATTGCTACATAAAATACCACTATTGACTACATCCATGAGTGGTCTGCTAATGCGTTAAAATGTAAAAAAAAATGCAGTAAGTAAATAAAGTAAAGTAAACTTACCAGCGAGTGCCGCCTCGGCAACAATGAAATGCATGGCGTTGAGCTGAAAGCTTGAACTACGTACCGCCCATGAGGCGCTTTACTTCCGCATTCCACGATAACAACGCAGTCCTATGGGAGTGTCTGAACTCTCAATTATACGGCTCTGGGTTTGGTGTGTCTCAGAGCCGAATAGACCACCGCAACACTTCCGGGATTCTGAAATCGGGGAGGAGATAGCGGGGGAGCATATGAACAGGGGCGGACCTAGCACATTTGGCGCCCTAGGCGAGATTCACCACTGGCTTTTGCCTCTTCATAGTTCTCTAACGTTAGTCTTTCTTTCCACAACGCTCAATTCTATAAACACTTGACCGATACCCATCAATGCACAGCGCTCTAGCATGTTCTGACTGTGAACACCTAAAGCTGAGGCTCAGACCGACCGACCGTTTTAGATTTTTGGCTCATTTTCCCTTATGTTAGAATTTTTTTTATGTAAAAATAATGGTTGCAGATATAGAGGGGGGCGCCAAAACTGCACAGAGAAAAAAAAAATTAAAAAAAAAAAAAAAAAAAAAAATCTTTTTTGGCGCCCCCCTCTGGGTGGCGCTCTAGGCGACCGCCTATATCGCCTGTAGGAAGGTCCGCCCCTGCATATGAATGAATGTGGATGAGAGCCGTGATGTAAGTGGTTGCAGATACGGCTGTGGGGGGCGCTAGAGACATGATCCAATAGACTTTTATGCGCCTGAGTCTCCTGAACACGGCGTGACCCAGAACTAAATCGGCAGAGAAAAGGCCCATTTTAAAGCACCTATTCCGCATGCACATGCGCAGAGTGCCCATGGAGTCTGGACGACGCGAGATGACGCACAAATGAATGTGGACTGTTCCATCAGAGGGCGGAGCTTCGGTGGTAATGTGAGTGGCTACAGACCGCTGCACTTAAATATAAACATTAGTCTACCTGGAGACTCAATGAGGTAATTGTAGATGTTACCATAAGACGCGTCTGGCCATTTAGTGGGATCATTTTTTCATTATCCTGTTCGGCTGAAAGGACACTGGCCCCCGAAGCTCCGCCCTCTGATGGAACAGTCCACATTCATTCGTGCGTCATCTCGCGTCGTCCAGACTCCATGGGCAATCTGCGCATGTGCATGGAGAATAGGTGCTTTAAAATGGGCTTTTTCTCTGCCGATTTAGTTCTGATCGATTAGGAATGGGTCGTGCCGTGTTCAGGAGATTGAGGCGCATAAACGTCTATTCGATCATGTCTCTAGCACCCCCACAGCCGTATCTGCAACCACTTACATCACGGCTCTCATCCACATTCATTCATTTGCTCCCCCGCTATCTCCTCCCCGATTTCAATGTAACGCGGAAGTGTAGTGGTCTATACCATAGATATAGAACACTAGATAGCTTAAGGCGGAGTCACCAGCGTCACTGAACCGCCGCCATCTTGCTCGAGTCAGCCTTGAGTGAGAGTGAGTGAGCTGCACAGACAAAAATACTCATAACTCGCTGAAATATTGACGGATTTACAAACGGGTTGGTTTGCTATAAATGTAGTTATGATACTGCATACTTATAAAAAAAAATTTTAAAGATGTTTTTTTTTACAAACCGCTTGAATCCGTCAATATTTCAGCGAGTTATGAGTATTTTTGTCTGTGCAGCTCACTCACTCTCACTCAAGGCTGACTCGAGCAAGATGGCGGCGGTTCATTGACGTCGCTCTCCATTGGCCGGCAGCGCGGGTAAGCTATCTAGTGTTCTATATATATCTATGGTCTATACGGCTCTGGTGTGTCTGAACCCATAGATAGAACACTAGATAGCTTAAGGCGGAGTCACCAGCGTCGCTGAACCGCCGCCTTCTTGCCCCAGTCAGCCTTTCTGTTACGTTCTATGGTAGCTGTTGGAGGGTGAGTGATCTGCACAGACAAAAATACTCATAACTCGCTGAAATATTGACGGATTTACAAACGGTTTGGTTTATTACAAGCATTATTAACATGGCTATGATTCAAGCAGTTTGTAAAAAAACATCTTTAGATACATTTATGATGCATATAAGTATGCAGTATCATAACTACATCTTTGATGTTTATAGCAAACCAACCCGTTTGAAAATCGGTAAAGAATTGAGCAATCTATGGTTATTTAAATAGTACATGCACCATAGACATTAATGTTATCAGTAGCTGAGCTGCCTGGGGGCAAGATGGCCGCCCTACGACGTCGTCGCTCTCCATTGGCCGGCAGCGCGGGTAAGCTATCTAGTGTTCTATATATATCTATGTCTGAACCAGTCTGAACCAGTCTGAACGCACCCGCCGCGACGACCGCATGAATATATACGAGATGAGCTGAACTCCGCCTGATAAACGCTTATAAAAGTTGTAATTCGTGTTTTAAACGTTATCTACTTGTTGCTACATGTTCCGTAAAACATTCCACTCATCCTGTGTACATTGTGTTCGGATCCAAGACCACTAACCCACTTTGTATTAGTTTAGTCTGGGAGAAAGTAGGTTAACGCTAGCTCCTGTACAGCTAGCTACTAGCTCCTGTTAGCTCTCTCTCCTCTCAGCTCCAGAGCTCCAGCTGACTGCAGTCAAGTTCTGTTCTGTTGATCAGCTGGAACCAAGCTGCTTCACACCAAACCCAGTGATGTGCATCTGATGTGTGGAACACAGGTATGGAGATGTTTGTGTCTGTTTCTTTTCAACACGTTGTTCTATGTGGAATGAAAGGCTGTAGGCCTAGTAGCCTTCTAGCTAATCCACAACAGTTTGATTGATTGATTGATTGATTGAAAAGTTTATTAACAGATTGCAGAATGGGTACAGTACAGTACCGCTCAATACATACAATTGTTAAGGGGATGCAGACCAGAGAAAGACTTTCGTCTTGTTTACATCAGGGTCCCCCATTTTCAATTCATCATAACATATATGACATACAGATAGACAGTACTGCTACATCTATACATTTATGACATATCAGATTTGCAAATACAGTACTGTTTGTGATACAAAAGTGTCCAGAAAAGGAGTGTATATACATTTGGCGTAGAAACTGTACATTGGAGGAGGTTGGTTGGGTGACTGCGGTCAAGTGAGCCGTCTTTTGCTTTTGCGTGGTCAAGTGAGCCGCTCTTGTTTTTCGAGTGCGCGATTAGTTCCAGGTTTACGGTAATGCATTCAAACAACCCTGGGACGCTGTTGTAATGAACCGACGTGACTTTTGAACACAGTCTCGCAAGTAGATCTTACATAAATACTTAATATGACATTGAATGCGCATCGAATCAATAGGACGTTTAGTCTAATCAATAGGACGTTTCGTATGTGCAGTATTATTGAACATCGAATCAATAGGACGCGCAGTATATTCGACCACTAAACTAAAGCTACAGACAATTCCACAGAGGAACACTTCCGGTGAGGATTTCAAAGTAAAGGATGGCATGTGGTTCATTTCTTATTATTTCATAAGTAGTTTATTACACTGCCATGTTTGTACTTAATACTTCTCAAGACTACTTGCACAAATAATACTAACTACTTTTACTGTGTACTTTGAGTAATTTGAGTTTCAAAGTCCTTTTTATAGAACAATGAGTATTTTCGACTAACTTTGATGTGGGATAAAAAAAAGATTTTCCCATAAGCACTTTATGAAACTGCCATGGTTGTACTTAGTACCTCTTAGACTACTTGTACAAATTATATGAAATATTTTTACTGTGTACTTTTTGAGTAATTTCAGTTTTAAAGTCCTCAGAATCAGCATTTTCGACTAACTTTGATGTGGGATAAAAAAAGATTTTCCCATAAGCACTTTATGAAACTGCCATGGTTGTACTTAGTACCTCTTAGACTACCTGTACAAATTATATGAAATATTTTTACTGTGTACTTTTTGAGTAATTTGAGTTTCAAAGTCCTCAGAATCAGCATTTTCGACTAACTTTGATGTGGGATAAAAAAAGATTTTCCCATAAGCACTTTATGAAACTGCCATGGTTGTACTTAGTACCTCTTAGACTACTTGTACAAATTATATGAAATATTTTTACTGTGTACTTTTTGAGTAATTTGAGTTTCAAAGTCCTCAGAATCAGCATTTTCGACTAACTTTGATGTGGTATAAAAAAAGATTTTCCCATAAGCACTTTATGAAACTTCCATGGTTGTACTTAGTACCTCTTAGACTACTTGTACAAATTATATGAAATATTTTTACTGTGTACTTTTTGAGTAATTTCAGTTTTAAAGTCCTCAGAATCAGCATTTTCGACTAACTTTGATGTGGGATAAAAAAAGATTTTCCCATAAGCACTTTATGAAACTGCCATGGTTGTACTTAGTACCTCTTAGACTACCTGTACAAATTATATGAAATATTTTTACTGTGTACTTTTTGAGTAATTTCAGTTTTAAAGTCCCCAGAATCAGCATTTTCGACTAACTTTGATGTGGTATAAAAAAAGATTTTCCCATAAGCACTTTATGAAACTTCCATGGTTGTACTTAGTACCTCTTAGACTACTTGTACAAATTATATGAAATATTTTTACTGTGTACTTTTTGAGTAATTTCAGTTTTAAAGTCCTCAGAATCAGCATTTTCGACTAACTTTGATGTGGGATAAAAAAAGATTTTCCCATAAGCACTTTATGAAACTGCCATGGTTGTACTTAGTACCTCTTAGACTACTTGTACAAATTATATGAAATATTTTTACTGTGTACTTTTTGAGTAATTTGAGTTTCAAAGTCCTCAGAATCAGCATTTTCGACTAACTTTGATGTGGTATAAAAAAAGATTTTCCCATAAGCACTTTATGAAACTTCCATGGTTGTACTTAGTACCTCTTAGACTACTTGTACAAATTATATGAAATATTTTTACTGTGTACTTTTTGAGTAATTTCAGTTTTAAAGTCCTCAGAATCAGCATTTTCGACTAACTTTGATGTGGGATAAAAAAAGATTTTCCCATAAGCACTTTATGAAACTGCCATGGTTGTACTTAGTACCTCTTAGACTACCTGTACAAATTATATGAAATATTTTTACTGTGTACTTTTTGAGTAATTTCAGTTTTAAAGTCCCCAGAATCAGCATTTTCGACTAACTTTGATGTGGGATAAAAAAAGATTTTCCCATAAGCACTTTATGAAACTGCCATGGTTGTACTTAGTACCTCTTAGACTACTTGTACAAATTATATGAAATATTTTTACTGTGTACTTTTTGAGTAATTTCAGTTTTAAAGTCCTCAGAATCAGCATTTTCGACTAACTTTGATGTGGGATAAAAAAAGATTTTCCCATAAGCACTTTATGAAACTGCCATGGTTGTACTTAGTACCTCTTAGACTACTTGTACAAATTATATGAAATATTTTTACTGTGTACTTTTTGAGTAATTTCAGTTTTAAAGTCCTCAGAATCAGCATTTTCGACTAACTTTGATGTGGGATAAAAAAAGATTTTCCCATAAGCACTTTATGAAACTGCCATGGTTGTACTTAGTACCTCTTAGACTACTTGTACAAATTATATGAAATATTTTTACTGTGTACTTTTTGAGTAATTTGAGTTTCAAAGTCCTCAGAATCAGCATTTTCGACTAACTTTGATGTGGGATAAAAAAAGATTTTCCCATAAGCACTTTATGAAACTGCCATGGTTGTACTTAGTACCTCTTAGACTACTTGTACAAATTATATGAAATATTTTTACTGTGTACTTTTTGAGTAATTTGAGTTTCAAAGTCCTCAGAATCAGCATTTTCGACTAACTTTGATGTTGGATAAAAACAATTCTTCCCATAAGCACTTTATGAAACTGCCATGGTTGTACTTAGTACCTCTTAGACTACCTGTACAAATTATATGAAATATTTTTACTGTGTACTTTTTGAGTAATTTCAGTTTTAAAGTCCTCAGAATCAGCATTTTCGACTAACTTTGATGTTGGATAAAAACAATTCTTCCCATAAGCACTTTATGAAACTGCCATGGTTGTACTTAGTACCTCTTAGACTACCTGTACAAATTATATGAAATATTTTTACTGTGTACTTTTTGAGTAATTTGAGTTTCAAAGTCCCCAGAATCAGCATTTTCGACTAACTTTGATGTGGTATAAAAAAAGATTTTCCCATAAGCACTTTATGAAACTGCCATGGTTGTACTTAGTACCTCTTAGACTACTTGTACAAATTATATGAAATATTTTTACTGTGTACTTTGAGTAATTTGAGTTTCAAAGTCCTCAGAATCAGCATTTTCGACTAACTTTGATGTTGGATAAAAACAATTCTTCCCATAAGCACTTTATGAAACTGCCATGGTTGTACTTAGTACCTCTTAGACTACCTGTACAAATTATATGAAATATTTTTACTGCGTACTTTTTGAGTAATTTCAGTTTTAAAGTCCTCAGAATCAGCATTTTCGACTAACTTTGATGTGGGATAAAAAAAGATTTTCCCATAAGCACTTTATGAAACTGCCATGGTTGTACTTAGTACCTCTTAGACTACTTGTACAAATTATATGAAATATTTTTACTGTGTACTTTTTGAGTAATTTGAGTTTCAAAGTCCTCAGAATCAGCATTTTCGACTAACTTTGATGTTGGATAAAAACAATTCTTCCCATAAGCACTTTATGAAACTGCCATGGTTGTACTTAGTACCTCTTAGACTACCTGTACAAATTATATGAAATATTTTTACTGCGTACTTTTTGAGTAATTTCAGTTTTAAAGTCCTCAGAATCAGCATTTTCGACTAACTTTGATGTGGGATAAAAAAAGATTTTCCCATAAGCACTTTATGAAACTGCCATGGTTGTACTTAGTACCTCTTAGACTACTTGTACAAATTATATGAAATATTTTTACTGTGTACTTTTTGAGTAATTTCAGTTTCAAAGTCCTCAGAATCAGCATTTTCGACTAAATTTGATATTGGATAAAAACAATTCTTCCCATAAGCACTTTATGAAACTGCCATGGTTGTACTTAGTACCTCTTAGACTACCTGTACAAATTATATGAAATATTTTTACTGTGTACTTTTTGAGTAATTTGAGTTTCAAAGTCCCCAGAATCAGCATTTTCGACTAACTTTGATGTGGTATAAAAAAAGATTTTCCCATAAGCACTTTATGAAACTGCCATGGTTGTACTTAGTACCTCTTAGACTACTTGTACAAATTATATGAAATATTTTTACTGTGTACTTTTTGAGTAATTTGAGTTTCAAAGTCCTCAGAATCAGCATTTTCAACTAACTTTGATGTGGGATAAAAAAAGATTTTCCCATAAGCACTTTATGAAACTGCCATGGTTGTACTTAGTACCTCTTAGACTACTTGTACAAATTATATGAAATATTTTTACTGTGTACTTTTTGAGTAATTTGAGTTTCAAAGTCCTCAGAATCAGCATTTTCGACTAACTTTGATGTTGGATAAAAACAATTCTTCCCATAAGCACTTTATGAAACTGCCATGGTTGTACTTAGTACCTCTTAGACTACCTGTACAAATTATATGAAATATTTTTACTGCGTACTTTTTGAGTAATTTCAGTTTTAAAGTCCTCAGAATCAGCATTTTCGACTAACTTTGATGTGGGATAAAAAAAGATTTTCCCATAAGCACTTTATGAAACTGCCATGGTTGTACTTAGTACCTCTTAGACTACTTGTACAAATTATATGAAATATTTTTACTGTGTACTTTTTGAGTAATTTGAGTTTCAAAGTCCTCAGAATCAGCATTTTCGACTAACTTTGATGTGGTATAAAAAAAGATTTTCCCATAAGCACTTTATGAAACTCCCATGGTTGTACTTAGTACCTCTTAGACTACTTGTACAAATTATATGAAATATTTTTACTGTGTACTTTTTGAGTAATTTCAGTTTTAAAGTCCTCAGAATCAGCATTTTCGACTAACTTTGATGTGGGATAAAAAAAGATTTTCCCATTAGCACTTTATGAAACTGCCATGGTTGTACTTAGTACCTCTTAGACTACCTGTACAAATTATATGAAATATTTTTACTGTGTACTTTTTGAGTAATTTCAGTTTTAAAGTCCCCAGAATCAGCATTTTCGACTAACTTTGATGTGGGATAAAAAAAGATTTTCCCATAAGCACTTTATGAAACTGCCATGGTTGTACTTAGTACCTCTTAGACTACTTGTACAAATTATATGAAATATTTTTACTGTGTACTTTTTGAGTAATTTCAGTTTTAAAGTCCTCAGAATCAGCATTTTCGACTAACTTTGATGTGGGATAAAAAAAGATTTTCCCATAAGCACTTTATGAAACTGCCATGGTTGTACTTAGTACCTCTTAGACTACTTGTACAAATTATATGAAATATTTTTACTGTGTACTTTTTGAGTAATTTCAGTTTTAAAGTCCTCAGAATCAGCATTTTCGACTAACTTTGATGTGGGATAAAAAAAGATTTTCCCATAAGCACTTTATGAAACTGCCATGGTTGTACTTAGTACCTCTTAGACTACTTGTACAAATTATATGAAATATTTTTACTGTGTACTTTTTGAGTAATTTGAGTTTCAAAGTCCTCAGAATCAGCATTTTCGACTAACTTTGATGTGGGATAAAAAAAGATTTTCCCATAAGCACTTTATGAAACTGCCATGGTTGTACTTAGTACCTCTTAGACTACTTGTACAAATTATATGAAATATTTTTACTGTGTACTTTTTGAGTAATTTGAGTTTCAAAGTCCTCAGAATCAGCATTTTCGACTAACTTTGATGTTGGATAAAAACAATTCTTCCCATAAGCACTTTATGAAACTGCCATGGTTGTACTTAGTACCTCTTAGACTACCTGTACAAATTATATGAAATATTTTTACTGTGTACTTTTTGAGTAATTTCAGTTTTAAAGTCCTCAGAATCAGCATTTTCGACTAACTTTGATGTTGGATAAAAACAATTCTTCCCATAAGCACTTTATGAAACTGCCATGGTTGTACTTAGTACCTCTTAGACTACCTGTACAAATTATATGAAATATTTTTACTGCGTACTTTTTGAGTAATTTCAGTTTTAAAGTCCTCAGAATCAGCATTTTCGACTAACTTTGATGTGGGATAAAAAAAGATTTTCCCATAAGCACTTTATGAAACTGCCATGGTTGTACTTAGTACCTCTTAGACTACTTGTACAAATTATATGAAATATTTTTACTGTGTACTTTTTGAGTAATTTCAGTTTCAAAGTCCTCAGAATCAGCATTTTCGACTAAATTTGATATTGGATAAAAACAATTCTTCCCATAAGCACTTTATGAAACTGCCATGGTTGTACTTAGTACCTCTTAGACTACCTGTACAAATTATATGAAATATTTTTACTGTGTACTTTTTGAGTAATTTCAGTTTTAAAGTCCTCAGAATCAGCATTTTCGACTAACTTTGATGTGGGATAAAAAAAGATTTTCCCATAAGCACTTTATGAAACTGCCATGGTTGTACTTAGTACCTCTTAGACTACCTGTACAAATTATATGAAATATTTTTACTGTGTACTTTTTGAGTAATTTCAGTTTTAAAGTCCTCAGAATCAGCATTTTCGACTAACTTTGATGTTGGATAAAAACAATTCTTCCCATAAGCACTTTATGAAACTGCCATGGTTGTACTTAGTACCTCTTAGACTACATGTACAAATTATATGAAATATTTTTACTGTGTACTTTTTGAGTAATTTGAGTTTCAAAGTCCCCAGAATCAGCATTTTCGACTAACTTTGATGTGGGATAAAAAAAGATTTTCCCATAAGCACCTTATGAAACTGCCATGGTTGTACTTAGTACCTCTTAGACTACTTGTACAAATTATATGAAATATTTTTACTGTGTACTTTTTGAGTAATTTCAGTTTCAAAGTCCTCAGAATCAGCATTTTCGACTAACTTTGATGTTGGATAAAAACAATTCTTCCCATAAGCACTTTATGAAACTGCCATGGTTGTACTTAGTACCTCTTAGACTACCTGTACAAATTATATGAAATATTTTTACTGTGTACTTTTTGAGTAATTTCAGTTTTAAAGTCCTCAGAATCAGCATTTTCGACTAACTTTGATGTGGGATAAAAAAAGATTTTCCCATAAGCACTTGATGAAACTGCCATGGTTGTACTTAGTACCTCTTAGACTACCTGTACAAATTATATGAAATATTTTTACTGTGTACTTTTTGAGTAATTTCAGTTTTAAAGTCCTCAGAATCAGCATTTTCGACTAACTTTGATGTTGGATAAAAACAATTCTTCCCATAAGCACTTTATGAAACTGCCATGGTTGTACTTAGTACCTCTTAGACTACATGTACAAATTATATGAAATATTTTTACTGTGTACTTTTTGAGTAATTTGAGTTTCAAAGTCCCCAGAATCAGCATTTTCGACTAACTTTGATGTGGGATAAAAAAAGATTTTCCCATAAGCACTTTATGAAACTGCCATGGTTGTACTTAGTACCTCTTAGACTACTTGTACAAATTATATGAAATATTTTTACTGTGTACTTTTTGAGTAATTTGTTTCAAAGTCCTCAGAATCAGCATTTTCGACTAACTTTGATGTTGGATAAAAACAATTCTTCCCATAAGCACTTTATGAAACTGCCATGGTTGTACTTAGTACCTCTTAGACTACCTGTACAAATTATATGAAATATTTTTACTGTGTACTTTTTGAGTAATTTCAGTTTTAAAGTCCTCAGAATCAGCATTTTCGACTAACTTTGATGTGGGATAAAAAAAGATTTTCCCATAAGCACTTGATGAAACTGCCATGGTTGTACTTAGTACCTCTTAGACTACCTGTACAAATTATATGAAATATTTTTACTGTGTACTTTTTGAGTAATTTCAGTTTTAAAGTCCTCAGAATCAGCATTTTCGACTAACTTTGATGTGGGATAAAAAAAGATTTTCCCATAAGCACTTTATGAAACTGCCATGGTTGTACTTAGTACCTCTTAGACTACCTGTACAAATTATATGAAATATTTTTACTGTGTACTTTTTGAGTAATTTGAGTTTCAAAGTCCTCAGAATCAGCATTTTCGACTAACTTTGATGTGGGATAAAAAAAGATTTTCCCATAAGCACTTTATGAAACTGCCATGGTTGTACTTAGTACCTCTTAGACTACTTGTACAAATTATATGAAATATTTTTACTGTGTACTTTTTGAGTAATTTGAGTTTCAAAGTCCTCAGAATCAGCATTTTCGACTAACTTTGATGTGGTATAAAAAAAGATTTTCCCATAAGCACTTTGTGAAACTTCCATGGTTGTACTTAGTACCTCTTAGACTACTTGTACAAATTATATGAAATATTTTGACTGTGTACTTTTTGAGTAATTTCAGTTTTAAAGTCCTCAGAATCAGCATTTTCGACTAACTTTGATGTGGGATAAAAAAAGATTTTCCCATAAGCACTTTATGAAACTGCCATGGTTGTACTTAGTACCTCTTAGACTACCTGTACAAATTATATGAAATATTTTTACTGTGTACTTTTTGAGTAATTTCAGTTTTAAAGTCCCCAGAATCAGCATTTTCGACTAACTTTGATGTGGTATAAAAAAAGATTTTCCCATAAGCACTTTATGAAACTTCCATGGTTGTACTTAGTACCTCTTAGACCACTTGTACAAATTATATGAAATATTTTTACTGTGTACTTTTTGAGTAATTTCAGTTTTAAAGTCCTCAGAATCAGCATTTTCGACTAACTTTGATGTGGGATAAAAAAAGATTTTCCCATAAGCACTTTATGAAACTGCCATGGTTGTACTTAGTACCTCTTAGACTACTTGTACAAATTATATGAAATATTTTTACTGTGTACTTTTTGAGTAATTTGAGTTTCAAAGTCCTCAGAATCAGCATTTTCGACTAACTTTGATGTGGTATAAAAAAGATTTTCCCATAAGCACTTTATGAAACTTCCATGGTTGTACTTAGTACCTCTTAGACTACTTGTACAAATTATATGAAATATTTTTACTGTGTACTTTTTGAGTAATTTCAGTTTTAAAGTCCTCAGAATCAGCATTTTCGACTAACTTTGATGTGGGATAAAAAAAGATTTTCCCATAAGCACTTTATGAAACTGCCATGGTTGTACTTAGTACCTCTTAGACTACCTGTACAAATTATATGAAATATTTTTACTGTGTACTTTTTGAGTAATTTCAGTTTTAAAGTCCCCAGAATCAGCATTTTCGACTAACTTTGATGTGGGATAAAAAAAGATTTTCCCATAAGCACTTTATGAAACTGCCATGGTTGTACTTAGTACCTCTTAGACTACTTGTACAAATTATATGAAATATTTTTACTGTGTACTTTTTGAGTAATTTCAGTTTTAAAGTCCTCAGAATCAGCATTTTCGACTAACTTTGATGTGGGATAAAAAAAGATTTTCCCATAAGCACTTTATGAAACTGCCATGGTTGTACTTAGTACCTCTTAGACTACTTGTACAAATTATATGAAATATTTTTACTGTGTACTTTTTGAGTAATTTCAGTTTTAAAGTCCTCAGAATCAGCATTTTCGACTAACTTTGATGTGGGATAAAAAAAGATTTTCCCATAAGCACTTTATGAAACTGCCATGGTTGTACTTAGTACCTCTTAGACTACTTGTACAAATTATATGAAATATTTTTACTGTGTACTTTTTGAGTAATTTGAGTTTCAAAGTCCTCAGAATCAGCATTTTCGACTAACTTTGATGTTGGATAAAAACAATTCTTCCCATAAGCACTTTATGAAACTGCCATGGTTGTACTTAGTACCTCTTAGACTACCTGTACAAATTATATGAAATATTTTTACTGTGTACTTTTTGAGTAATTTGAGTTTCAAAGTCCCCAGAATCAGCATTTTCGACTAACTTTGATGTGGTATAAAAAAAGATTTTCCCATAAGCACTTTATGAAACTGCCATGGTTGTACTTAGTACCTCTTAGACTACTTGTACAAATTATATGAAATATTTTTACTGTGTACTTTTTGAGTAATTTCAGTTTTAAAGTCCTCAGAATCAGCATTTTCGACTAACTTTGATGTTGGATAAAAACAATTCTTCCCATAAGCACTTTACGAAACTGCCATGGTTGTACTTAGTACCTCTTAGACTACCTGTACAAATTATATGAAATATTTTTACTGTGTACTTTTTGAGTAATTTGAGTTTCAAAGTCCCCAGAATCAGCATTTTCGACTAACTTTGATGTGGTATAAAAAAAGATTTTCCCATAAGCACTTTATGAAACTGCCATGGTTGTACTTAGTACCTCTTAGACTACTTGTACAAATTATATGAAATATTTTTACTGTGTACTTTTTGAGTAATTTGAGTTTCAAAGTCCTCAGAATCAGCATTTTCGACTAACTTTGATGTGGGATAAAAAAAGATTTTCCCATAAGCACTTTATGAAACTGCCATGGTTGTACTTAGTACCTCTTAGACTACTTGTACAAATTATATGAAATATTTTTACTGTGTACTTTTTGAGTAATTTGAGTTTCAAAGTCCTCAGAATCAGCATTTTCGACTAACTTTGATGTTGGATAAAAACAATTCTTCCCATAAGCACTTTATGAAACTGCCATGGTTGTACTTAGTACCTCTTAGACTACCTGTACAAATTATATGAAATATTTTTACTGCGTACTTTTTGAGTAATTTCAGTTTTAAAGTCCTCAGAATCAGCATTTTCGACTAACTTTGATGTGGGATAAAAAAAGATTTTCCCATAAGCACTTTATGAAACTGCCATGGTTGTACTTAGTACCTCTTAGACTACCTGTACAAATTATATGAAATATTTTTACTGTGTACTTTTTGAGTAATTTCAGTTTTAAAGTCCTCAGAATCAGCATTTTCGACTAACTTTGATGTTGGATAAAAACAATTCTTCCCATAAGCACTTTATGAAACTGCCATGGTTGTACTTAGTACCTCTTAGACTACCTGTACAAATTATATGAAATATTTTTACTGTGTACTTTTTGAGTAATTTCAGTTTTAAAGTCCTCAGAATCAGCATTTTCGACTAACTTTGATGTGGGATAAAAAAAGATTTTCCCATAAGCACTTTATGAAACTGCCATGGTTGTACTTAGTACCTCTTAGACTACCTGTACAAATTATATGAAATATTTTTACTGTGTACTTTTTGAGTAATTTCAGTTTTAAAGTCCCCAGAATCAGCATTTTCGACTAACTTTGATGTGGGATAAAAAAAGATTTTCCCATAAGCACTTTATGAAACTGCCATGGTTGTACTTAGTACCTCTTAGACTACTTGTACAAATTATATGAAATATTTTTACTGTGTACTTTTTGAGTAATTTCAGTTTTAAAGTCCTCAGAATCAGCATTTTCGACTAACTTTGATGTGGGATAAAAAAAGATTTTCCCATAAGCACTTTATGAAACTGCCATGGTTGTACTTAGTACCTCTTAGACTACTTGTACAAATTATATGAAATATTTTTACTGTGTACTTTTTGAGTAATTTCAGTTTTAAAGTCCTCAGAATCAGCATTTTCGACTAACTTTGATGTGGGATAAAAAAAGATTTTCCCATAAGCACTTTATGAAACTGCCATGGTTGTACTTAGTACCTCTTAGACTACTTGTACAAATTATATGAAATATTTTTACTGTGTACTTTTTGAGTAATTTGAGTTTCAAAGTCCTCAGAATCAGCATTTTCGACTAACTTTGATGTGGGATAAAAAAAGATTTTCCCATAAGCACTTTATGAAACTGCCATGGTTGTACTTAGTACCTCTTAGACTACTTGTACAAATTATATGAAATATTTTTACTGTGTACTTTTTGAGTAATTTGAGTTTCAAAGTCCTCAGAATCAGCATTTTCGACTAACTTTGATGTTGGATAAAAACAATTCTTCCCATAAGCACTTTATGAAACTGCCATGGTTGTACTTAGTACCTCTTAGACTACCTGTACAAATTATATGAAATATTTTTACTGCGTACTTTTTGAGTAATTTCAGTTTTAAAGTCCTCAGAATCAGCATTTTCGACTAACTTTGATGTGGGATAAAAAAAGATTTTCCCATAAGCACTTTATGAAACTGCCATGGTTGTACTTAGTACCTCTTAGACTACTTGTACAAATTATATGAAATATTTTTACTGTGTACTTTTTGAGTAATTTCAGTTTCAAAGTCCTCAGAATCAGCATTTTCGACTAAATTTGATGTTGGATAAAAACAATTCTTCCCATAAGCACTTTATGAAACTGCCATGGTTGTACTTAGTACCTCTTAGACTACCTGTACAAATTATATGAAATATTTTTACTGTGTACTTTTTGAGTAATTTCAGTTTTAAAGTCCTCAGAATCAGCATTTTCAACTAACTTTGATGTGGGATAAAAAAAGATTTTCCCATAAGCACTTTATGAAACTGCCATGGTTGTACTTAGTACCTCTTAGACTACCTGTACAAATTATATGAAATATTTTTACTGCATACTTTTTGAGTAATTTCAGTTTTAAAGTCCTCAGAATCAGCATTTTCGACTAACTTTGATGTGGGATAAAAAAAGATTTTCCCATAAGCACTTTATGAAACTGCCATGGTTGTACTTAGTACCTCTTAGACTACTTGTACAAATTATATGAAATATTTTTACTGTGTACTTTTTGAGTAATTTCAGTTTCAAAGTCCTCAGAATCAGCATTTTCGACTAACTTTGATGTTGGATAAAAACAATTCTTCCCATAAGCACTTTATGAAACTGCCATGGTTGTACTTAGTACCTCTTAGACTACCTGTACAAATTATATGAAATATTTTTACTGTGTACTTTTTGAGTAATTTCAGTTTTAAAGTCCTCAGAATCAGCATTTTCGACTAACTTTGATGTGGGATAAAAAAAGATTTTCCCATAAGCACTTTATGAAACTGCCATGGTTGTACTTAGTACCTCTTAGACTACCTGTACAAATTATATGAAATATTTTTACTGTGTACTTTTTGAGTAATTTCAGTTTTAAAGTCCCCAGAATCAGCATTTTCGACTAACTTTGATGTGGGATAAAAAAAGATTTTCCCATAAGCACTTTATGAAACTGCCATGGTTGTACTTAGTACCTCTTAGACTACTTGTACAAATTATATGAAATATTTTTACTGTGTACTTTTTGAGTAATTTCAGTTTTAAAGTCCTCAGAATCAGCATTTTCGACTAACTTTGATGTGGGATAAAAAAAGATTTTCCCATAAGCACTTTATGAAACTGCCATGGTTGTACTTAGTACCTCTTAGACTACTTGTACAAATTATATGAAATATTTTTACTGTGTACTTTTTGAGTAATTTCAGTTTTAAAGTCCTCAGAATCAGCATTTTCGACTAACTTTGATGTGGGATAAAAAAAGATTTTCCCATAAGCACTTTATGAAACTGCCATGGTTGTACTTAGTACCTCTTAGACTACTTGTACAAATTATATGAAATATTTTTACTGTGTACTTTTTGAGTAATTTGAGTTTCAAAGTCCTCAGAATCAGCATTTTCGACTAACTTTGATGTGGGATAAAAAAAGATTTTCCCATAAGCACTTTATGAAACTGCCATGGTTGTACTTAGTACCTCTTAGACTACTTGTACAAATTATATGAAATATTTTTACTGTGTACTTTTTGAGTAATTTGAGTTTCAAAGTCCTCAGAATCAGCATTTTCGACTAACTTTGATGTTGGATAAAAACAATTCTTCCCATAAGCACTTTATGAAACTGCCATGGTTGTACTTAGTACCTCTTAGACTACCTGTACAAATTATATGAAATATTTTTACTGCGTACTTTTTGAGTAATTTCAGTTTTAAAGTCCTCAGAATCAGCATTTTCGACTAACTTTGATGTGGGATAAAAAAAGATTTTCCCATAAGCACTTTATGAAACTGCCATGGTTGTACTTAGTACCTCTTAGACTACCTGTACAAATTATATGAAATATTTTTACTGTGTACTTTTTGAGTAATTTCAGTTTTAAAGTCCTCAGAATCAGCATTTTCGACTAACTTTGATGTTGGATAAAAACAATTCTTCCCATAAGCACTTTATGAAACTGCCATGGTTGTACTTAGTACCTCTTAGACTACCTGTACAAATTATATGAAATATTTTTACTGTGTACTTTTTGAGTAATTTCAGTTTTAAAGTCCTCAGAATCAGCATTTTCGACTAACTTTGATGTGGGATAAAAAAAGATTTTCCCATAAGCACTTTATGAAACTGCCATGGTTGTACTTAGTACCTCTTAGACTACCTGTACAAATTATATGAAATATTTTTACTGTGTACTTTTTGAGTAATTTCAGTTTTAAAGTCCCCAGAATCAGCATTTTCGACTAACTTTGATGTGGGATAAAAAAAGATTTTCCCATAAGCACTTTATGAAACTGCCATGGTTGTACTTAGTACCTCTTAGACTACTTGTACAAATTATATGAAATATTTTTACTGTGTACTTTTTGAGTAATTTCAGTTTTAAAGTCCTCAGAATCAGCATTTTCGACTAACTTTGATGTGGGATAAAAAAAGATTTTCCCATAAGCACTTTATGAAACTGCCATGGTTGTACTTAGTACCTCTTAGACTACTTGTACAAATTATATGAAATATTTTTACTGTGTACTTTTTGAGTAATTTCAGTTTTAAAGTCCTCAGAATCAGCATTTTCGACTAACTTTGATGTGGGATAAAAAAAGATTTTCCCATAAGCACTTTATGAAACTGCCATGGTTGTACTTAGTACCTCTTAGACTACTTGTACAAATTATATGAAATATTTTTACTGTGTACTTTTTGAGTAATTTGAGTTTCAAAGTCCTCAGAATCAGCATTTTCGACTAACTTTGATGTGGGATAAAAAAAGATTTTCCCATAAGCACTTTATGAAACTGCCATGGTTGTACTTAGTACCTCTTAGACTACTTGTACAAATTATATGAAATATTTTTACTGTGTACTTTTTGAGTAATTTGAGTTTCAAAGTCCTCAGAATCAGCATTTTCGACTAACTTTGATGTTGGATAAAAACAATTCTTCCCATAAGCACTTTATGAAACTGCCATGGTTGTACTTAGTACCTCTTAGACTACCTGTACAAATTATATGAAATATTTTTACTGCGTACTTTTTGAGTAATTTCAGTTTTAAAGTCCTCAGAATCAGCATTTTCGACTAACTTTGATGTGGGATAAAAAAAGATTTTCCCATAAGCACTTTATGAAACTGCCATGGTTGTACTTAGTACCTCTTAGACTACTTGTACAAATTATATGAAATATTTTTACTGTGTACTTTTTGAGTAATTTCAGTTTCAAAGTCCTCAGAATCAGCATTTTCGACTAAATTTGATGTTGGATAAAAACAATTCTTCCCATAAGCACTTTATGAAACTGCCATGGTTGTACTTAGTACCTCTTAGACTACCTGTACAAATTATATGAAATATTTTTACTGTGTACTTTTTGAGTAATTTCAGTTTTAAAGTCCTCAGAATCAGCATTTTCAACTAACTTTGATGTGGGATAAAAAAAGATTTTCCCATAAGCACTTTATGAAACTGCCATGGTTGTACTTAGTACCTCTTAGACTACCTGTACAAATTATATGAAATATTTTTACTGTGTACTTTTTGAGTAATTTCAGTTTTAAAGTCCTCAGAATCAGCATTTTCGACTAACTTTGATGTTGGATAAAAACAATTCTTCCCATAAGCACTTTATGAAACTGCCATGGTTGTACTTAGTACCTCTTAGACTACCTGTACAAATTATATGAAATATTTTTACTGCATACTTTTTGAGTAATTTCAGTTTTAAAGTCCTCAGAATCAGCATTTTCGACTAACTTTGATGTGGGATAAAAAAAGATTTTCCCATAAGCACTTTATGAAACTGCCATGGTTGTACTTAGTACCTCTTAGACTACTTGTACAAATTATATGAAATATTTTTACTGTGTACTTTTTGAGTAATTTCAGTTTCAAAGTCCTCAGAATCAGCATTTTCGACTAACTTTGATGTTGGATAAAAACAATTCTTCCCATAAGCACTTTATGAAACTGCCATGGTTGTACTTAGTACCTCTTAGACTACCTGTACAAATTATATGAAATATTTTTACTGTGTACTTTTTGAGTAATTTCAGTTTTAAAGTCCTCAGAATCAGCATTTTCGACTAACTTGGATGTGGGATAAAAAAAGATTTTCCCATAAGCACCTTATGAAACTGCCATGGTTGTACTTAGTACCTCTTAGACTACTTGTACAAATTATATGAAATATTTTTACTGTGTACTTTTTGAGTAATTTGTTTCAAAGTCCTCAGAATCAGCATTTTCGACTAACTTTGATGTTGGATAAAAACAATTCTTCCCATAAGCACTTTATGAAACTGCCATGGTTGTACTTAGTACCTCTTAGACTACCTGTACAAATTATATGAAATATTTTTACTGTGTACTTTTTGAGTAATTTCAGTTTTAAAGTCCTCAGAAACAGCATTTTCGACTAACTTTGATGTGGGATAAAAAAAGATTTTCCCATAAGCACTTTATGAAACTGCCATGGTTGTACTTAGTACCTCTTAGACTACTTGTACAAATTATATGAAATATTTTTACTGTGTACTTTTTGAGTAATTTCAGTTTCAAAGTCCTCAGAATCAGCATTTTCGACTAACTTTGATGTTGGATAAAAACAATTCTTCCCATAAGCACTTTATGAAACTGCCATGGTTGTACTTAGTACCTCTTAGACTACCTGTACAAATTATATGAAATATTTTTACTGTGTACTTTTTGAGTAATTTCAGTTTTAAAGTCCTCAGAATCAGCATTTTCGACTAACTTTGATGTGGGATAAAAAAAGATTTTCCCATAAGCACTTTATGAAACTGCCATGGTTGTACTTAGTACCTCTTAGACTACCTGTAATTTGTACAAGTAGTCTAAGAGGTACTAAGTACAACCATGGCAGTTTCATAAAGTGCTTATGGGAAAATCTTTTTTTATACCACATCAAAGTTAGTCGAAAATGCTGATTCTGAGGACTTTGAAACTCAAATTACTCAAAAAGTACACAGTAAAAATATTTCATATAATTTGTACAGGTAGTCTAAGAGGTACTAAGTACAACCATGGCAGTTTCATAAAGTGCTTATGGGAAAATCTTTTTTTATCCCACATCAAAGTTAGTCGAAAATGCTGATTCTGGGGACTTTGAAACTCAAATTACTCAAAAAGTACACAGTAAAAATATTTCATATAATTTGTACAAGTAGTCTAAGAGGTACTAAGTACAACCATGGCAGTTTCATAAGGTGCTTATGGGAAAATCTTTTTTTTATCCCACATCAAAGTTAGTCGAAAATGCTGATTCTGAGGACTTTAAAACTGAAATTACTCAAAAAGTACACAGTAAAAATATTTCATATAATTTGTACAAGTAGTCTAAGAGGTACTAAGTACAACCATGGCAGTTTCATAAAGTGCTTATGGGAAAATCTTTTTTTATCCCACATCAAAGTTAGTCGAAAATGCTGATTCTGGGGACTTTGAAACTCAAATTACTCAAAAAGTACACAGTAAAAATATTTCATATAATTTGTACAGGTAGTCTAAGAGGTACTAAGTACAACCATGGCAGTTTCATAAAGTGCTTATGGGAAGAATAGTTTTTATCCAACATCAAAGTTAGTCGAAAATGCTGATTCTGAGGACTTTGAAACTCAAATTACTCAAAAAGTACACAGTAAAAATATTTCATATAATTTGTACAAGTAGTCTAAGAGGTACTAAGTACAACCATGGCAGTTTCATAAAGTGCTTATTGGAAAATCTTTTTTTATCCCACATCAAAGTTAGTCGAAAATGCTGATTCTGGGGACTTTGAAACTCAAATTACTCAAAAAGTACACAGTAAAAATATTTCATATAATTTGTACAAGTAGTCTAAGAGGTACTAAGTACAACCATGGCAGTTTCATAAGGTGCTTATGGGAAAATCTTTTTTTATCCCACATCAAAGTTAGTCGAAAATGCTGATTCTGAGGACTTTAAAACTGAAATTACTCAAAAAGTACACAGTAAAAATATTTCATATAATTTGTACAAGTAGTCTAAGAGGTACTAAGTACAACCATGGCAGTTTCATAAAGTGCTTATGGGAAAATCTTTTTTTATCCCACATCAAAGTTAGTCGAAAATGCTGATTCTGGGGACTTTGAAACTCAAATTACTCAAAGTACACAGTAAAAATATTTCATATAATTTGTACAGGTAGTCTAAGAGGTACTAAGTACAACCATGGCAGTTTCATAAAGTGCTTATGGGAAAATCTTTTTTTATCCAACATCAAAGTTAGTTGAAAATGCTGATTCTGAGGACTTTGAAACTCAAATTACTCAAAAAGTACACAGTAAAAATATTTCATATAATTTGTACAGGTAGTCTAAGAGGTACTAAGTACAACCATGGAAGTTTCATAAAGTGCTTATGGGGAAATCTTTTTTTATACCACATCAAAGTTAGTCGAAAATGCTGATTCTGAGGACTTTGAAACTCAAATTACTCAAAAAGTACACAGTAAAAATATTTCATATAATTTGTACAGGTAGTCTAAGAGGTACTAAGTACAACCATGGCAGTTTCATAAAGTGCTTATGGGAAAATCTTTTTTTATCCCACATCAAAGTTAGTTGAAAATGCTGATTCTGGGGACTTTGAAACTCAAATTACTCAAAAAGTACACAGTAAAAATATTTCATATAATTTGTACAAGTAGTCTAAGAGGTACTAAGTACAACCATGGCAGTTTCATAAGGTGCTTATGGGAAAATCTTTTTTTATCCCACATCAAAGTTAGTCGAAAATGCTGATTCTGAGGACTTTAAAACTGAAATTACTCAAAAAGTACACAGTAAAAATATTTCATATAATTTGTACAAGTAGTCTAAGAGGTACTAAGTACAACCATGGCAGTTTCATAAAGTGCTTATGGGAAAATCTTTTTTTATCCCACATCAAAGTTAGTCGAAAATGCTGATTCTGGGGACTTTGAAACTCAAATTACTCAAAAAGTACACAGTAAAAATATTTCATATAATTTGTACAGGTAGTCTAAGAGGTACTAAGTACAACCATGGCAGTTTCATAAAGTGCTTATGGGAAAATCTTTTTTTTATCCCACATCAAAGTTAGTCGAAAATGCTGATTCTGGGGACTTTGAAACTCAAATTACTCAAAAAGTACACAGTAAAAATATTTCATATAATTTGTACAAGTAGTCTAAGAGGTACTAAGTACAACCATGGCAGTTTCATAAGGTGCTTATGGGAAAATCTTTTTTTATCCCACATCAAAGTTAGTCGAAAATGCTGATTCTGAGGACTTTAAAACTGAAATTACTCAAAAAGTACACAGTAAAAATATTTCATATAATTTGTACAGGTAGTCTAAGAGGTACTAAGTACAACCATGGAAGTTTCATAAAGTGCTTATGGGGAAATCTTTTTTTATACCACATCAAAGTTAGTCGAAAATGCTGATTCTGAGGACTTTGAAACTCAAATTACTCAAAAAGTACACAGTAAAAATATTTCATATAATTTGTACAGGTAGTCTAAGAGGTACTAAGTACAACCATGGCAGTTTCATAAAGTGCTTATGGGAAAATCTTTTTTTATCCCACATCAAAGTTAGTTGAAAATGCTGATTCTGGGGACTTTGAAACTCAAATTACTCAAAAAGTACACAGTAAAAATATTTCATATAATTTGTACAAGTAGTCTAAGAGGTACTAAGTACAACCATGGCAGTTTCATAAGGTGCTTATGGGAAAATCTTTTTTTATCCCACATCAAAGTTAGTCGAAAATGCTGATTCTGAGGACTTTAAAACTGAAATTACTCAAAAAGTACACAGTAAAAATATTTCATATAATTTGTACAAGTAGTCTAAGAGGTACTAAGTACAACCATGGCAGTTTCATAAAGTGCTTATGGGAAAATCTTTTTTTATCCCACATCAAAGTTAGTCGAAAATGCTGATTCTGGGGACTTTGAAACTCAAATTACTCAAAAAGTACACAGTAAAAATATTTCATATAATTTGTACAGGTAGTCTAAGAGGTACTAAGTACAACCATGGCAGTTTCATAAAGTGCTTATGGGAAAATCTTTTTTTTATCCCACATCAAAGTTAGTCGAAAATGCTGATTCTGGGGACTTTGAAACTCAAATTACTCAAAAAGTACACAGTAAAAATATTTCATATAATTTGTACAAGTAGTCTAAGAGGTACTAAGTACAACCATGGCAGTTTCATAAGGTGCTTATGGGAAAATCTTTTTTTATCCCACATCAAAGTTAGTCGAAAATGCTGATTCTGAGGACTTTAAAACTGAAATTACTCAAAAAGTACACAGTAAAAATATTTCATATAATTTGTACAGGTAGTCTAAGAGGTACTAAGTACAACCATGGCAGTTTCATAAAGTGCTTATGGGAAGAATAGTTTTTATCCAACATCAAAGTTAGTCGAAAATGCTGATTCTGAGGACTTTGAAACTCAAATTACTCAAAAAGTACACAGTAAAAATATTTCATATAATTTGTACAAGTAGTCTAAGAGGTACTAAGTACAACCATGGCAGTTTCATAAAGTGCTTATTGGAAAATCTTTTTTTATCCCACATCAAAGTTAGTCGAAAATGCTGATTCTGGGGACTTTGAAACTCAAATTACTCAAAAAGTACACAGTAAAAATATTTCATATAATTTGTACAAGTAGTCTAAGAGGTACTAAGTACAACCATGGCAGTTTCATAAGGTGCTTATGGGAAAATCTTTTTTTATCCCACATCAAAGTTAGTCGAAAATGCTGATTCTGAGGACTTTAAAACTGAAATTACTCAAAAAGTACACAGTAAAAATATTTCATATAATTTGTACAAGTAGTCTAAGAGGTACTAAGTACAACCATGGCAGTTTCATAAAGTGCTTATGGGAAAATCTTTTTTTATCCCACATCAAAGTTAGTCGAAAATGCTGATTCTGGGGACTTTGAAACTCAAATTACTCAAAAAGTACACAGTAAAAATATTTCATATAATTTGTACAGGTAGTCTAAGAGGTACTAAGTACAACCATGGCAGTTTCATAAAGTGCTTATGGGAAAATCTTTTTTTATCCAACATCAAAGTTAGTTGAAAATGCTGATTCTGAGGACTTTGAAACTCAAATTACTCAAAAAGTACACAGTAAAAATATTTCATATAATTTGTACAGGTAGTCTAAGAGGTACTAAGTACAACCATGGAAGTTTCATAAAGTGCTTATGGGAAAATCTTTTTTTATACCACATCAAAGTTAGTCGAAAATGCTGATTCTGAGGACTTTGAAACTCAAATTACTCAAAAAGTACACAGTAAAAACATTTCATATAATTTGTACAAGTAGTCTAAGAGGTACTAAGTACAACCATGGCAGTTTCATAAAGTGCTTATGGGAAAATCTTTTTTTTATCCCACATCAAAGTTAGTCGAAAATGCTGATTCTGAGGACTTTAAAACTGAAATTACTCAAAAAGTACACAGTAAAAATATTTCATATAATTTGTACAGGTAGTCTAAGAGGTACTAAGTACAACCATGGCAGTTTCATAAAGTGCTTATGGGAAGAATTGTTTTTATCCAACATCAAAGTTAGTCGAAAATGCTGATTCTGAGGACTTTAAAACTGAAATTACTCAAAGTACACAGTAAAAATATTTCATATAATTTGTACAAGTAGTCTAAGAGGTACTAAGTACAACCATGGCAGTTTCATAAAGTGCTTATGGGAAAATCTTTTTTTATCCCACATCAAAGTTAGTCGAAAATGCTGATTCTGAGGACTTTAAAACTGAAATTACTCAAAAAGTACACAGTAAAAATATTTCATATACCTCCAATGTACAGCCCTCACACAACCCACCCAACCCCACCCCACCCAACACTGCGGTCAAGTGAGCCGTCTTTTGCTTTTGCGTGGTCAAGTGAGCCGCTCTTGTTTTTCGAGTGCGCGATTAGTTCCAGGTTTACGGTAATGCATTAAAACAAGCCTGGGACGATGTTGTAATGAACCGACGTGACTTTTGAACACAGTCTCACAAGTAGATCTTACAGAAATACTTAATATGACATTGAATGCGCATCGAATCAATAGGACGTTTAGTCTAATCAATAGGACGTTTCGTATGTGCAGTATTATTGAACATCGAATCAATAGGACGCGCAGTATATTCGATCACTAAACTAAACTACAGACAATTCCACAGAGGAACACTTCCGGTGAGGATTTCAAAGTAAAGGATGGCATGTGGTTCATTTCTATTATTTCATAAGTAGTTTATTACACTGCCATGTTTGTACTTAATACTTCTCAAGACTACTTGCACAAATAATATTAACTACTTTTACTGTGTACTTTGAGTAATTTGAGTTTCAAAGTCCTTTTTATAGAACAATGAGTATTTTCGACTAACTTTGATGTGGGATAAAAAAAGATTTTCCCATAAGCACTTTATGAAACTGCCATGGTTGTACTTAGTACCTCTTAGACTACTTGTACAAATTATATGAAATATTTTTACTGTGTACTTTTTGAGTAATTTGAGTTTCAAAGTCCTCAGAATCAGCATTTTCGACTAACTTTGATGTGGTATAAAAAAAGATTTTCCCATAAGCACTTTATGAAACTTCCATGGTTGTACTTAGTACCTCTTAGACTACTTGTACAAATTATATGAAATATTTTTACTGTGTACTTTTTGAGTAATTTCAGTTTTAAAGTCCTCAGAATCAGCATTTTCGACTAACTTTGATGTGGGATAAAAAAAGATTTTCCCATAAGCACTTTATGAAACTGCCATAATTTGTACAAGTAGTCTAAGAGGTACTAAGTACAACCATGGCAGTTTCATAAAGTGCTTATGGGAAAATCTTTTTTTATCCCACATCAAAGTTAGTCGAAAATGCTGATTCTGGGGACTTTAAAACTGAAATTACTCAAAAAGTACACAGTAAAAATATTTCATATAATTTGTACAGGTAGTCTAAGAGGTACTAAGTACAACCATGGCAGTTTCATAAAGTGCTTATGGGAAAATCTTTTTTTATCCCACATCAAAGTTAGTCGAAAATGCTGATTCTGAGGACTTTAAAACTGAAATTACTCAAAAAGTACACAGTAAAAATATTTCATATAATTTGTACAGGTAGTCTAAGAGGTACTAAGTACAACCATGGCAGTTTCATAAAGTGCTTATGGGAAAATCTTTTTTTATCCCACATCAAAGTTAGTCGAAAATGCTGATTCTGAGGACTTTAAAACTGAAATTACTCAAAAAGTACACAGTAAAAATATTTCATATAATTTGTACAAGTAGTCTAAGAGGTACTAAGTACAACCATGGAAGTTTCATAAAGTGCTTATGGGAAAATCTTTTTTTATACCACATCAAAGTTAGTCGAAAATGCTGATTCTGAGGACTTTGAAACTCAAATTACTCAAAAAGTACACAGTAAAAATATTTCATATAATTTGTACAAGTAGTCTAAGAGGTACTAAGTACAACCATGGCAGTTTCATAAAGTGCTTATGGGAAAATCTTTTTTTATCCCACATCAAAGTTAGTCGAAAATGCTGATTCTGAGGACTTTAAAACTGAAATTACTCAAAAAGTACACAGTAAAAATATTTCATATAATTTGTACAGGTAGTCTAAGAGGTACTAAGTACAACCATGGCAGTTTCATAAAGTGCTTATGGGAAGAATTGTTTTTATCCAACATCAAAGTTAGTCGAAAATGCTGATTCTGAGGACTTTAAAACTGAAATTACTCAAAAAGTACACAGTAAAAATATTTCATATAATTTGTACAAGTAGTCTAAGAGGTACTAAGTACAACCATGGCAGGTTCATAAAGTGCTTATGGGAAAATCTTTTTTTATCCCACATCAAAGTTAGTCGAAAATGCTGATTCTGAGGACTTTAAAACTGAAATTACTCAAAAAGTACACAGTAAAAATATTTCATATAATTTGTACAAGTAGTCTAAGAGGTACTAAGTACAACCATGGCAGTTTCATAAAGTGCTTATCGGAAAATCTTTTTTTATCCCACATCAAAGTTAGTCGAAAATGCTGATTCTGGGGACTTTAAAACTGAAATTACTCAAAAAGTACACAGTAAAAATATTTCATATAATTTGTACAGGTAGTCTAAGAGGTACTAAGTACAACCATGGCAGTTTCATAAAGTGCTTATGGGAAAATCTTTTTTTATCCCACATCAAAGTTAGTCGAAAATGCTGATTCTGAGGACTTTAAAACTGAAATTACTCAAAAAGTACACAGTAAAAATATTTCATATAATTTGTACAAGTAGTCTAAGAGGTACTAAGTACAACCATGGAAGTTTCATAAAGTGCTTATGGGAAAATCTTTTTTTATACCACATCAAAGTTAGTCGAAAATGCTGATTCTGAGGACTTTGAAACTCAAATTACTCAAAAAGTACACAGTAAAAATATTTCATATAATTTGTACAAGTAGTCTAAGAGGTACTAAGTACAACCATGGCAGTTTCATAAAGTGCTTATGGGAAAATCTTTTTTTATCCCACATCAAAGTTAGTCGAAAATACTCATTGTTCTATAAAAAGGACTTTGAAACTCAAATTACTCAAAGTACACAGTAAAAGTAGTTAATATTATTTGTGCAAGTAGTCTTGAGAAGTATTAAGTACAAACATGGCAGTGTAATAAACTACTTATGAAATAATAGAAATGAACCACATGCCATCCTTTACTTTGAAATCCTCACCGGAAGTGTTCCTCTGTGGAATTGTCTGTAGTTTAGTTTAGTGATCGAATATACTGCGCGTCCTATTGATTCGATGTTCAATAATACTGCACATACGAAACGTCCTATTGATTAGACTAAACGTCCTATTGATTCGATGCGCATTCAATGTCATATTAAGTATTTCTGTAAGATCTACTTGTGAGACTGTGTTCAAAAGTCACGTCGGTTCATTACAACATCGTCCCAGGCTTGTTTTAATGCATTACCGTAAACCTGGAACTAATCGCGCACTCGAAAAACAAGAGCGGCTCACTTGACCACGCAAAAGCAAAAGACGGCTCACTTGACCGCAGTGTTGGGTGGGGTGGGGTTGGGTGGGTTGTGTGAGGGCTGTACATTGGAGGTGGGGGGGGGGGGGGGGGGTTGGGTAGGGGACACACACACATTTTACACTGTACATTGGAATATTGACAAAGCCTTACTTGGTCATTTACTGTACAACTAGGTTAGGACATTTGTAGGGGCCAGTTTCGAATTGCAGTCTCACGTAGGTGTTTTTTGAGAGTGTTTTTGAAAGTGGGTAGTGATTCACATTCCTTTACAGCTTTAGGCAGGGCGTTCCACATTGATGTGGCATAATTGCGAAACGTGTTTAGTCCCTTGTTTGAGCCGAATCTGGGTTTTACATGATTTGTGGAGCTCCCTCTGGTGTTGTGATCGTGGTATTCACTGACCTTTGGGAAGTATTTTGACATGTACATGGGTACCTTGGTCGCGTAGTGTATCTTGTAGACCAGGCCCATTGCAAGTAGCTGTACTCTGTCGTCTACTCTAAGCCATCCTAGGTTGTCAAAGTGGGCAGGGGTGAGGTGGGTTCTAGGAGTCAGGTCAAGTAGTAGTCTGACTAGCTTGTTTTGAGATGTTTGTAATTAGTTTTTTAGTGCCTTTGAGGTGCTTTGGTACCATGAGGTGCAAGCATAGTCGTAGTACCCTTGAATGAGTGCTCCTGCTAGAGTCTTCAGGGTATTCTTGTTTACCAGAGAGGAGATCCGGTACAAGAATCGCGTAACAGTTCAGCTATATAAGGTGAGTCTGGCTGGTGTGATTGTTATTATAATAACACAACACAGTTACATGTTGTTCTAAGGTCACTAAAGCCCTATTTGAATGTTAAGAATGATACTGTGATTATAATGTGTTTTACGCACTACAGGTGTGTGATGACGTCACGTGACTGAGAGGAATGGCGTGCTGAGTGCTCTGCACAGCTCTGTCCTTAAAATATAGTATTTTGCTTCTAAATGATCATCTATTTAAACTGAAGAACTGGATTATTTTGTTCAAACATAGTTGCCTGTCTGCATGTCTATTTCTGGCTCTTGCCGAGAAACCCGAACCCAGACAAAGAAAGGTGAACGGCGTGCAGCAATCAAACAAATCATGTCAAGCGAGGACACACCTGCCTGGGCGCAGCTACTCCTAACGGAGGTGAGCGACCTTAAATGATCGGTTGAAAGAAGACTGGATGAACTTGGCAATTCAATGAAAGACCTAAAAAAAGAGACACGGGCTATTCTGAACAGAGTCTCTAATGCAGAGGGAAGAATCGGAGATCTAGAAGACCAGTGTGCGGCCAATAGTAAAACCCTGCAGGTCCAAGCCAAAGAACTGAACACGCTACAAACAAAGTTTAGTAACTTGGAAGCACAAAATCGGAGAAATAATCTGATCTTTGTTGGCCTGGCAGAAGGACTGGAGACAGGCAACCCAGACAAGATGATGGCCGACATATTAAAATATATTCTGGATGGTAAAGACGACGAGCCAACACCAGAAATTGAAAGACAGCAACGTAGCCCACCGTCGCGTCCCCGCCCGGCTCCAGGTGAGCCACCGCGGCCGTATCTGGTGCGCATACGGAGATGGAGCGACAGACAGAGGATCCTCCAGGCCGTGGCGGAGAAAAGACAACTATCCTGGCAAGGACAACCACTGAGAGTCTTCCAGGATCTACCAACGGAGATAAAAAAAAAAGCGCGCAGAATATGATGACATCAGAGCGAAACTCCGCAAAGAAACGTCCCTGCGCTATGGAATACTTTACCCAGCGAGGCTCGTTATCACCATTGATGAGGTGAAATATATCTACAACAACGCATCGGAGGCTGTTGAAGATTTGAAGAAACTATTACCCAAGATCTTTGGTTGACATGAGTGAGATGACCAGAGGCATAACTGCACCAGCGTCACTGTAAGCCCCCCTGCTTTATTTTTTATTTTTCTTCTATACCTTCATTCATTATGCTTTACGGCTGGGAGTGGGACTGATGGAATTGAGATATTATTTATGTTACACAATGAACAAGTGGAAAATGAACTAATCACACTCTCTCCCTCATAAACATAACGCTGGTGCCCGCATCGCGTATTTTTTTTTAATTACGCAAGTTGATTGAACCTTGAGAACGGAGCTGTGTAGGATGCAGCACGGCCGCGCCTGCTCTGCTCGCGGACAAGGGATGGACATTAAGTCTATCTCTGTTTTGTTTACTGTTTTTCCTTTGCCTAATGGCTTACTTTATGTATGTGTATGTCTTGTACTTTTTATTTTTGTCTATCCATACATGTTGTTGCATAGTTTACAAGGAGGAAGCTGTAAAGTAGCTTGATAAAAATAATGGGACCTAATCATGTAAATCTGATTAGCTGGAATGTGAAAGGTATTTCAAACAAAACGAAAAGATATAAAATTATTACATATTTGAAATCCCTATCATGTGATTTGGCAATGCTCCAGGAGACTCATCTTAATGAAATAGAATCAGTTAAATTGAAACAAAGATGGGTAGGTCAAGTGTTCTCAGCACCAGGCAGTGGAGCCTCTAGAGGGGTAAGCATCCTGATTTCAAAGAAAATATCATTTAAACTTTCAAAACAAATAGTTGATAAAGATGGTAGATATATAATTTTGTCAGGTATTTTACTAAATGAAAAATGTACCTTAGTAAATGTATATGCTCCTAATACGGGACAGAATACTTTTTTGTCAAAGCTGAATCTGGTGCTGGCAGAATTAGCAGATTATCCCATTCTGATGGGTGGGGACCTAACTTTGGTTAGCAATGCCTCGATTGATAGGTCTGGACGCCCCCTCCCACTAGACGGAGCATTGTCAAGTGCACTTAAAGAAATGCAAAACTCACTTGCATTAACCGATATTTGGCGTGTTGTCAACCCTGACACACGTGAATATACTTTTTACTCCCACGCTCATAATTCATATTCCAGGATTGACTATTTTCTCTTCTCACAATCCTTGGTGGGTAATGTAATTGATTGCAAAATTCATAACATACTTTTATCAGACCATGCGCCCCTGTCAGTCCTTTTTACTCCTGCTGTAATTAACAATAAAACCAAACAATGGAGATTTAATAACTCCTTATTGAAAGATCAAGTTTTTGTGTCTATGATTGAGGAGAAAACACAGGAGTACATTAGTATTAATCTTACATCAGTCCAGTCAGTGCAGACGGTATGGGAGGCTTATAAGGCAACCTGTAGGGGCTGGATTATAAGCTACTCAACAGCTAAGAAAAAGGAAAAAATGGCAAGGAAACATGGTCTGATTACTGAACTTAAGTCCTTGGAAACTAGTCATATGTTGGACCCTGACAATTTAGAACTGAAAAAAGCAGTGTTGGTTATAAAAACAGAATTACAAGCAATTCTACATGAGGAAAATGCATTTGCCCTCTTTCAGTTGCGTCGAAAATATTATGAATCTGGCGATAAGGCTGGTAAAATGCTTGCTCTCAGACTGAAGCAGCAAGAAAATCGTCAATCAATCTCTAGCATATATGATGAAGATGGCTCTCTGATTTGTGAACAACTTCAAATCAATAAAGCATTCACTAAATTTTATAGCACACTGTATAAATCAGAATGTTGTACGAGTGAAGAGGAAATGAAAAACATTTTCAGAGATATAAATCTCCCAACCCTCTCTGAAGAAGAAAGGGAATCACTAGATACACCTATCACAGAAAATGAAATTAAATCAGCTATCAAATCCCTCTCAACCGGTAAAACACCGGGTGAGGTGGTTATACAAGTGAATTTCTTAAGTGTTTCCAAGTCACTCTTACACCACTTCTAATATTGCTGTTTAATGATATAGTGGCCAATCAATCCATGCCGCTAACCATGCGGCAAGCTACTATTTCATTGATTCCAAAACCTGGCAAGGATCACTTGCAAATGTGTAATTTCAGACCTTTGAGTATTTTAAATAATGATTATAAGTTGTTTGCGAAGGTCCTTGCAGGGCGATTGGAAAATGTTATAGCCTCATTGATTCATATTGATCAGGCTGGCTTTGTACAGGGTCGTCTTGCTTCAAATAACATGAGGAGGCTAATGCATGTCATGTCAAGGGCGGGGGCCTCCCATCATCCAGCGATGGCAATATCGCTGGATGCTGAGAAAGCCTTTGATCGAGTGGAGTGGAAATATCTGTTTTATGTACTACCTAAATACGGATTTGGTCCGGTTCTCATGAACTTGATAAAGGCACTTTACCATGAACCGGTTACGTCAGTCAGAACAAATGGTATAAGGTCTGATCCATTCCATCTCTATCGATCTACCCGCCAAGGATGTCCGGTTTCACCGCACATTTTTATTCTTTCCCTCAAACCACTTGCCTGTGCTATACGTGCTCATAAAGAAATCAGTGGTATTCGTATTGGTAGTTGTGAGTATAAGGCCAGCCTGTTTGCTGATGACATATTATTAACACTAACAAATCCTAGCCATTCCATCTCTCAAGTGCTAAAGCTTATAGATACATTTGGTAAATGTTCGGGCTATAAAGTGAATTATAGTAAAAGTGAAGCTATTCCACTTAACAACCTAACTTTTCAATCACATCTGGGTTCTGCTCCTTTCAATTGGAAGCCAACAGGAATTAAATACCTGGGAATTAAAATCCGATCTCCCATTGAAAAAAATGGTTGAGTTAAATACATCTGACCTTTTAAAGAATATAAAGGAAGACATCAAAAGATGGACAGTCTTGCCTTTATCCCTTTGGGGCAGATCTGATATTATAAAAATGAATTTGTTACCAAGGCTAGCTTTTTTGATGTCCTCTATACCTTTAAAGTTCCCTCCTAGTTGGTTCAAAGAAATAAACAAATTATTTTCTGGCTTCCTATGGAACAACAGAAAACCTAGAATCAGCCATAAAAAACTTATAAAACCAAGAAATAGTGGAGGAATAGGACTACCAGATATCCACCAATATTACATAGCATATAACTCAAGATACCCCTTGCAGTGGGCTTACAATAGTGTGAGACAGATTGGCAGCTGGGAATGGCTTGAAGAACAAATTATAGAAGAACATAACAAAGATCTATCTCTTTCAATGTTGTGGTATAACCCAAAAATCACTCCCAGACTGGACAATCCGCTTTTAGAATTTTCATGTGAAATAGTGAAAATCTTACATAAACGCCTGACCTTTAGTGGATATTCCTTACCATCATGTCCATTATGGAAAAACCCTTTGCTCTCTGCAGGAGGTAAAATCCTTAAAAATAATGTATGGCAACAACATAATATAACACAGGTGGGCCAAGTGATCGAAAGGGGAAATATGATACCTTTTAATGAACTTAAAACACAGTTTGGGCTGAAAGACACAGAATTTTTATCTTATTTACAAATGCAATCAGTTATTAAATCATTGTTGTCTAAAGGCATAGCTATAGGAACAAACGGAGTCATGGAAGAGACATTAAGGGGAATTACAGGCAGGAAAGGCATTGTTTCTGCAATGTATAAACTATCATGTTCAACCACCCCTGATACCAATACCCAAACTAAAGTCCAATGGGAGCGAGACATGGGTATATCCATATCTGAAACACAATGGGAAGCAGCACTTAGGAATAGTACAAAAATATCAAAATGTGTTAGATATAAAAGTATACAATTAAAGATACTACACAGGGCCTATATAACACCCTGTACATTGAATAAAATGAATCACACCCTACCCAAATTGTGCTGGCATGGGTGTGGAGTAGAGGGTACCAGGGTTAGAAATTAACATTTTTTTTCAAGGGCTTTTTTTGCCCCCCTTAATTGATTTTCGGGGGCTTTTTTTTGTATTTCGGGGGCACTGAATTTTTATGATAAACGGTAGGGGTGGGACGGTTCACAAAATGGACGGTTTGGTTCGTATCACGATTTTGGGGTCACGGTTTTCAGTTCGATATACGTTAATCTTTATTAAAAAAAATTTAACACTCAAATCTAAACATGCTTCTCATTTATTAAAAATAAAAGGTTTACAGTGTTTACAGCCTTAAATAATGTTTGGCACACAAAGACCGAACTGACTGAAAAATATAGGCTACATTTGTCAAAGTATTAACTTAGTGCAAACAAACAATATGCTCAGCCAGCACTAGACTTTCCTTTCTTTAATTAATTAATATAAACACACAAAAACAATGTCAACCATGTTTAAATTCCCTGATTGTCAGTTCTTAATGGAAAGATTCGTTTTCTGCTTGAAATTATTATGTTTCTGTCTACATTTATTTAGACTAACATTATTTAAATATTGAGTGCATCTGTGGTGGATTACGCAATTCGGTGAGTTGGAACTATCTATGGGTTGGCGCCGGGTCCCCACGGACATTTTAGTGTCACGCACCTTCAGTTCAGGCAATGTTATTATCAGCTCCGGTAACGTTAGGAGGTGATGGCATGCAGTGGGAAAGCGGCAATAGTCCCGGTTGGAGTTAATAAAACACAGTTGTATGTTAGCCTTCTTGGATGTTGAATAAACGCCTATCATTGTCTTTAAACACCCCGCCTCTCAGACTCCCATTTCCTCCTCTGCTACAGTAGCTAGTAGCTACGGTGACATTTCATTGACCACAGTATTATCTTGCGGGCTGCGTCGGGCTACCATAGTTAAAACGTGCGTTGTGTTTACGAACTGCTGTGGCAAGATGTGTGTAGGCCTATGTAATGTTAATGGCTATGAAGTCGTAATGAAGATTGATTTATATTGTGCGTGCCATTTTTACACAAACTGACTAGCACCTGGCTACAGTGCTGCTGCTGCTGCTGCCTGCAGCCAGTGCAGAACACCGGCTCCGCCAAATTAATTTTTTTATTTGCGCGTCATCTGAACCGTACGATACAGACGCTCCATTACCGGATAAATATATATATAATTAGTAAACTGTCGGGGGCATTAAGTGCCCCCCTTAACTGATTTTCGAGGGCATTTTGTCCATTTTCAAGGGCATTATGCCCCAAGCCCCCGTTAATTTCGAACCCTGGAGGGTACGCTCATGCACTTGCTGTGGCACTGCCCGCTTGTTAGGACATTTTGGTTGGACATTGCTGAGGACCTGTCAGTTACTCTCCAAATTGACATTAATCCTTGCCCTATAATGTGTATATTGGGTGTAAAAATGGACACTGCTCAAGCAAAGATTGTAAATAATACTGTAGCACTGGCTTTTCTAGCATGCAAACGGATTATTTTAATGAACTGGAAAGAACGCAAACCGAACTGATTCAGTATGGAGAACTGGCGCAAGGACTTCATGGACTTGCTATCGATGGAACAGGCTGCTCTGTCTCTTCAAGAGAGTGATAGGCCCGATGGCCTTCAAGGTCCCCTGAACTTTATTAGATCACTATCTGGAATAAGTTTGTCTACTGAACCTTTGTAACGCTCTGCAACCCCCCTCGCCCCTTGTTGTTATTGTTATTATTATAATTTCTTGTCTTGTTTTGTCGTGTATGTATTGTCTTGTTTGAGAAAAATAAAAAACTTTAAATATCAAAAAAAAAAATTGTTTTATTTTCATATTTGTTATAGAAGTGAATATGGGTCATTTAATATTTTTGTTAAGATTGTTTATGGAATTTAATTTAGTTTTTTGCCAAGCAGAACAGTATAATAGTGTAATTTGTAACACAGTATTTTCGGATGCTTATGAGGTGAAACCGAGCAACTGCACACCAAACCTAATGATTGTGCATCTGATGTGTATCACACAGAGACCTCCAGTAAATGAGCCTGATACCCAGTACTGCCTCCTGCCTGATTCATGGTCTGGTTTTATTCTTAATCCCAGAGGGGAAACATGGTTTGCCACCAGAGCGAATACAAATACACAAACAAGAAACAATTACATACAGTACAAATTACACAACACAGTAAATAGAAGATAAGAAGAGAGCCTCTCAACACAGAGCTAGCGGTGTTCGTTAAATAATTTAACCGCAGCAGAAAAAAAAAAATTAAAATTAGGACCTGCTCAGAGGTCATCAATCGGCACACATGCGATGCATGTGTAACGGGTACGTCCTAGTACCCGTCACGAAACTTCGACCATGCCTCGAGTGGGAGTCGAACCCCGAGCGTCTGCTCCGGGGCCAGTATAGCAAACCGCTGCGCCAAGAAGGGAATTCCCCCCTAAGCGCTCGGTTTATCTGCCTCTGGGGAGTGAGTTTTACACACTTCTATGTGCCGTAGTCACACTATCGCGGCACATATCCGTTACATTCACCCCCCCTAAACTCACACCACCCAAGGCATCCGGGTCAACGGCACCACTGTAACGGGTACGTCCTAGTACCAGTCACGAAACTTCGACCATGCCTCGAGTGGGAGTCGAACCCAGAGCGTCTGCTCCGGGGCCAGTATAGCAAACCGCTGCGCCAAGAAGGGAATTCCCCCCTAAGCGCTCGGTTTATCTGCCTCTGGGGAGTGAGTTTTACACACTTCTATGTGCCGTAGTCACACTATCGCGGCACATATCCGTTACACATGCATGCAATTCGTATCTGCGATTAACCCATCCCGTCGTCCTTCCCCCCCAAGGGCTGCCGGGAGCAGACAGGCGTCAACGTGAGCCGCGCCAGGGGACCAATCCAAGTGCTCCTGTCCGTCTTCGTCAAGGACGCCACAGCGTTAGCGATCTATTGTTGTGCATGTTTTTCCATTGGGTTTATCTTATCGGGGGGGAAACCCTTGCGAGCACGGGGAAAACATGCAAACTCCACACAGAAAGGCCTGGGAGATACCCCACCTGGGTAACTGGCATCATGGAAACCTGGTCCCCAAGCGGGAATCGAACCCTGGACCTTCTTGCTGTGAGGCGACAGTGTTAACCACTACACCACCGTGCCGCCACCGGACCTTCTCAATCGCTCAATAGAGCATAGCGGCATCAGAAACCTATCGCTAAATGAGCTTCGCAGAGCATCAAATATATTGTACAGAGGGTGGCCTTCAAAAAAATTGGTGTTCAATTTAGTCCTAGTTTGCTTGGCAATAATGATCTCCAAGGAATCAGGAGGGAGGCCAATCACTGAGCCAGCATTTTTAATGATTTAATTTATACGTTTTTTGTCCGTGATGCTGGAAGCGAGGGGTTTTGTTTCGCTCCATCTGGAAGCGAGGGGCTGAGCCGGATACCCACACTTTACAGTTTAGAAGCAGCTTGGCAGCTCTTAAGCCCTGCGTTCTACAGCCTGTGATAACTCCTCTTGGGAGTCGCACTGTTTCTATATAAACTCTGCGAGCAACGGGTCCAATAATTGCGTCTTTAACATGCTTTATATCCTCGCCATTACTATATGCCAGTCGAGGTTAAATCAGTTTCATGGAGTTCTAATAGTGAGGAAAGGGGGGGTCTCCCTCTCTCTTTCTCAAGATACAGAGTTTTATTTGTCACGGCATACAGGTATACAGTGAAATTCAAGATTCAAGATTCAAGATTCAAGAGTTTTAATTGTCACGGCATACAGGTATACAATGAAATGCGGCTGGTCTTGCCCGCGACGATGTGCAATACAGTGGTACAACATATAATAGAATCCAATAAAATACAGTGGTACAACATATTAATAGAATCCAATAAACAGTGCAATAAACAGGTACATGGTGTGCCATCTCGGTATCTGTACATTAGTATTTACAGAGCATATAGGACATGCTAGTTAGCTTTAGTAGTGCAATACACTGTTCCTGATGTTATACTATTTTAAGTGGCCTTTCCTCTGGCCATAAGTGTGCGTGTGTGCGGCATGAGTGTTAAAGTGGCTGCTAGTGTGTGAGCGTGCTCAGCGTGCGTGTCGTGTATGTACTTGTGTGTGGATAGTTCAGTTACTGTGTCTCTCGATGTTCATTGTTCAAGGCTCTGATGGCCTGGGGGAAGAAGCTTAGCCTAAGCCTCTCCGTCTTAGTCTCTAGAATTCGCAGGCGTCTGCCTGACCTCAGCAGCTGGAACAGGCTGTTATTGGGGTGGTGGGGGTCTTTCATTATCCTGCAGGCTCTGGATTTGCACCTCTTGTTGTATAGAGCCTGCAGGGGAGGTAGCGCAATACCCGTGGTACGCTCGGCTGAGCGCACCACACTCTGTAGAGCCTTCTTGTCCTGTGCCGTGCTGTTCCCATACCAGGCAGTGATGTTTCCGGTCAAGATGCTCTCTACAGCTCCTGAGTAGAAGGACTGAAGTATCTTCCCCGATACTCTGAACTTCCTTAACTGTCTCAGGTGGTAGAGGCGCTGCTTCGCTTTCTTTACTACTGTGCCTATGTGTGTTGACCATGTCAGGTCCTCTGAGATGTGGACCCCCAGGTACTTGAAGCTGCTCACCCTGTCCACGGTAGCCCCGTTAATCCTCAGTGGTGTGTGTGTCTCCCGCTGTCCTCTCCTATAATCCACGATCAGCTCCTTGGTTTTACCAATGTTCAGGAGCAGGCTGTTGTCCTGGCACCAACGTTCCAGTACCTCAACCTCCTCCCGGTAGGCCTTCTCGTCGTTGTCCGAGATCAGCCCCACCACCACCGTGTCGTCGGCGAACTTCACAATGGAGTTGGAGCTGAACTTGGCCACACAGTCGTGTGTGTAGAGTGAGTACAGCAGGGGGCTTAGAACACAGCCCTGGGGGGACCCGATGCTCAGGGTGATGGTGTTGGAGGTCTGACCCCCCACCCTGACCGCCTGGGGTCTTTCACTCAGAAAGTCCAGTACCCAGGCGCTCAGGGCGGAGCTCAGGCCTAGCTCGATCAGCTTGTCCACCAGTCTGGTGGGGACTATGGTGTTGAACGCTGAGCTGTAGTCAATGAACAACAGTCTCACATAGCCCCCCTTCTGACGGTCAAGGTGGGAGAGAGTGCTGTGCAGTACCTGGGAGACAGCGTCATCAGTGGACCTGTTTGTCCTGTATGCAAATTGCATAGGGTCCATATCGCTGGGGAGAGAGGCACAAATGTGGTCCTTGACCAGCCTCTCGAAACATTTCATGACCACAGAGGTGAGTGCCACCGGTCTGTAATCATTTGGACATGTTGGGGAGGGTTTCTTCGGTACAGGGATGATGGTAGACATCTTGAAGCAGGCAGGGACTACTGACTCCGCCAGGGATTGATTAAATATGGCGGTGAACACCGGGGCAAGCTGGTTTGCACAGGACTTAAGTATGCGTCCTGTTATACCATCTGGGCCTGCAGCCTTCCTGGTGTTCACCTGCATAAATGCTCTTCTCACACTGTGTTCCGACAACGAGAGAGCGCCCCCGCCCCCCCGCGGTTGCCCCCCCCCCTCCACAACAGCCGGTGCGCCAGTGACGTCACTAGCCAGAGGGCTAGCGGCGACACTGTCTACACCGAACCGAGCGTAGAAGGAGTTGAGTTTGTCCGCTAGAGAGGCGTCGTCGCTCCCCATTGCGGGGGCGCTGACTTTGTAGTCAGTTATTGTCTTCAGTCCCCTCCACAAGCCTCTTGTGTCGTTTTGTGCCATTTGTGTCTCCAGTTTCTCAGCATATGTCCTCTTAGCAAGTTTAACAGCCTTGCGCAGAGTGTAGACTGAAGCCTTGTATTCTTCCATATTTCCTGACTCTCTGCCCAGGTTATAAGCCGTGGTGCGTGAGTTTAGGGCTGTTCTTATAGTGCTGTCCACCCAAGGTTTCTGGTTTGGGAAAACCCGCGCCGTCTTTGTGGGGACAATGCCGTCTGCCACTGTTGTTATGTAGCTTACAACGGTATCAGCATACTCGCTGACGTCACTGGCGCTTTCTTCAAACATGTCCCAGTCTGTATCCTTGAACGCGTCACGGAGCTCGGCCTCTGATTCGTCAGCCCACTTTTTTGTCTCACGTGACACGACGGCTTCGCGTGATCGCTGTTTGTATGCTGGGATTAAAAAGATGGAGTCGTGATCGCTCGCACTTACAGAGCCCATCAGTGGCGGAGCCGCTACAGCCTTGTAGGCAGCTCTGAACGGGGTGTAGCAGTGGTCGAGTGTGTTTCCCCCTCTTGTGGAGCAGGCGATGTGCTGGAAAAAAGTCGGCATCACTTTTTTCAGGTTTGCCTGGTTGAAATCACCAGTCACTATCGTCGCGGCTTCCGGGTGCTTGATCTGCTGTTTGTTGATGTGGTCGTGTAATTCCCCCAGCGCTTTGCCGGTATTTGCCTGTGGATGAATATACACGACGGATAAAATGACCGCGGTAAACTCACGGGGTAGGTGATACGGGCGACACAGGATCTGGAGATGTTCCATATCTGGGGAGCATGAACTTGAGAGGACATGTACTTCCTTGGGATTAACCCAGAGATTGTTCGTGAGGATGCAGACCCCACCTCCGACGCTCTTCCCAGAGGCTGCCGTGCGATCTGCTCTCAGGACGGTGAAATTGTCCGATGGAGAGACGCTGTTATCCGGCGTTGCTGGCTTGAGCCATGTCTCAGTGAAACACATGATATTAACGTCTCTCATGCGGGGGGTCCCGCCCGCAACGATGTGCATAATACAATAGTAATATATAATAAGAATCCAACCAATAGAACAACATTGTGCAATAAACAAGTAAACAAAGTAGGGCATATCGGTATTTGTACATGAGTTATTTACAGAGCATGGTAGGACATGCTAGGTCCTGTGATAGTGCAATACACTGTTAGCTACGGATGAGGCACAGGGTCTTTATGTACACTGCTATACAATGCTATATTATACAATCTTAAGCTCTACTATACTACTCTTAAAGTGACCTTTCCTTCTGTAAAGTGTCCGTAGTGTGAGCGTGTGCAGCATGAGTGTGTGTGTGCTCATGTTAAAGTGGCTGCTAGTGTGTGAGCGTGTACAGTGTGTGTTGTGTGTGTGCTCATGTGTTCTTGTGCGTGGAGAGTTCAGTGTTCAAGGCTCTGATGGCCTGGGGGAAGAAGCTGAGCCTAAGTCTCTCTGTCCTAGTTACTGGTGTTTGCAGACGTTTGCCTGACTGCAGCAGCATGAACAGGCTGTTATTGGGGTGGTGGCAGGGCTGTACGTTAACTTTTTTTGCACATAGCACTGGTGCTACAGAGGTTGATAGTTTTGTAGCACAGGTCAAAATCTTGTAGCACAAGTATAAAACGTGTTATATTTGTAACAGTCACAAATGTGCCTATTGTATTTGTGTTATTTAGTTGCAGTGCCATGTTTGGCTGTCATTTAGTATATCGCCATGTGTTATTATTACTATAATACTCTCATATGCTATTTTCAATTAATATCATAAACAACATAAGGAATATTAGCATAATTTTGAGTGGACTGAAGGAATGAGTCAGCGTTAATAGTTTTAAATGCAAATAATTTATTGAAACATAGAAGTGGGGTCGGTTGGGACACACACACAATGGGGGACCCTGATGTAAACAAGACAAACATCTTTCTCTGGTCTGTATCCCCTTAACAATTGTGTGTATTGAGCTGTACTGTACCTGCAATCTGTTAAATAAAGTTTTCATTCATTCATTGATTCATTCACACACACTGTTTCAACTCACCACCCCCGCATCATATTGTAGTCTAGTCTGTCTTCAAACTTCCACTCACTTTTTTATATTTGAATATCAACATTATCTGTCCATCCTCAGTAATCCTCAGTTTACTATAATATACTCCTGTCCTGAGTCCTGACTAGTGACTTCATCGTCTTTCCAAACGCACACACGCACACACAGGGAAGGGGAGAGAGTGCCCACCCATTTCCCTTTCCCCAGTCCACACTGTGTCTGCTGTCTCTGCCTCTGATCAGGATTAGCTTGCTAACGTTGTAGTGATTGTAATGGTACATAACAGCCCTGGGGTGGTGAGGGTCTTTCATTAGCCTGCAGGCTCTGGATTTGCACCTCTTGTTGTATAGGACCTGCAGGGTTGGTAGTGCAATACCCGTGGTTAGGGCTGTCTTAAATACTTCGAAGCTTTGTTCGATGGCACAAGCTTCGAACATTAAAAAAAAAATCGAAGTTTATTTTTATTTTTTACTTCGGTGTGTGTGTGTGTGTGTGCATGGGGCCATTGGGTGGGGCCGGGGGACAAATACACTGGAGGAAAGTAACCCAGCTCAGCACTGCCCAAATTATATCATCACTATTGCCTGTTTGAAGGATATCATCCTCAAACACATATACACCACCTACACGCCTATTCTCAGTCCTTGCCCCACAATGGTGGAATGAACTACCCACCCCAGTTAGGACAGCCGAATCCTGTCGTCGACTAAATACGCACTTCTTCAACCATTATCTGAAATTAAATTAAAAAAAAAATTAAATTAAAAAAATCTAACCCTAACTAACTAACTGTCATGCACTTGTCCTAATAAACTAACCTACACTGTAACACGCTACCTACACTGTAACACGCAACACTTTGATGAATATTGTTACTCAGCTGATAGAGTTGTATCCTTCCTGATGACCTGTCGTACAGAACTTGTAAGTCGCTTTGGATAAAAGCGTCAGCTAAATGACTAAATGTAAATGCCTTGCCTTGTAGAATTCCACACATAAGAAAGAAAGATACTGGGATGAATAAACAAAATAGGAAATAAAATGTAGAAATGCATGCAATACATAAATAAATATGAATCTCCATATATGAAATAGAACATTTAGATAAGGTGCTACTAGGCCTGCCGCGATAAGCAATAAATCGATTAATTGCCGCGATAATTAAAATTAATGCAATGATTTTGACGGGCGCGATTAATTGCTATTTGCGCGTTTGTTTTAATGAGGCGGAACCAGTGCCCCTTGTCAGTCACTGTCCGTGTTGGGAGGCGGGCCGCTGGCTTTACTACAGAGCAGAGAGCACAGCACAGGAGCTCCGTGGGGCAACACCACATAGCTTAACTACATTTCTCAATAGTGTTGCTCCTTTTAACCAAGTAGCGTTATTTGTAGTGTAACGTTAGCGTTTTAACGTTAGTAGCTAACGTTAAAACTAACTTAAAGTTAGTTCACCAACAATCTCAACATTTGTTTTATCATTAGCTCATGTCGATCTACTAGTAGCATCAGCAAGCTAACGTTAGCTGGCTCCAGTCCACTAGCAGCATGTCGATCTACCAGCAGCATCAGCAAGCTAACGTTAGCTGGCCCCAGCCCATTAGCAGCATGTCGAAGTAGTAGTAGCATCAGCAAGCTAACGTTAGCTGGCCCCAGTCCACCAGCAGCTCCACCAGCAGCATCAGCAAGCTAGGATAATAACAACAATACTTCCGGTCCGGTCGGTGGGCTTCAAAATAAAAGTCTAAAACACCGGAAAAGACGGAGCGGTGGGCTTCAAAATAAAAGTTTTGGGAAATAAATTTCTCAAAAGAAAATTCTCTAACCGGTCGCAATAATATCGCTTATCGCGATATTTTCGGGGGCAATTAATCGCCCAGCAAAATTTGTTATCGTGGCAGGCCTAGGTGCTACTGAGATGTTTTGGTGAGTTCTTTGTTTTTTTGTGGAAGTAGCCCTTCTTAAAAATGCATGAACATTTACTGATAATTGGTCTGTAGTGGAGTCTACAAGGTCTACATTGCCGGACCATGTAGAATCCGGACCTTGTAAACTGACATAATTCTGTGCATAGTTTAGTCTAAATATGGCCTGTGTAGAGTCTACACAGGCCATATTTCAAATAATCAAAATCTTACTTCATTCATCTTAAACATTCTTGATTTGGGGGATTGGTAGTTCCCATCAAATCTGAAGTTGTTCAAACGACAACAGCGATCCACCTTGAATTAAATCACACAGCCGTGTTGGCTGCGTCACAGTCACGAAAGGGGCTACTTAATTCATTAATCCAATCCACTTTATTTATAGAGTACATTTAAAAACAACAACGTTTACCAAAGTGCTGTACAAGTCCCACAACATAAGATATAAAAAAAAATAAAAAATTATATAAAAAAAAAAATGGTAAATTTTTTTTTATTCAAAGCTTCGAATTAAAATCGAAGCTCGGTCCCGAAGCTTTGATTGCCAAAAAAAATTCGAAGGTCAGCCCTACCCGTGGTACGCTCGGCTGAGCGCACTACTCTCTGTAGGGCCTTCTTGTCCTGTGCCGTGCTGTTGCGATACCAGGCAGTGATGTTTCCAGTCAAGATGCTCTCTACAGCTCCGGAGTAGAAGGACTGGAGTAGGGCTGGGCGATATAATGATAACGATAAATATCGCGATATATTTTAATAATCGATATCGAATATCGAAAAAAAAAAAAAAATCTTTTTTTTTTTATATATTTTTCCTTTTTTTTTGTGACCTGCAACAGGGCAGTTTTAAAACCAGAGACAGTGGACAGACTTGTCTTTCTTGCCTGCAACTTAAAGTAATGGCTTTGCTTGTCCAAATGACAATACTGACCAAATTGAGATTTATTTTTCTCTTGTCCATTTATTTTGTTTGCTTTCTAATTTAAAATACAGTTTGAAACCGTCTGTACACAGTAGGCTATGTGTTCTAGCAGAACTAGACTCCAGTCACGAGTCACGGTGCACATGTGCGGTGGTTTGTCCACCAAAAAAGCGCCAAAAGATCGAAAATAAACTAGCAGAGCCAGAACTGTTCAACTCCCCTGGAGCCACAGCCAGCAGAGAAGCCGGTTTACTTTCGCTTTTAAACCAGCTGCAGCCTGAGAACTGGAGTGTGAGGGGATGTAACACTAAAGATGGCGGCAATGACAAAGAATTGCTGCAAAATAAACATACATCTGTTGTTAAATTTTTTTTTAATACTTATAACAATTCGATAATTATCGATATCGAGAAATATGATAACATTATCATATCGTTATCGCGATATGATTTTTTTCCATATCGCCCAGCCCTAGACTGGAGTATCTTCCCAGATACTCTGAACTTCCTTAACTGTCTCAGGTGGTAGGGGCGCTGCTTCGCCTTTTTTACGACTGAGTCTATGTGTGTTGTCCATGTCAGGTCCTCTTGAGATGTGGACCCCCAGGTACTTGAAGCTGCTCACCCTGTCCACGGTAGCCCCGTTTATCCTCAGTGGTGTGTGTGTCCTGCTGTCAACCCCTAAAATCCACGATCAGCTCCTTGGTTTTACCAATGTTCAGGAGCAGGCTGTTGTCCTGGCACCAGCGTTCCAGTACCTCAACCTCCTCCCGGTAGGCCTTCTTGTCGTTGTCCGAGATCAGCCCCACCACCACTGCGTCGTCCGCAAACTTCACTATGGAGTTGGAGCTGAACTTGGCCACACAGTCGTGCGTGTATAGTGAGTACAGCAGGGGGCTCAGAACACAGCCCTGGGGGGACCCGATGCTCAGGGTGATGGTGTTGGAGGTCTGTCCCCCCACCCTGACCGCCTGGGGCCTTTCGCTCAAAGTCCAGTATCCAGGCGCTCAGAGCGGAGCTCAGACCCAGCTCGATCAGCTTGTCCACCAGTCTGATGGGGACTATGGTGTTGAACGCTGAGCTGTAGTCAATGAACAGTCTCACATAGCCCCCCTTCTGGCGGTCCAGGTGAGAGAGGGTGCTGTGCAGTACTTGGGAGACCGCATCATCAGTGGACCTGTTTGGCCTGTATGCAAATTGCATAGGGTCCATATCACTGGGGAGGGAGGCACAAATGTGATCCTTGACCAGCCTCTCGAAACATGTCATGGCCACAGAGGTGAGTGCCACCGGTCTGTAGTCATTGAGACCTGTTGGGGAGGGTTTCTTTGGTACAGGGATGATGGTAGACATCTTGAAGCAGGCAGGGACCACTGACTCCGCCAGGGATCGATTAAATATGGCGGTGAACACAGGGGCTAGCTGGTTAGCACAGGACTTAAGTATGCGTCTTGTTATTCCATCTGGGCCAGCAGCTTTTCTGGTGTTCACCTGCATAAATGCTCTTCTCACACTGTGTACCGACAATGAGAGGGCCCCCCCGCCCCCCCCGCGGTTTCCCCCCCCCCCTCCACAACAGCCGGCGCGCCAGTGACGTCACCAGCCGTTGAGCTAGCGGCGCCACTGTCTGCACCAAACCGAGCGTAGAAAGAGTTGAGTTTGTCCGCGAGAGAGGCGTCGTCGCACCCCATTGAGGGGGTGCTGACTTTGTAGTCAGTTATCGTTCTCTCTGTACGTTCAATGATGATGATCAATGAAGTAGCAAAAATGTACACTATAAAAACGAACTTCATAGTTGATGATAATAAATATTTCACTTCATTAGCAAAAATATTGTAACATCAGACATTAAGTCTCCTATAAGCTATTCTCCCCCGTGTGTGTGTGCATACATTTACTATATGCTGCTCTTTTTCACATGGATTAGGCTAATTAGCTTTAACAATCCTGATTCCTGAGCCTATTTGATTTAAATATGTATATAGTCTATATAAAAAATTTTGTATCGTATCTCCTGTGCTGGCACACACACTACCATGGAGTGGAGAGATGACACACAATACATATAATAATTCATGGAAATATACTCAAAAGCTATTTATGGCCGGTAATAATCTCTGGCTGGTCTTTTTTAAATCTAAAGCTAAAAAGGAGGATACACATTAAACATTTTGAAATATTCAATTGAAATAGATGTTTTGGGTCAATTAATGATTAATCAACTAATCGATAAAATAATCAACTGATTAATCGTTAACAAAATAGTTGTTAGTGACAGCCCTAGTCCGCAGTATAAAGAACAAAGAGGAAGGGAGCCAAAACTGTTCCCTGAGGGGCTCCAGTTTTTGTCCAGATGGCATCTGATACTATATCATCCAGCCTAACAAACTGAGGCAGAGGAACAAGATATTTCATGCACCAGGTGCTGGTTGAGTTATGCAGTTTAAACTGGATATTTTTGTTTGCTAGGATATGTGGCTGGATTGTATTGAAGGCGCTAGAAAAATACAAATCAGTGCATCGTTGACTCCTACACTCTTCCTGTATGCAAATTGCAAGGAGTCTAAATAAGGTGCCATCTGCTCCCTGAGGTGGCCCAGCACAACCCTTTCAAAACACTTCATAATGTGGCATGTCAGAGCAATAGGTCTCAGGTTAGTGAGGCTCTTACGCACATTGTTCTTTTTAGGAATAGGGACGAGACATGATGTTAGCCACATTGCAGGAAAAGCAGGTGACGATAGAGAGAAAAGAATGAAAAACATGGCACAACTGGTCAGCACAGACCTTAACACATGCCACGCCCCTTCCGGGAAGTGACCACTTCCGTGCCGCCCATTAACCCCATGTAAACGTAGTTGTAGTTTGTAAAACTAAACCTATATTTTATAGTATCGCTATGGGTCTAATAACGCCCTCGAGTCTCATTGAGCTACTTCTGGTCAACGTGCAAAAAACGGATTCTTTTTTCATCCGTACATTTCCGTTTGATACCGTTTTGAATATGAACATAGTCCGGCCGCTTCTGAGCAATTCCAGGGAAAATACACAAACAGCGTTTTTGTGTAATTCAATAAACACCTTGTAATTTTTCGCCTCATTATCGGATCTTCCTGAAATCAACGCTAGATCATCACTATTATCCTTTGTGGTGCACGCATGCAATGTGGTTTAGACCAGCGCCCCCTCCTGCATCCCAACGGCAAAACAGCCAGACGCATAAACACATATAGCTTCAATCGCAGTAGAAATAAATATCGGATCAACGCAGGCTTTCATATATAGTGTCCTTACCTGGTCTCTGAAGTAATGAGAAAAAAAATAATCTAATAATTTCATCGCCATTCCAGTTATCCACAGCGATCGTGCCTCCGATGTTATTGGGCATTGCTCTTCAACGGGTGGGCGGGGTCAGTTGTCCAAGCCATCCCTATAAGCGTGTGTTTTGCCGGAGTGTTTAGGACCCACGCCGCAGCTCGGTATAGAAAATAAACAAACCTGTTTCTAACCGTGTGCATTACTGGCCGAAGGCGTTAGAGGGCGGTATAATACCGTCTGCCAGCTTAGACACACTCGGAACAGTATGCACAAGGTGCCCCGCTGAATTATGAATGGATATAGATAATAAAATAAATACCGTGACAGAAACGTAGATCTACATTTCCGGCACTGAAAGTGTTAAGGGTGCAGCGTGGATAAATACCATCCAGGGCCCGGGCCCTGTTTACCTTGATGGAGGTTAGGGTTACTGGTCACACAGACCTTGAGGGTGCAGGATAAATACCATCAGCCCCAGGGCCCTTGTTTACCTAAGCTCCTGATGAACCTCTTCAGTAGAAATAACAATAGGGGGACAACTGTCCTCAGGACTAGGCTGAGCCAGAGAGGAGAGGATACTCTCCTGCTCAGTTGAGAAATAAAATCTGTCGAACCTAGCAAAGAACTGGTTTGCAACATCGATCCCAGAGCCCGACCAACTGGAATTGTTGGTCCAATCAGTGATCGATTGAAAGCCTTTCCAAAGGCCCCTGGTATTGGTTTTGGACATTTGTCTTTCTACCCTATCTCAGGGATTAAAGTGCTCCGTCTTGAGACGGATTTCCGTCAATTTGATTCGGAGTCGTGGCGGATTTTCCGTCAATTGGCTACCTGGTATAATATGATTTGTACACTGTGATTATAGCCCGAATAACGTCTGCGTTGTCTTCTTCTTCTGAACCAGAATCTGAGTTTCTTTTTGGATTTTTATTCGGCTCAAAGAAATCCGCGAGGAATGTTCCCAATGCGCGTTCATCTTCAACACAGTGTGCTCCTCCGAAGTGAGCAAACCGGTTTAACGCCTCGGCAACCTCTCTTGCTGTAGGTTCCATGGTGACTGTCAAGCAGAGCACTGTCCGCTCTCTGTTTAATACCTATCAATGCGCAATCAACTTAATGACGTCACCGCCTGACCAATAAGCATTTCGATGTTTAGATTTAAAGGTTAACCTTCTGTTGTGTGGCAGTGAAAGGGTTAACCTTCTGTAGCTGTGAGAGAATTGTTGAATAGATACACAAATGTAACCCTGATGTAAACGAGACGAAAGTCTTTCTCTGGTCTGCATCCCCTTAACAGTTGTATGTATTGAGCTGTACTGTACTGTACCCATTCTGCAATCTGTTAATAAAGTTATCAATCAATCAATTTCGCACGATTGTACATTGTAACGTTAACACAGCCCAGCTGTCAACTGTACTTTGTAATGCTATGTTATTTAGATGTATTTAGATGTAAATACATGTAGTGTGGTAGTGAAAGACACAACAACAATAACAACTTACTTTTAACTGTATACAGATTCCGTGCTGAATGCCAGCGCAGAAAAGAGTTTAGCCACAACAACAATCTCTCGCTCCGATGAAAAAGCAATTTTTTATCACTCCTTTTCCGTATTAAATTAATTTCCTTTTTAGCCATTAGGTTGCAAAAAATGCACCCTAACGAAATTCGTTCGCTCATAAAATTCTAACTGTTTTAATGGTTTTTAATTAAGTTAAAACACGTGTTTTATAACGGCGGTAAAGGCCTCTTTTTTGTAATCTTTTATTTAGACACTGCGTTTGTCACACGTTACGTTGCTTATAACTTATAACTTAGATAGTGTATTAACATTGTTATTCTCTCTCTGAGAAAGGAGAGCTATTGTGTCTGTGTTTTTTAACACCTCATTAAGTACCACTCGATACCCGGACAGGCCGCACCCAGCCCGCGCGTGTAGTTTTTTCACCTTATGAGAGAAAATCCTTGTGGAACTATATAACAATAATTACCTCATTTACAAGTTGTATTTAAGTTTGCAAATAAGGGCAAATAAGGGAACACATTAATGACAGTTCAAATATGTAAAAAAAATCAAGATTTCGATTTTTAGGATTTTCTGATCAGCAAGACGTTTTTTCACGTAGCCACATTTCTCTCTGGCCGAATCAAATCGGGTTTGGTCACGGCGAGTCACATATGACATGCATGACATACAGAGACAGTACTGCTACATCTATACATTTATGACATACCAGATTTACAAATACAGTACTGTTTGTGATACAAAAATTGTCTAAAAAAGAGTATATACATTTGATGAAGAAACTACATTGGAGGAGGTTGGTAGGTAGGGTGGAGGGGGGGGGGGGGGGTTGGGTAGGTGGGGTGGGGGTGAGGAGGATCTGAACAGCCATGGATGGTCACCACAGATAATCCGGATGGGCTTGTTCAGTAGTGGTAGAAATCTGTTATCTAACTGATATTGGATTATCTGTGGTGCCCATCCATGGCTGTTTTATATTATTATTAGGGGTGCACGATATAGATTTTTTTGATATCGATAACTTTCTGCTCCTCAAGGTCGATACCGATAACCGATAATATATATATTTTAGAGCTGGGCCGTTAACGGCGTTAACGTGCTGCGTTAACGCTATACTAGTATCGCGCGATAATATAATTAACGCATTAATCTTTTTTTTTTTTTTTTTTTTTTTTACATTTTTTTTTACCTTATTTACCCAGGGTAGGTTCGCTGAGCACAGATGCTCTTTTTAAGGTACGCCCTGCTTCACATTCACACAGTTCCATTCACACCTGGGAGCTGCCCAGTACAACCACAGTTGACACCATTGGCCACTGAGCAACTCAACTGGAGCAGTTGATTCAAGCCATGTCACATAGTTCAAGTTTGAAATGATTCTTTCTGTTTAGCTCCTGAGAGTGTGCTAGATACTGTACTGTACTGGTAATATTATTTATTTGTGTTAACTTCTGAATAAAACAACTTATTAAACACAAGTACATCTTATTGAACATTATTTTGATATTTCATTACCAATTATCATAGCACAACAGCTTTTTCAAACAGTCTGTAATGCATTTTGGAAACGGGAGATGGGCTCATGGTGTAATGGGCCACCTGGCCTGAGAAACATAAGGAGGAAAGAAAAAGTAAGGACTTACTTCTGGTCATTATTTGGGTAGAACACACATATTTTGAATGCCTTCGGCAGGTTTATTTTTTATTTTTTAGCCATTTTAATCTAGATTAATCTAGATTAAATCCAGGATTGCAGATAGATTAATCTAGATTAAAAAAATGTATCTATGCCCACCTCTAATATATTTATTGTATTATTATTATTTAAAAAATTTGTATTCCTGTAGTTTTGACCTAACCAGATTTATCATGACATGAGCGTTACTACTATGAACAAAACAAACAGTTTTGACCCTTCAAATAAAGTGACCATATTTATTTTTCCAAATAAATATAATTTGAATCACAGAATTCACAATCCGTCAATGTCATAACATTGTGTTTCCCTGAACAATGAGTGAACTAAAAACCAACATGTATTGTGCTTTGTCAGCAGATAAAACATTTGACCAGGGCTGTACAGTGCGACATATATATCGCACGTGCTACAGCAACAGCGGTCTGTGCGATGAATGGATTTACTTAAGTAGCACTGGTGCGATAGGGATTCGGTTCATATAGATACTCTTATTTTGAAAATCCTGTAGCGGGTCTCATTTCTGCCCACGCGCAGCTCCAGCTATAATAACTAGGCTCGACAGCTAGCAACGTTCAGGTGCATATGATACTCTTATTTTGAAAAAACTCTGTGACAACTCGACGAGTCATATCCGCCCTATCCGTGCTTCTGCAAGCAGAGCAGCGCGTTGGTCGGTTGGTGCGCACTGGCACTGGTGCGTTAACACAGCAGTGTGCCTACACGTCCCGAAATAAGTCTGTGGTGTTTTTTTCTCTCTCGCAACGGGTCAAATGCATCTACATGCTTTGCACCGTCGCCATTCCTTTATGCGCATATCGCCCGAAATTAACGTTTATGTACCATTACAATCACTACAACGTTAACAAGCTAATCCTGATCAGAGGCAGAGACAGCAGACACAGTGTGGACTGGGGAAAGGGAAATGGGTGGGCACTCTCTCCCCTTCCCTGTGTGTGTGCGTGCGTGCGTTTGGAAAGACGATGAAGTCACTAGTCAGGACTCAGGACAGGAGTATATTATAGTAAACTGAGGATTACTGAGGATGGACAGATAATGTTGATATTCAAATATAAAAAAGTGAGTGGAAGTTTGAAGACAGACTAGACTACAATATGATGCGGGGGTGGTGAGTTGAAACAGTGTGTGTGAATGAATCAATGAATGAATGAAAACTTTATTTAACAGATTGCAGAATGGGTACAGTACAGCTCAATACACACAATTGTTAACACTTTGGCTGCCATGGGTTTCAATTCATTATCAACCGTAGGTTGCCGGCTCTATTTGTCTATAGAGAAAGTCCCCTTCTTTGCAGGGCTATAATTTTTAAAATTCTATTGCTACATTGCCATTATTAGGGCCCATTCAAAGTCCTATATTTATTGTTCATTGTGTAGCAACGTTAAACTTTTTCATTCACATATTCATAGTAAAGTATGGTCTAATGTATAAGTATGTTTTCATCTCTTTCTGCAGCTTTCTCCAGAACGTGATCTATAGCCCCAAATACATTATATTGATGATGCAATACAGTTTTATGGCAATCAGCGCGATATAAAAAATTCCAACTAGACGTACTTCTAGAAGTTACTACACGTCATCTGATGTTGACCGGATGGGCTAGGGGGTGTTTATAATTCCGTGGGCAGCGTTATACCAATCATCTAATGTGGGTCAAATGTTGATAATAGCAGTTAGTATCGAAGACGGTAACTTTACACGCTAAAACTCACCCCAGTCTCCGCGCGCCGTTGGGCGATCATCGTAGAGTAGACATTTTACCATTATGGGATGTCGATTTACCCGGTCCATCTCCAGCTTGTATAATGGTATATACGTCCAAATCATGTTGTTTATCGAGTTATTGGCAATCGATCGCTATGTACTGTTGGGACGGTTTGTTTTAGCAGGCGTGTTAGGGCTTGGATGGAGGGGATCACGTCTGCAGTAGTGGCTGTAGCTTTGCTAATATTTCTAGTCAGCCGTTCACACGGATCGAGGATGGTCAAGATGTTTTCAACCAGGGTCCATTGGTCTGCGTTGTGTGTTGCTGGCAACTTGTAATCTACAGCATAAGCTGCGATAGCTTGCTTCTGCTTCACCAGACTCTGGAGAATGTAGAATGTACTGTTAACTTCCAACGTGTGGCCACGTCTTGTTGGCAGTTGTGATTTTGTTATTTTCAGGGCCACCATTAACTCTTCCAGGCGCTACTTGGGAGTGCTTAAAGTGTCCAACAATCTTCCGGCCGATGGCAACACAGTCAATCACAGCTCTTTGGCTCAGCACAGCCTCGTTCACAGCCAGCTGTAAGGTGTGGGCCATGCTATCAACATTGTAATCCTCCATAGCCTTTGCCATGTTACGTGCGTTGTCTCTTAGGACAACATGGACCATCTCTTTCGTTATGTTCCATTTCTGAAGCATAGCTACAAAAGCCAAACGGATCATATCGGGAGTGTGTGAACCTGGTAGTTCCTGAGAATGCAACACCGCTCTGTTTGAAATCTTTGTCCAGCCACTGCGCCGTCAGACCTAGCATGCTGACAGGGTTAACATCACGGGTCCATATGTCCATGGTTCATTACAATTTACTCGAGCATAGTAACGGACACAATATTTCTGACACTGGGAATACATTCCCTGAGGTCCATCTATGTCCCTAGATACCAGGAATATGCAAATGGCCTTGTAGAAGTGAAGCAATCTTCCATTTACTTGGGTATGTACTTTTAGGCAGATTTTCTGAAAATATGGCTACGGCTTAAGAGGTTAATTCATACGGATTGTATTAATTGGAAATTAACGAATAATGTATATTGAATATCAGATTAATAATCAGAATAATTTGAAATACATTTTGTACTCGGGCTTAAAGATTCAAGAACAGTTTGCTGTACAATGCAAATCTTACTTTGCTAGTCCGCCCTTCACACATAATCACACAATACTTAAATTAATGTTTATTTAAATACAAGTAAATGCAAAAAATAAGGTAAACATATATTTTGTATATATAAAAAAAGTTTAAGATATATACAAGGCACAAGTGAGTAACATTGACGTTATTGCACGTTCCGATTCACAGTGTAGGATCCAGTAGTGTTTACAAATATAAATATGGAGGGGACAATGGGTCACAGCAGCAGTTAAAAGTGTCTTTAGTGATTGACAGTTCGGGGGAATAGTGACAGTGAGGTCACAGCAGCAGAGCTGCTCTCAGCCGTGCTTCTATAGAAGTTGCTGAGAATTTTGGTGCCATTTTCTCAGCCTTCGTTGCTGGGATTTGTGTGTCTTTCTCTCTCTCTTTCTCTATCTCTCACTCACTCACTCACTCTCTCTCCTTCTCTCTTTCTCTTCTCTCTCTCTCTCTCTCTCTCTCTCTCTCTCTCTCTCTCTCTCTCTCTCTTTCTCTCTCTCTCTCACACACACACCTGGTCTTCTGAAAGACCAGATGACATCAGAGGAGTTTGATAGTATTTACTGAGGATGTTGATATTTAAACATTAAAAAAGTTGTTGTAGGGAGGGGTTTTAGATTGTGTGTTGTGAAGTTTAGTCTTCAGAGAGAGAGAGTAAAGTACAGAAAAAAGGTACTGTTGGGTACCGGTATCGATTCCCAGGTAAAAAGACACAGTTTGGGCTGCTTTACATTTATTTATTTTTTATCGCAAATTTAATCTGTCAGAAAAATCGCAATTAGATTATTTCCCAAAATCGTGCAGCCCTAATCCTCAGTGGACCGGTTCTGACGGTACGCAAACTGCAGAGGGTCCAGTGTGTCTGGGATGGTCTCCTTGATGTGCGACATGACTATCCTCTCGAAACACTTCATCACTATTGGGGTGAGTGCAACGGGACGATAGTCATTGAGACAGGTTACTAGGGCTGACCTTCGAAGCTTTTTTTGGCAATCGAAGCTTCGGGGCCGAGCTTCGATTTTAATTCGAAGCTTCGAGAAAAAAAAAAATTTAAATTTTTTTTAAATTTTTTATTTTATTTTTTATCTTATGTTGTGGGACTTGTACAGCACTTTCATAAACTTTGTTGTTTTTAAATGTGCTCTATAAATAAAGTGGGTTGGATTAATTAATTAAGTAGCCCCTTTCGTGACTGAGCCAACAAGGTTTCACTCGGCTGTGTGATTTAATTCAAGGTGGATCGCTGTTGTCGTTTGAACAACTTCAGATTTCATAGGAACTACCAATCCCCCAAATCAAGAATGTTTAAGATGAATGAAGTAAGATTTTGATTATTTGAAATATGGCCTGTGTAAACTAAACTATGCACAGAATTATGTCAGTCTACAAGGTCCGGATTCTACATGGTCCGGCAATGTAGACCTTGTAGACTCCACTACAGACCAATTATCAGTGAATGTTCATGCATTTTTAAGAAGGGCAACTTCCACAAAAAAACAAAGAACTCACCAAAACATCTCAGTAGCACCTTATCTAAATTGTATTTCCTATTTTGTTTATTCATCCCAGTATCTTTCTTTCTTATGTGTGGAATTCTACAAGGCATGTATGTGTATATGTATTTGAGGATGATATCCTTCAAACAGGCAATAGTGATGATATAATTTGGGCAGTGCTGAGCTGGGTTACTTTCCTCCAGTGTATTTTTCCCCCGGCCCCACCCAATGGCCCCATGCGCGCGCGCGCGCGCGCGCGCACACACACACACACACTTACATTTAGCTGACGCTTTTAGGAAAAGTGCATGACAGTAAGGTTAGTCACGGTTAGATTTTTTTTTTTTTTTAATCATTTCAGATAATGGTTGAAGAAGTGAGTCTTTAGTCGACGGCGAAAGATTGGACGGGATTCGGCTGTCCTAACTGGGATGGGTAGTTCTCACACACACACGCACACACACACGCACACACACACACAAATCGAAGTAAAAATTTTTTTTTGAAAAAAATAATTATTTTGAAAAAAAAATTATATATTTTTTTTTCTTTTTTTTTTTAAACCGATTTTTTTTTTATGTTTGAAGCTTGTGCCATCGAACGAAGCTTCGAAGTATTTAAGACAGCCCTACAGGTTACAGTGTTTTTCTTTGGCAGGGGCACGAGGGTGGTGGTCTTGAAGCAGGTGGGCACAATAGCTTGTGCTAGTGACAAGTTGTAAATGTCAGCAAGTACGTCAGCCAGCTCTGAGGAACAGACCCTGAGGGCACGGCCGGGGATGTTGTCTGGGCCGGCTGCCTTCCGTGGGTTTGTTCTGCTCAGAACCGTACGTACCTCTGCCGTTGTCACAGTGAGTGGTGAGTCCTGCGTGCGCTCCGTGGTCAGAACCCCTCTCTGTTGGTTGGTGTTGGGGACTTCAAAGTGGGCGTTGAGTCTAGAACTGTAGACGACTCTGGACTACACTGTGTTCTTAAACTAAAAACCCAGCTACATACCATGATAAACCTCTTGCATGGAAATTAAGCTGAATAAAATCACCAAATCTCCTTCCTCTGACACTCTTCTCTATCACTATCTCCATCCAGATAGCTGTCCTGTCAGGCCTGGGACGAAACCAAGAGGCTTGGATGGAAGAAAAGGTCTCTGCTGTGACCAGTGTGGAAAAAACTTCAGTTCAAAGATGAATCTCAATAAACGCCAGCGCATTCACACAGGAGAGAAGCCGTACTCCTGTGACCAGTGTGAGAAGAGCTTTCGTCATCTGTCTTATCTGAAAACACACCAGAGAATTCACACAGGAGAGAAGCCCTACTCCTGTGACCAGTGTGAGAAGAGCTTTCGTCAACTGTGTGATCTGAAAACACACCAGAGAATTCACACAGGAGAGAAGCCCTACTCCTGTGACCAGTGTGGGAAGAGCTTTCGTCAACTAAATAATCTGAAAACACACCAGAGAATTCACACAGGAGAGAAGCCGTACTCATGTGACCAGTGTGAGAAGAGCTTTAGTCGACTGGATAATCTGAAAGCACACCAGATGATTCACACAGGAGAGAAGCCCTACTTCTGTGACCAGTGTGAGAAGAGCTTTCGTCATCTGTCTTATCTGAAAACACACCAGAGAATTCACACAGGAGAGAAGCCCTACTCCTGTGACCAGTGTGAGAAGAGCTTTCGTCAACTGTGTGATCTGAAAACACACCAGAGAATTCACACAGGAGAGAAGCCCTACTCCTGTGACCAGTGTGGGAAGAGCTTTCGTCAACTAAATAATCTGAAAACACACCAGAGAATTCACACAGGAGAGAAGCCCTACTCCTGTGACCAGTGTGGGGAGAGCTTTAGTCAACTGATTGTGTTGAAAACACACCAGAGAATTCACACAGGAGAGAAGCCGTACTCATGTGACCAGTGTGAGAAGAGCTTTAGTCGACTGGATAATCTGAAAGCACACCAGATGATTCACACAGGAGAGAAGCCCTACTTCTGTGACCAGTGTGAGAAGAGCTTTCGTCATCCGTCTAATCTGAAAACACACCAGATGATTCACACAGGACAAAAGCTACAAAAGCCCTACTTCTGTGACCAGTGTGAGAAGAGCTTTAGTCATCCGAGTCGTCTGAAATCACACCAGATGATTCACACAGGAAAGAAGCCCTATTCCTGTGACCAGTGTGGGAAGAGCTTTAGTCAATTGAGTAGTCTGAAAACACACCACCAGATGATTCACACAGGAGAGAAGCCCTATTCCTGTGACCAGTGTGGGAAGAGCTTTAGTCGACTGTCTGCTCTGAAAACACACCAGATAATTCACACAGGAGAGAAGCCCTACTTCTGTGACCAGTGTGGGAAGAGCTTTAGTCAACTGTGTGATCTGAAATCACACCAGATGATTCACACAGGAGAGAAGCCCTACTTCTGTCACCAGTGTGGGAAGAGCTTTAGTCATCCGTCTAATCTGAAAAAACACCAGATGATTCACACAGGAGAGAAGCCCTACTTCTGTCACCAGTGTGAGAAGAGCTTTCGTCAACTGTCTTATCTGAAAACACACCAGAGAATTCACACAGGAGAGAAGCCCTACTTCTGTCACCAGTGTGAGAAGAGCTTTCGTCAACTGTCTGATCTGAAAACACACCAGAGAATTCACACAGGAGAGAAGCCCTACTTCTGTCACCAGTGTGAGAAGAGCTTTCGTCAACTGTCTCATCTGAAAACACACCAGATTATTCACACAGGAGAGAAGCCACATCATTGTGGTTTGTGTGATAAGAGATTCAGAACATTAGCATATTTGAGTAAACATGAGAAAATTCACTTGGGAGAGAAGATTCAGGGAAATGTCAAAGCTGTCAATTCACCTGCACATTCCTAGAAGATATTCCTACTGCTGTGACCAATATTAGAAGAGTTACACTCATAATGATGCTCCTGAAATTATATCAACGTCATTCACACAGGAGAGAAACTATACCACTGTGGGGAAAACTTCACATGAAAAATAGGTACCATTTTAAGTTAACTAATGTAGCAGGAATTTAAAACCATCCAAACTGATAATACACACAGGGAAGAAGGTCTACTATTGTGACCACTGGAAAATGCTTCAGTATGTCATTACAGCTATCAGTCCATCAACAATCATAACAATAATAGTGGTAGTAATATTTGGCTGTTCTTTTGAAATGAAAAACTACTACCAAGAGCTTTTGACCTGCACAGAAGCCTCTGAGAGAGAAGCAGTACTAGCATAGACACGGTTTTCATTGACGACAACAGTTGTGTTTCTGTTGAGCTACAGAAAACAAGATTGAATGGGATTGGGCGGAGATTGGAGGGTAGGGTAGAAAGGTAGAAAGAGGAGGGACGGTGAGGCTTTGCAGGAGGTTGCTGGGGAGAGAAGGTCAAGTTAATAAATATAAAATATAACACCTCATTGTTCTGGTGTTTTAAATACTGGGATCATAGGAACTTTCTGACCTCAGTATGGGGTGACCAGCCAAAAGCCAAGATGGTTAACAAACACTTTGTACACACTGGAGGGGGAAACTGCTTGTCATATGGATTTTTATATTTTAATACTAGTGATTTTTTTTGTATCTAATGTCACACATATTGTCAACATTCCTAGTACTACACAAGAAGAAGTGTTTATTTTAGAGTAATGTTCCATGTATTGTCTTCATTGGTATTCTTTTAAAGGAATGGATGAATTTATCTTTAGTGGTTTTTCTATCAAAACGGTATAGGGTTGGAATCAATTCACTTTAAATTCAATCAATTAAAAATCAAAACAAGTTGTTTACTTTATGATGATAGAACATCCATTCACATTTACTTGTCATTAGGTTGGATAGCAAAACCTTTTCATGATGGAACAATATTTGAAATAAAATCTACATCTTGAATTAAAAAGTGAATTGATCCAAAGTGAAACATTCTCATTAGAATATGATATGCTAATAATATTGGCTCCGGAGGTAGAGCAGTCGTCTGGTAATCCGGAGGTTCCAGGTTCGATTCCCGCTCCTCCCGGGCAGCGTATCGAAATGTCCTTGAGCAAGACACTTAACCCCTAATTGCTCCCGATGAGCAGGTTGGCACCTTGCATGGTCGCCTCTGCTGTCGGTGTGTGAATGTGAGTGAATGGGTCAAATGTGAGGAACAAATTGTAAAGCGATTTTGGATAAAAGCGCTATATAAATGCAACCATTGACCATTTAATAATATGGATGAATTGTAAGTCTCAAGATAAGTGGGATGGTGTGAATTGATCTCTTAGAAGTAACTGTAACTCGGAAGTATGAAAATTAAATATTACCTTCTAACCTACTTTGTATGAAAGGCTTCATCTAAGTGCAACAATGATCATTTTTAGAAAGTCTGTTGCATCGTATCTTGGAACTGTTCAACTGTACAAGCACACCCTTCCCATTACGTCTTTTTTTCTTCTTTTTTTTAAACGCACATGTGAATGCATTTTCTTAAATTTTTTTATGTTCTGGCACCATATTTTGGCTAAATAGGCCTCGTTTTATAAATGTGTATACAGAAACAATTCTGTTTTTGTTGATATTCATTCATTTCATTGATAACATAGTGCTGTAATTTCATTTTCTAATAAATATCCATGATCAAGTTCAACAACGTGTGCTTTTATTTTGATATTCCATGTTGAAATTACGCGATGCATCTTAATTATTATTATTATCGCCAAAAAGAATCCTAAATAAAATGGGATCGTGGTATAAAAATTTGAGAACCCCTGGATTACATGCATTCCTGGGCGGAGGGGATCTCTAACTTGTGATTGGTGGAGACAGGCCTCTGTTGGCTCCCATCAACTCGGTTCCCTTTGTCCGTACCAAAGAGCCGCTCAAAAGAACCGGATGGTTCTTGAACGTCACATCAGTCTCAGCCGGTTCCTCCAGTGAGTCTTGGCTGCTGCTGCTGCAGTAGTCCTCTGTCCTGCTCATGTCCTCTAGTGGGACTGACATCTGAGCCCCGTCCTCCTGGTGATGGAGGCTCGTCAGGTAGTGACTGAAATGTGTTTTCTAGCTCTCCTGACGATTGTTGAGGTGGAATCAGGAAAATGCACCATTTCTTGGGAAATATGTAGTTTGTAAACGACCATTCATTCTAATGTTCTATTATGCGAAACTATCTGTGTGCTGCTGCCTTCTTGGCCAGGGCCCACTTGAAAAAGAGATGGACGTCTCAATATGATTATCCTGATTAAATGAAGAATACATTAAATAAATACAGTCGGTTTATGGAGTAAATTGCTTATTTCCAATTTTTGACAGAAAACTTAAACGATTAAAAAACATCCTACGAGGTGTTTCAACCCAACAACTGGTTTCATGACTGAGATTATGACTTTGATATTATGACTGAGATTATGACTAAAATGATTGTCTGAGATTATGACTTTGATATCATGACTGAGATTATGACTTTGATATTATGACTGAGATGACTTTGAGATTATGACTTTGATATTATACATTTTTTATTTAATTTTTTTTAATCCTATCTTTCTCAGATTTTTCTCATTTTTTTCCCCGTCCCAATTTTTTTGTCGTTGTGCCAATTCCCCCCCTCCCCTGCCTGGTTGTTGTGCGCATGTTCTCCTACCGGTCGGTACAAGGGAATCCTGAAGTCATCCGCACGCTTCCTCCGACACACGCGGCGGCAGCCAGTGACTCTTTTTTCACCTGGCAGCGAGGACTCTCATTGGTGAAGCGTAACGCGTGGGAGGTCACGCTGCCTTCATCAATTCCTGCCTCCACTGAGCAAGCGCCCAGACCTGACCTGTAGGCGTCGCTGTCCACAACGCCAGATTACCACCCACGACTTGCCCACCCCCTAACTCAGCCAAACGAGTTAGTATGACGATCAGCCCAAGCCTCAAGCAATGCTGACTCCGGAAGTCGAGACCGCAGCCTCTTGCATTGGTGACGAGCGCAATCTCCGCTACGCCACCCGACCGCCCTCGAGTCACGAATTTGATGACTTTAGACTTGACTTGACAAAATCAAAAAAGACTTTCAACTCGACATTGACTTTAACACCAATGACTCGTGACTTCACTTGGACTTGAGCCTTTTGACTTGAGAAGACTTGATACCTTCCCCCATGCCAAACGATACAAAATGATTATTAAATGTGCAGTGTATTAATTAATTTCCAGTCGAATAGACACTTCATTTCCCAGATCCACTTTGTTTTGAAACAATCCGACGGCATCCGATCACGTTGCGCGAGAGAATGACACGAAGAAGAAGTAACGTTACAATTCCGAACGACTGATCCAGTGGAAAATTATACCAAAGATTGCTTTGTTTGCTTATAAAAACGAGGTGGTGGTCAACAAAAAACGAATTGCAGTCTGCAAAACGTGCGGTCGAAAATCACAGACTGAGACATCGCAGACAACTTCCAACTTCGTTCGACATTTGAAGCTGCACAAAGAACGGTAAGTAACTTGGCTTGCTAGCTACAGTAGTTAAATCAATGAGCATCGACACAGTCTGAAGTGTTATCGAGACAATGAAGACACTTAGTTGTAGACTGGACTCAAGTTGACTCAGTTTGACATTTACATGCATACTGGTTCACCCATATATACATTATAGTCCCTACTACATATCACTACATCCCCCCTGTTTAGCTGTATTGCCCCATATATACTTTCCCAGAATGCAGAACCTTCCTTAGCAGAACATATATAGAACAACACTATGTCAATAGTCCACTGGAATCACATCACCAAGTAGTGCAAATCTTTTTTTTTAACATTCAACCTTCAATACAATAATGAAAACAAAGTAAGAGTCCCCATGATGACTTAGACTTGTGCTCCTGGTGTTGTTCTGGCCCTCTGTAGTGGGTATACTACAAAATACAGAGGATTATTTGTCTTCTTATGAATCTATTATAATATTTTGTGCAATATTATATGCTCATGTCACATAGTCTTTGTAATAATCTGGTCTGTTTACAACCCTCCCACATCTTGTGCGTCTTGGTCCTGGGCTATTGGGCACCTGTGTGTACGAAAAGCAGAGATGCCTTGTCATTTCAATACAAGATTTTTTTATATCCCAAAATTGATAAAGGGTTAAGGTAGACTAGTTAGTTGAACCGAGGTCTGCTATTATGGATAATGTGCCATAGACTGTATATATACAGGGCAGGCAGACGTTAAATAAATGATTGGTCCAAGTGGGAGGACAATATGTTGACAAATGTATCTGTAAGACTATCCCTGAATCTGAATAGTATTACATTTATAGAAATTAGATTATGAGGGCGGTCGGGTGGCGTAACGGAGATTGCGTTCGTCACCAAACCCCGGAGCGGCTAGATTCGCCTGTTCGAATCCAGCTCACAGCTCCGGGGTTGTCACCAGCTTGGCTGGCCGTTCACACTAATACAATTGGCAGTATTAGAGGGTGGGAGAAACTGGCGGGGTGGGTCCGGGTCGTTGTAAACAGCGACTCCTACAGTTCGGTCGGGGCGCCTGCTAAGCGCGGATAGGACTTGAGTGGGATAGTGTGATTTTGGTGAAGCGCGCATTATGACTTGTTTAGGACTCGAAATTCAAAGGTTAGGACTTGGGACTCGACTTGGGACTTGCCTGTCTTACTCTTGACTTGGGACTTCACTTGGGACTTGCCTGTCTTGACTTGGGACTTGACTCGGGACTTGAGTACCAAGACTTGAGACTGACTTGAGACTTGCAAAACAATGACTTGGTCCCACCTCTGCTAATCTCAAGTCAAGTCAAGAGTTTTATTTGTCACGGCATACAGGGCATACAGTGAAATGCGAGTGGTCATGCCCGCAGCGATTGTGCAATAATACAAGTAATAAGAATAAGACATAACAGGTATAATGTACATAAAGTTTAAAATGCATGGTAAAAGACATACTAAGGTCCTGTGATAGTGCAATACAGTGTTAAGCTACAGATGAGGCACTGGGTCTTATGTACACTACTATACTATACAATATACAGTTATACTATATATCCTTATGCTATCTTGCTATATCCATCTATTGCTATACAAGAACCACTCCAGTTTTTTTTTTTTTTTTATAAAGTAATGTGACCTTTTCATTTTGTAAAGTGACCGTTTAGTGTGAGCGTGTGCAGCATGTGTGTGTGTTTGTGCTAAAGTGACTGTTAGTGTGTGAGCGTATACAGTATGTGTGTTGTGTGTGTGCTCATGTGTGCTCGTGTGTGGAGAGTTCAGTGTTCAATACTCTGATGGCCTGGGGGAAGAAGCTGAGCCGAAGTCTCTCTGTCCTAGTTGCTGGTGTGCGCAGGCGTTTGCCTGACCGCAGCATCTTGAACGGGCTGTTATTGGGGTGGTGAGGGTCTTTCATTATTCTGCAGGCTCTGGATTTGCACATCTTGTTATATAAGACCTGCAGGGGTGGTAGTGCAATACCCGTAGTACGCTCAGCTGAGCGCACCACTCTCTGTAGGGCCTTCTTGTCCTGTGCCGTGCTGTTTCCATACCAGGCAGTGATGTTTCCAGTCAAGATGCTCTCTACAGCTCCGGAGTAGAAGGACTGGAGTATCTTCCCCGATACTCTCAACGTCCTTAACTGTCTCAGGTGGTAGAGGCGCTGCTTCGCCTTTTTTACGACTGAGTGTGTGTTGTCCATGTCAGATCCTCTGAGATGTGGACTCCCAGGTACTTAAAGTTCCATTTAGGTGGAAAGACACTTAGGACACAACTGCCATAGAAAAGATTGTATTATGTGATTGAATGGAAGAAACATCTTGATTTAAAATGATACAGCACTTTGGCAGAACATTTTCAATCTTTAGCAATCAAATGTATTGCAGTTCACAAAGAGTCGACCATCAATATTGTCTGCTCTGGGAGTGGAGACCACTAGTCACCACCACTAACTTGTGTTTCAGAAACCTTTAAATAATATAGGTACTGTATATATACTGATACTAAGGCATATACCAGTGGCGGCTGCTGACCAAATTTTTTGGTGAAGCACAAATTATTATATTATATATTAAATTATATATTTAAAACATCCCCAAGGCTGCAACACCCCCATTCCTCCCAGATGTCAGGCTCCTCATTCGCACATCACCACCACCCCTCCTGCTCCACTGCCATCACCACCACCACTAGTACCACCACCCCTCCTGCTCCACTGCCATCACCACCCACACCACCTACCCATTCGCACATTCTCATGTTGACCACAAAGTCAACGAACCACACTTCGACCTCCCCGGGCCGAACCGACCACTTTCCCTGAAATCGGACTGAAAAACAAACTTTTCATCCAAAAAATTGTTTTTATGAAAAATATATATATATATATATAAAAAAAAACGTATTAAAGTTTTTCTGACTTTTACATTTTTTTCGGGACCTCCATGTTTTGGGGGTTTTCATCATCAAAATCGGATCCTGGATTCAGCTCCCAACAGTCAGGCAAGAACTGCGGGTTTTCAGCCTCTCTCCAGCAGGGGCGTATCTAGACCAAGTACTCTACTGGGGCACAGGGGGGCACTGGGGGGCACTCAGGGATGCCAAGAAAAAGAATTTGGACGGTTTTTGGGGCGAAAATGAGCGGATTTTGTAACTATTTTATTTTTATCCAGTTCTTTATTAGTTTTAATTTGATGTGTACATGTCTGACGAGCACAGAATTGCCAGTCGATAATTCTTGCTATTTAAAAATATTCCTCCTCTTCTCCCCCACTACTCCTCCAACGGATGTTTGTGCGACCATGTCGACCTGAACAATGGGGGATAATAATAAGAAGAACGAGCCGCCTCGGAGAGAGGATACCGCAGGCGGAAGACGGCCGCTGCTGCTGGAGCTGGACCGAGTCAGCGGCGCACGGAGCCGGGGAGGAACCACCGCCTCGCCCCGCTGGCGCTTCCGCTTCACAGCACGAGAGTGGGCGATAAGGGGGGCGCGCGGTCACGTGGGCTTAGTGGCCAATCAGAGGAACCCGGAAACCGAACAGCGTTGTAGAAGGCATAGACGCCTCCTGGACAGAACGAGCCGCGTGATTTTTTTCCATAGCCTATGTTTGCGAAGAGGCTATGGAAAGAAATCACGCCGCTGTGCGTCTCTGATTGGATCTTAAGTTTGCCCCCATCGCTTCCTGATTCTACTGCGCACGCGCACCAACCGACCTGTAGGAGTCGCTGTCCACAACGTCCGATCCCCACCCACCAGCTTCCCACCCCCTAATACTGCCAATGTGTATTAGTATGAACGACCAGCCAAGCTGGTAGCAACGCAGAGAGCTGGGCTCGAACCCAGCATCTCCTACGTTGGTGGCAAGCGCCTTGCCCACTGCGCCACCTAGCCGCCCTCCACTATTTACATTGTTGTGCATTTAGTCCGTCTTTGGTTTATTTAAACACTAAATATCAATTGCACAATATCACTTTCTTTCACCTCATTTGTTGTTGGCATTGGTTTATTTTTCCTTTGGTTAATTTATCCCAGGTTACAACACAATCATCTTTTATGCTAGTTACCCCTTCCCCTTGACTTACTGGGGTTGTAACACAGACTAAAGCGAATGTTAAAATGATTGTTGATCCATGAAAGACAGTAGCAGTATGCCGTAACTGAAACTACACTAGAGCAAAATGCTGACAAAACTGAACCATTACTTCAGTCATACAATGGGGCCATCTTGTGGCCTAATGATGTAACTGTACTTCAATTATGAGAGAATAATTTAGGGCAATATTGCACCATATCCACCGGCATTACACCGGGGGGCTCTCTCTCTCTCTCTCTTGATTGATTGATTGATTGATTGATTGATTGATTGTATTAACAGATTGCAGAATGGGTACAATACAGTACAGCTGTAAATTTGTAAAACAAAAAATGCTCTGAGTTTCGTAAAAGTCAGTCAAAGCTTACCAAAAGCACGTGACTGAACTCAAACTGGAAAGAAACAGACTAAGAAATGACGTAAACTCCATGATCAAAATTGCAAAAAAAAATGTCATCAATGACAAAACTGAGGAAAACAAAAACAAACCATGTGAACTTTGGAAATTACTCAATAATCAACTAGGCTGCAGTAAAAAACTTAAAACCAGATTCTCAAACATAAACATAAAGACGGACAACACGCTCATCACAGACAAGCTGGATGTAGCAAGTTTCAAGTTTCAAGTTTCTTTAATAGTTGTCATACAGAAGTACAGAATACTTTTATACAAAATGCTTCTTACTGTTACGCTCCAGAGACTGTGCTAGACAAGATAAGTATCAATAACATAGTATAGCATGTAAATTAGAAGTAGAAAATGAGGTCACAGTGTTCAGTATAGACATATGTACAATGTTCGATGCAGAATAGACGTAACTGAGTTACCATATAATATACAATACTATGCAGTGTACTAATATACAATACTATATAGTGCAAAGCAGAAATGGGATGAGGTACAATTTAGGTACAATTTACAGTAAGGTGTACGAGTTGTAGTGCAATCCTTTATCAATAAATATAAAGTGTGGGGAGTGGGTGCTACAGTGTGTTTGTTTAAAGTGAGTGTGTGCTATAAAGTGTGGGGAGTGGGTGCTACAGTGTGTTTGTTTAAAGTGAGTGTGCGTGTGGATGTGTGTGCTATGTGCGTTTGATGGTTGTTGTGTAGTGTTCATTGTTCGTTGAGCAGCCTGATGGCCTGGGGATAGAAGCTTCTTCTGAGTCTTTCTGTGCTCGCCTTGAGACTCCGGTATCGCTTGCCTGACCGCAGCAGTTCAAAGAGGCAGTTGTTCGGGTGACTGGAGTCCTTTTTTTTTTTTTATCCACTTTTTCTCCCATTTTTTTTTCTATATTTTCTCCCATCCCAATTTCGTATCATCCAATTCAACCCTCCCCTGTCACGAACGCTGTTTCTTGCCTCCCACAAGCCGGCTGCAATGTGGACTAAGTCATACATAGCACAAGTCCCCTCCGGTACTTGAGGTAACAGCAGTCGCATCTTTTCACCTGCGCAGCTCGATCTCTCAGTGTCGAGGAGTAACGCGTGGGAGGCTCACGCTGCCCCCGACACTTCCTGATTCTACTGCGCAGGCGCACCAACCGACTTGTAGGAGTGGCTTGTTCACAACGCCCGATCCCCACCCTTCAGTTTCCCTCCCCGTAATACGGCCAATGTGTATTACTGCGGACGACCAGCTAAACTGAAAACAATGTGGAGAGCTGGATTCGAACACGCGAATCCTAGCGTCTCCACACTGGTGGCGAGTGCCTTGCCCACTACACCACTTAGCCGCCCGGGTGACTGGAGTCCTTAATGATTCTCTTAGCCTTGCCCCTGCACCGCTTGTTGTAAATGTTCTGGAGGGTGGGGAGTCCCCCTCCAATTGTGCGTTCGGCTGAACGCGTCACTCTTTGTAGTCTGCTTCGGTCTTGTGCAGTGCTATTCCCAAACCAGGAGGTGATGTTGCCAGTCAGGATGCTCTCTATTGTACATGAGAGAAGTTCTTAAGGATCTTCTGACTGACTTGGAACTTCCTTAGGCGCCTGAGGAAGTAGAGGCGTTGTCGTGCCTTCTTCACAACACTGTCAATGTGTGTGGTCCATGTCAAGTCCTCGGATATGTAGGCTCCGAGGTACTTAAAGCTGTTCATTCTCTCAACCGGTGCCCCGTCGATGCTGAGGGGGCTGTAGTCCTTGACCCCCGACCTTCTGAAGTCCACAATCATCTCCTTTGTTTTGCTGACGTTCAGGGAGAGGCTGTTTTCCTGGCACCATCCCGCCAGGACCTTGACCTCATCCAGGTAGGCACTCTCGTCGTTTGCAGAGATCAGGCCCACCACCACTGTGTCGTCAGCAAATTTGATGATTGTGTTGCTACTCCGCTGAGCCACACAGTCGTGTGTGTACAGGGAGTAGAGGAGGGGACTCAGAACACAGCCCTGGGGGGCCCCTATGTTGAGGGTGATGGATGAGGAGGTGCAGTTGCCTGCTCTCACCACCTGGGGTCTGCCCGTCAGGAAGTCCAAGACCCACTGGCAGAGGTCATAGTTCAGGCCCAGGTCCCTGAGCTTGGCTATGAGTTTGGAGGGGACTATGGTATTGAATGCCGAGCTGTAGTCGATGAATAGCATTCTCACATAGTTCCCCTTCCTCTTGTCCAGGTGTGATGCTGCTGTGTGCAGCACATGGGCTATGGCGTCCTCCGTGGACCTGTTGGGGCGGTATGCAAATTGATCCATGTTGATGGGGAGGGAGGAGCAGATGTAGCCCTTTACTAGCTTCTCAAAGCACTTCATAGCCAATTACTTAAACATTTTCTTCACAAACATAGCCACAACACTGGTAAACAAACTACCCTCCCACTCAGGGCATTATGGGGTAGAACACATAGTAGCATACTACAAGAACCTAGCGGTCCACAAAGACGACTTCAAACTGGAAATGGTAAAAACAGATGAGGTACTCAAAAAACTGAGCGCCCTCCAACCGAACAAGGCCACTGGCCATGACAACATCCCCTCCAAATTCCTCAGAGACTCAGCAGCCGCCATCACCCCAGTCATCACACACATAATCAACCTCTCCATAAAACAGGGACACGTCCCCAAGGACTTCAAAATTGCGAGAGTAACACCCCTGCACAAAAAGGGCAGTAAATTAGACCCAGGCAACTACCGCCCTGTTTCTATCCTTACCTCCATCTCGAAAGTCATGGAATTTTTTTTATACAAACAGGTCAAAAAGTACCTAGCGGAAAAAAATCTAATCTACGAATTCCAATCTGGCTTCAGACCATCCCACTCCACTGACACATGCCTTCTCTATTTAAACGACCACATCAAACAAGAGGCATGGTCATGCTGGACCTACAAAAGGCCTTCGACACTGTCAATCACACCATTCTGATTGACAAGCTAAAAGCAATTTAGAAGACAATGGGAAGACAGCTGTGTCTGTGGATGGTGGCGGTGTGAGGCAGCACAAAAATGCTCAGTCGAATAAGATGAACTTTTAGCCAAACTTTGACATTCACTCTTTTAATTTTGATCCTGAATTAATTTGAACTTCAATAGTCTTCCTTATTGAAGCAAAACAGTGTTTTTTCTCGCATCGGGCAGTGTTTTGACAGGGGCGCGTCGGCCGTCGGTCTACACACACCGAGCTCACCTGTAATCAATCGGCGTCATGACGAGCCCGATGGAGGTGGCGGTGCCGGTGGAAATCAACCTGGAGACACTGTGGAGGGCTATTCAGGGATTCAGCACTAAATTGGATTCTAAGGTGGACCCCATATACAACAAACTGGATGTAATCCAGACAAAACTGGACACTCTGGGGGATCACGTATCCGAGCTGGAGACACGGGTCAGTGCCACTGAAGATAATACACAGGATCAAATGAAGCACATAAAACAGCTCGAAAAAAAGGTGGATTATCTGCTCACAGAGAGAGAGAACTCTGAGAACAGGAGAAGGGCTCTGAATCTGAGCTTTGTGAACATTACCGAGGGCCGCGAGGGTATAGACGTCACCCATTTTATGTCTCTAATGATTCCCGAGCTTCTGGGGAAAAATAACTTTCCGGAGCCCCTGGCCATTGCAACGGCACACCGAATTGGTCGGCTGGAGTCCAAAGATGACGACGACGGGGCCGCAAGGAACAGACGCGGCACTGGATCCGACAGCCAGAGGGACCAGACTCACCGCAAGAGAGACACCAACCCCAGACATCGGCACATCCTCATTAAATTCTACAGGTACCAGGATAGAGCCAGGATCATGAGTCTTGCTAGAGAGAAGAAGGACTTGCTTTACATGGGAAATCGCGTCTATATTTTTCCCGACTACAGCAAGGCAATGCATGACAAACGCCGAAGTTTCATCACCGTAAAGAAGAAACTGTGGGAAAGGGGGTTCGAGTACGCCCTGCGTGGCAGTACACTTGAAGTGAAGATGGATGGCAGATGGAGGAGGTTCAACTCTCACGAGGAGGCAGAGGCCGTCTTGCTGCCAACATCAGCAAACTCTTCCTTGAATTCGACAAGTTAAACATACCAGAGAACTGAAGTGTACTCGTCCTCCTGAGTGAGTGTTTACTAAAGTTTCCCTTCAATGTGGAGACATCGTTTGTCAGTCTTTGATTTATTGCCAAAGCTGTAAATGACAGTCCTTGTCCCGAACTCTCAAAGCTGTATGAGCCCAGCCTATAAGGGGCGATTTAATTAAAATTGATTTAATTTAATTAAACCTAATTTGAGCATTATATTGCGTCATTCGTTTAGCTATATTTCCTTTCCTTTTATCGATTCAGACTGAGCAGAAGTGGTGGTAAGATTTAGACCACCTAAGCCATGGCTGGTTCATTTAGTAACCAAGCAGTTTTATTTTTTATTTTCCTTTTGTTTTGTATGTGTACGTGTATGAATGTGTGTGTGAAGTGTGTAGGCTATACTCTCGGTCACGGTAGTCAGAGACGCTCCCTGATTACTTTCCCCATGTGCATTGGTTCAGTTTTACATCATGGCCAGTGCAGATGACAGTGATTGCCCGTCCTCGCAAGGGGATGACATAGAGAACGTTACTCCCATCATTATTGATTTTGATTCTGATTGCCTTGAAGCTAAATTTGACAGTTTTGAGTACACCGACTATAAATCCCATACACAGGTCAATGAAATAGACCCGGACAACAATTTTTTTACAATGTCAAATAACGAAATGCCAATATTACACCGCCAGTAAATTCAACAGTAAGATCAATGTGGCAAACAACATATCACTGATCCATTTTAATAGTAGAAGCCTTCCCAGAAACTTTGATTCCATAAAAAGTTATCTAAAGGAATTTGATAAACCATTCAGTATCATAGCTATTTCTGAGACTTGGCTGAAGTCTGACAATTACTTAGATTTTAACATGTGTGGTTATGAAATGTTTTGGGTAAATAGAAACAGCAAAGACAGAGGAGGGGTGGTATTGTACATTGATAGTAATCTGTGCTGTAAAAAGGTTAACGATATGTCAAGGGCCGTGGACGATCTATTTGAATGTGTAACAGTTGAAATCCAAATGGAAAAAAGAAAAAACATTATTGTGAGTTGTATTTACAGGGAACCAGGGACGAACGCTGGAGAATTTACGGAGTGGATGGAGACATTATTTTCAAGTCACGGTCAAAAGGACTTATTTTTATGTGGTGACTTCAACATTGATTTATTAAAGGGGCTATGTATTATAAATGTCATTTTTCAGTCTCTAGCATTGTATTATAGTAATAGGAGTTCGTATCAATGTGTTTTAGGGTCTAAATACCATATTGGCGGATTGCTCAGATTCAGCCCAGCCCCTTTCCTCGTCTAGTAAATCAGGTCATATTTTTTTTGAACGGCCAATACGCGTCATATGGCCGCTGGGTAGCGCAGTGATGCGATTGGCTCTGTGGTTGGAGCTAATGCCCGCCCCCATTCTACCTAGACTGACTGTACACAGCGAAACCATTTCCTCATACTCGAGAGGGAGAGAAAGGAAGAGAGAGGGAGAGAGATAGAGAGCACTTGGGGGGGGGGGGGGGGACCTGCAGCGCGCCACACACGCAAACGGGAGATTGAAAGAAAGAAGAAAAAAAACCACAAGCTGCCGGCGGAGGGAGAGAAAGGAAGAGAGAGGGAGAGAGATAGAGAGCACTTGGGGGGGGGGGGGGGGGGACCTGCAGCGCGCCACACACGCAAACGGGAGATTGAAAGAAAGAAAAAAAAAACCACAAGCTGCCGGCGGACTGTCTTTTTTTTCTCTCTCTCTCTCTCTCTCTCTCTCTCTCTCTCTCTCTCTCTCTCTCTCTCTCTCTCTCTCTCTCTCTCTCCCACCCCCTCCCTCCCTCTCTCGCTCTCTCTCTCTCTCTCTCTCTCTCTCTCTCTCTCTCTCTCTCTCTCTCTCTCTCTCTTCCCCCCCCTCCCTCCCTCCCTCTACCAGTGCAGACTGTGTGGCACTGTCACTCAGTGCTTATGGGCGGAGCCAGGCCATAACAGCCTGATTTCTTGAGGCTGAAAAATGATGGTTTTGAGTACTTGATTAGAAATATAAAACAATGCATCTTTTTGAAAAAAAACTTACAAATGTCTTCAATAGACTAACAGGAATTGTGTAAAGTTGCCCAAATAGTTCTAGGAATAGCAATACATAGCCCCTAGGCCAAGCATCATAAAACAACAGAAGCATTTATTGATTCAATGTTCAGTATGAGTTTGCTTCCAAACATTATCAGACCCAGTAGAATAACTTCCCATAGCGCTACTCTAATAGATAATATATCTTGTAACAGTTTTGGTAACACCATTAGTGGATTATTAATCAATGACATTTCGGACCATTTACCTGTGTTTACGGTGTATGAAGTTAATTACAAAAAGAATAGAACAGACACCGCACCCAAATATATACGGGTTAAGACTGATAACTCAATGAATGCCCTTAAGAATGAGTTAATGGTCCAGCATTGGGAAACTGTGTACCTAGAACAGGACACTGATGCTGCTTATGAGTCCTTTCTGGATATATTCATGAATCTGTACAATAAGCATTGCCCATTAGTCAAATGTAACAGGAAAAATTACTGTACAAAACCCTGGTTAACCAAGGGACTGATGAACGCCAGTAAAAAGAAAAACCTTTTGTATAAGCAATTTATTACAAATAGGACGGATGAGTCTGAATTGAAATATAAACTATATAAAAACAAACTAACCAATATTATGAGGAATTGTAAAAAGGTTTTTTATGCCAACTTACTAGAAAGGAATAAACATGATAGCAAGGGTATTTGGAAAGTGCTTAATGACATAATAAGAAAAGGGCCAAAAGGTGGACTGTATCCAAATTACTTCATTGCAGACGGCAGGAAAAGTAGTAATGTGGAGGAAGTGGCCGATGGCTTTAACAAGTTCTTTGTAGGGGTTGGACCTAGTCTAGCTGAAAAAATCACAGAGAGCGGTCCGACACTAAGTGTGGGTGTAGAAGACTCAATCCATAGAAATCAAAGCTCCATGTTTCTTACTCCAACAGATGGAAATGCAATCATGGCCATACTCAGGAACTGTAAAAATAAAACATCAACGGATTGGAATGACATTGACATGACTGTGATTAAGAACGTAGCGGAAGGATTTGTAGAACCATTCACACATATCTGTAATTTGTCGTTACAATCGGGAATATTTCCTCGTATGATGAAAACTGCAAAAGTATTACCGATATTTAAAACGGGGGACAAACACCAGTTTACAAATTATAGGCCGGTTTCTCTGCTTTCCCAATTTTCTAAGATTCTGGAGAAGATTTATGTAAAAAGACTTGAAGAGTTCATTGAGAAACACAAATTGCTGATTGACAGCCAATATGGCTTCAGGAGGAATAGATCCACCACCATGGCCCTCATTGAGCTAATAGAGGAAATAACAACTTCAATTGACAAAAGACACCATGTACTGGGGATTTTTATTGACCTTCAAAAAGCTTTCGATACGATTGACCATAGTATTTTAATTAAAAAGATGGAAAGATATGGCATTAGGGGTATAGCATTGGAATGGATTAAAAGTTACTTGAGTAACAGGAATCAATTTGTTCAAATGGGCAGTGCTATCTCAACAAACAGTAATATTAGGTGTGGCTTACCACAAGGTTCAATTCTGGGTCCAGTTTTGTTTCTTTTGTACATTAATGATATCTGTAAAGTATCTGAAACAATGCAATTTGTGCTATTTGCAGATGATACAAATATGATTTGCTCTGGTGAGAGTTTACAACAGATTCTGAATGAACAAAACAAAATGAATGATTTTTGGAAATCGTAATTATGACACACGATCCAAGTTACGATAGATGATACCGTTATTGAAAGAGTACAGCAAACCACTTTTTTAGGAGTGATCATAAATGAGAAAATTTGTTGGAAGCCTCACATAAGCCATGTAAGAACAAAAATTTCAAAGAGTGTGGGTATTATGTGGAGGTCAAGGTATTGGCTGAACCAACAATCTTCTGTTATCTTATATAATGCTTTGGTCCTTCCATATTTGAATTATTGTGTTGAGGTGTGGGGAAATACCTATGAAACCAACCTACTTCCGTTGGTAATGCTCCAAAAAAGAGCAATTAGGATTGTAACAAATGAGAGCTACAAAGCACATACAAATTATTTGTTTTTAAAACTTTCAGTTCTGAAATTAAAGGACCTGGTGGATTACAAAACTGCCCAGTTCATGTACAGAATCATTCACCACAGCCTTCCTGACAAGATACAGAAATTGTTCTGTGAGAGAGCTGGACTCCAAAGATTAACCTTAGAGGGAAACTGAAACTGGAACAGCAATCTTCAAGACTAACCAGGAAGGCTATGTGTATTTCTCTGTGTGGAGTTACCTTGTGGAATAATCTGGAGGAGGAGATCAAATCCAGTCAATCCATAAATATATTAAAGAGGAAGTTCAAAATGATGGTGTTCACAAAATATACCAGGGAGGAAGACCAACGTAATGTATGAGAATGATTTGAAGGGTGACATGAGAGTATAGTCTAGCGTGTGTGTGTGTGTGTGTGTGTGTGTGTGTGTGTGTGTGTGTGTGTGTATGTGTGTGTGCATGTGTGATTGTGTTGTGTGTAGTTGAAGTATTTCCAAATTGTATTGTATTATATCATGTATTGGTAATCGTGTTATATACTTGCTGAAGTATATATAATATAGTTATTGATAGGGGATGGAAACATATAAGCTTTGCTTCTTCCATCTCCTTTTCAAACAGTGTATAGTTTCTGGCTGTTTTATTTTTTAACTTTTTGGGGGGGGGTTCCTCTTTTCCCATTTCATTTATTTTCAAATGTTGTTTTGCCGGACAATGGTAAATGTAGCCAAACTAACACTGTGGTTTGAAATAAAACGATTGAATCTTGAATCTTGAATCAATTGGTTTTGATAGTCTATCAGTGAGCTGGATGCAATCCTACCTGGAGGGGAGAGAACAGATGGTGGAGGTAAACGGTACCCTATCCCCCCCCCCCCCCCCTCACAGTGAGCTGTGGTGTTCCACAAGGAAGCATACTAGGACCGCTACTGTTCCTAATTTATGCAAATGACATGTCGTCAGCTTGTGACTGCACCTTTTTCCTGTTTGCCGACGACTCAGCCCTGCTGATCTCTGACAGGAACAAGTTACAGGTTGAAAAAAAAAACAGCTCGGAACTAGGCAAAATCTGCATATGGCTCGCTGATGATAAGAAACTATCATTACACATGGGCAAAACAGAGTCCATTCTCTTCGGTTCAAATAACAAACTCCGCAAGACCGACGGCTTCTCAGTGTGGGTGACAATATTGTCACAAGGAAAGAAGAAATTACCTACCTGGGTTCCATTCTAGAGGCAATGGTGGGGAGAACATATATATATATATATATATATATATATATATATATATATATACAGCACCTGAGGAAGCAGAAGCGAAACGCGTTGTGCAATAAAAAAAAAGCAAAAACCAGTCCTGAGGAGTGTGCGGCCCCTTCTTTCTTTTGAAGGTATTCTCCTTTTAGTTTTATATATATATAAATTATATATACATATAAAGATAGCAGGGTCACACTGAATGAATGGTTCAGAGAGTGAACAGTTTTAAGTACCTCGGAGTCCACATATCCGAGGACTTGACATGGACCACACACATTGACAGTGTTATCAAGAAGGCACGACAACGCCTCTACTTCCTTACGCGCCTAAGGAAGTTCAAAGTGAGTCAGAAGATCCTCAAGAACTTCTACTCATGCACAATAGAGAGCATCCTGACTGGCAATATCACCTTCTGGTTTGGGAATAGCACTGCACAAGACCGTAGCAGACTACAGAGAGTGGCCCATTCAGCCGAACGCACAATTGGAGGGGGGCTTCCCACTCTCCAAGACATTTACAACAAGTGCTGCATGGGTAAGGCTAAGAGAATAATCAAAGACCCCAGCCACCCAAACAACTGCCTCTTTGAACTGCTGCGGTCAGGCAAGCGATACCGGCGTCTCATGGCAAGCACAGAGAGACTCAGAAGTGTGGCCAAGTTCAGCTCCAATTCCATAGTGAAGTTCGCAGACGACACGGTGGTGGTGGGGCTGATCTCGGACAACGACGAGAAGGCCTACCGGGAGGAGGTTGAGGTACTGGAACGCTGGTGCCAGGACAACAGCCTGCTCCTGAACATTGGTAAAACCAAGGAGCTGATCGTGGATTATAGGAGAGGACAGCAGGAGACGCACACACCACTGATGATTAACGGGGCTACCGTGGACAGGGTGAGCAGCTTTAAGTACCTGGGGGTCCACATCTCAGAGGACCTGACATGGTCAACACACATAGACACAGTAGTAAAGAAGGCGAAACAGCGCCTCTACCACCTGAGACAGTTAAGGAAGTTCAGAGTATCGGGGAAGATACTCCAGTCCTTCTACTCAGGAGCTGTAGAGAGCATCCTGACCGGAAACATCACTGCCTGGTATGGAAACAGCACGGCACAGGACAAGAAGGCCCTACAGAGAGTGGTGCGCTCAGCCGAGCGTACCACGGGTATTGCACTACCTCCCCTGCAGGTTCTATACAACAAGAGGTGCAAATCCAGAGCCTGCAGAATAATGAAAGACCCCCACCACCCCAATAACAGCCTGTTTCAGCTGCTGAGGTCAGGCAGACGCCTGCGAACCCCAGCTACTAGGACAGAGAGGCTTAGGCTTAGCTTCTTCCCCCAGGCCATCAGAGTTCTGAACAATGAACATTGAGTACCACAGAACACTGAACTATCCACACATAAGCACACATGAGCACACACACGACACGCACGCTGTGCACGCTCACACACTAGCAGCCACTTTAACACTTCAACATGAGCGGGCACACACTCATGCGCACACACTTATTGCCAAAAGGAAAAGCCACTTTAAATCAGTATTAGCAACAGTAACAGTGTATTGCACTACCAAAGCTACCTAGCATGTCCTATATGCTCTGTAAATAACTATGTACAGATACCGATTTTGATGTCACACCATGTTACCTGTTACCTGTTATTGCACAACTTTTTTTGTATTGGATTCTATTATATGTTGTACCCACTGTATTGCACATCGTTGCGGGCAAGACCACCCGCATTTCATTGTATACTCGTATGCCGTGACAAATAAAACTCTTGACTTGACTTGAAGGAGCTTCTATCCCCAGGCCATCAGGATGCTCAATGAACAATTACAGACCATCAAATACACCCACAACACACACATCCACATGCACACACTCACTTTAAATAAACAACACACTGTAGCACCCACTTTAGACACTAACACACACTTTATATTTATTGGCATCAATCTCATGCAACTCATTGCACCTCACCACCACAAGGTGGCACCACAAGCTAAGCTATACCTCACCATCTCTACACTGTACTGTATCTGCATTGTATAGACTGTACATATGTATATTGACATTTTTTGTCATTTACACTTGTTTACGTACTTGACTTTCTATTTTATACTTATATTATTTTACACTAGCTTGTTATTTTATCTAGCACAATCTCAGGAGCAAAACAGAAAGAAGCATTTCATGCAAAAGTATCCTGTATTTCTGTATGACAACTAATAAAGAAACTTGAACTTGAACTTGTGGAACAACTCTTGTTGTTGTCGAGTCGAGGGGTAGCCATTTCAATTTCTACTGGACTGGAGTGTGATTTGATTTGAAATCTTTATTTAGAACATGTAAATACAAACAATATAAAATCAAAACAAATCATTGCTCTCTAGAAATGAAATGGAAAAAAATAAACAAAAACCAAACATACTGTAACTCAATTTACATGTTCGAAAAGGAGTAGGAAGACATAATTAATACACTTATTTAGTCCTACCCCTTTTCCACTACTCAAATGTGTACTAATTTAAAACCTTACAAAACAAATATGATATATGTAAAACATGAAAGAAATCAAATAAAAATGTAAACACCTGTGAATGTCAAATCCCTTCCTCATCCCTGTACTTCGTGAAAATAATTTCCTTATAATTCAGTTTGAATTGTCTTATGTTTGGACATTAGCACCACATTCAGACTGTTCCACAGTTTCACTCCACATATGGAAATGCAGTGTCTTCTCCTGGTAGTGCGTACACTAAGAACTTTTAAATTGAGTTCTCCCCTGGAGAACTCCCACCCACTCACCCCTCCTAATTTATTATTATATTTTATATGACTATATTGTATGTGTACTGTGAAGCTATGCATCCCCCACCCTGTACCCCCCCCCCCCCCCATGCTGCTTTGACACCCGAATTTCCCCAAGGGGATCAATAAAGGATTATCTTATCTTAATGTACAGTTCCCTCCCCCTTGTATGTATATAATAATAATAATAATAATACATTCGATTTATAGTGCACTATATATTTGGAAACCAAATCTCAGAGTGCCGCAGAGTAAAAACAGACTTTAAAAACATAGGCAATTAAAAAACAAGTCATAAAAGCATAAAAAATGGATAAAACACACAAGGCATGTATAAAAAGGTTAAAACTAAGGGAAGACTTTCGTGAAGAGGTTTGTTTTAAGTCCTCTTTTATTTTCTATTTTTATTGATCTTTTTCCCCCTCCTTTTTCCTCCGATTTTCTCCCATCCCAATGTTAGTCGTTATGCCAATTCCCAATCCCCTTCCTGGTCGCTGCGCACTTACCCCCCACAGTCGGTCTGGGAGAGTGGACGCTACCACGTGCTTCCTCCGACACACGTCTAGCCAATCAACCGCTTCTTTTCACCTGGCAGCGCGGACTCTAACTGAGAGGGTGTAACGTGTGGAAGGATCACACTACCCCCCTTAGATCCTATCCGCGCTGAGCAGGCGCCCCGACCGAACTGTAGGAGTCGCTGTTTACAACGACCCGGACCCACCTCGCCAGCTTTCCCACCCTCTAATACAGCCAATTGTATTAGTGTGAACGGCCAGCCAAGCTGGTGACAACCCCGGAGCTGTGAGCTGGATTCGAACAGGCGAATCCATTAAGTCCTCTTTTAAAGGAAGCAGTGGTCTGTGGTGCTCTGCGTTATGATGAATTGAAAATGGGGGACCCTGATGTAAACAAGATGAAAGTCTTTCTCTGGTCTGCATCCCCTTAACAATTGTGTGTATTGAGCTGTACTGTATTGTACCCATTCTGCAATCTGTTAATAAAGTTTTCAATCATCAATCAAGCAATCACATAAGCACTTGACGCTTCCGGACACCAAACACGGAGTATAATTAGAAGCGTGTCCGTGTCCGCGTGCGTGTCAGTTTCCGAGTATGCCAATGGCCGCTACGCGTGATTTTTTCCCATAGCCTCTGTTTGCAAAGACGCTCTCTGATTGGCTAGGCCGCATACAGCGAAGAAGAAAATACCCTCTCTACCTGGTTTAGCTCCGAAGGGTCTCTTCTGCCTTGTACATATATTCTCTGCTTCGAAGTGGTTATGCTTAGGCATTCTTTTGAAGTGGTTATGCTTAGGCATTTTTATGCTTAGGCATTCTTTCAAAGTGGTTATGCTTAGGCATTCTTTCGAAGTGGTTATGCTTAGGCCTTCTTTCGAAGTGGCTATGCTTAGGCCTTCTTTCGAAGTGGTTATGCTTAGGCCCTCTTTCGACGTGGTTATGCTTAGAGTTAGGGTTAGCCAATCGGAGAGCGTCTTTTTCTTCTTCGCTGCAATCAAAGAGCGTCTTCGCTCACAGAGGCTACGGGAAAAAATCACGCGGCCGCTACCTGTGAGCTAACGTCGCCACTGTTCGCCCCGAATCTCGCGTAAAAGGAGTTAAGATCGTTCGCAAGGGAGGCATCTGTACTCCCAAATGAGGAGGGGCTGACTTTATAGTCAGTTATCGTTATCGTAGTCCCCGCCATACGCTTCATGTGTCATTTTGGACCATCTGTGCCTCCAGCTTGTTCGCATATCTATTTTTTGCAGCTAACACTACTTTGCGCAGCCTGTAAGCTGTTGCCTTGTACTCGTCCATATTTCCTGATGCACGGCCCGAGTTATAAGCAGCGGTGCGAGCATTCAGGGCAACATGGATAGAGTTATCCACCCACGGTTTCTGGTTCGGGAACACTCAAACTTTCTTCGCGGGGACGATGCCGTTAGCTAACGTAGCTATGAAGCTGACAACAACATCCGTGTATTCACTGACGTCACTGGAACTCGACCGGAGCATGTCCCAGTCGATGTCATCCAGTGCGTCCTGTAACATGGACTCTGACTGGTCGGACCACCCCGTCACCTCTCACGACACTACAGGCTTTGATTGATTGATTGACTGAACATTTTATTAACAGATTGCAGAATGGGTACAATACAGTACATCTCAATACACACAATTGTTAAGGGGATGCAGACCAGAGAAAGACTTTCGTCTTGTTTACATCAGGGTCCCCCATTTTCAATTCATAATGAATTGTAAGTAAGGGTTCAACTTGCTCCGTGCAATCCATTCTTTGTGGATCTAGCCCTTAGTGTGTTATCAGCTTAGTATGTTATCATCTTAGTATTCAGATTGTTTTATTGTTGCATTTGTAGCAGGGTGAATTATCCCTGCTTTATGGGAGCGGATGTACACGGCCACCTGGTAGTGAGGACGCAGCAGAGCTGGGTCCAGTTGAGTCGCCGACTTTAGGCCAGGAATGTTGAAGTGGAGGTCGAGCAGCAGGAGTGGATGGGGCCTAGGATTCACTGACCTAGGGATGTTACGCTGGTCCTTCTTGCCCTCCAGGGCGATCAGCAGTAGCTCCCCACACACCCACACTTCCCCCAATACTTCCTGGGCCCTCCCACACCCGATGGCAGTAAAGATGGATGATATATTCGCTCCCCAAAGCAGTACCCTTCCTTAATGAGGAGTAGAGACCTTTCACAATGAACTATAGGCAGGGGGTGGGGAAAGGGTTAAACTGTAATGAGCATTACCCAGAAAGGAAAGGTTTAGACAGAATGCACATTAACAGACACGCACAGTGGTCCCATTTACTTCTCCTTTACTGGAAGTCTGATGCACTTTACAAATTATTACACACCTATGAAAGTTATTTCCACACTGTGCACCTAGTGCTCTCGCTCTATACTACAGACTCAAGTTATTCCCACACAGTAATAACCTCTTCCCTTTAAGGGTTATCTACTGCTCCGCTTCTCCGTAGGTGGGGGAGAGAGGGGAAGAAGAGGGAGAGGGAGAGGGATAAAGGAGTTCAATGGGATTTTTGTAAAAGAACACACGTTATTATTACACTCAACCAAATGACAGTGGGCCCACGTTACAAATAAAAGTCAAACTTAATGTTGTTTGTTTATTGTTTGATATTAGCATCTATAAACCTGACTGAGGTTCCCCACTCTCCTTCCAATCATCACTGTCACATCATCACACAGAGGAGCTGGCCGTCTCTAATTGGTTCTAAATCACCATCTGGATCTAAGTTACTGGCTGGTTCTGATAGTCCACAGTCCTCTCCATCAGGTTCTGTTTTGATCTGTTCAGTTGAGGTGCTGGGTAAAGAGTAAGCCTCTCTGTTTTTCTCTTCTGTATGACCTCTTCTCATGTGGGTCTTCAAATGTCCTTTCTGTGTGAACCCTTTTCCACAAACTGAACATCTAAATGGTTTCTCTCCTGTATGAGTTCTTGTGTGTCTCATCAGACGTTCTTTCTCACTGAACCCTTTTCCACAAACTGAACAACTAAATGGTTTCTCTCCTGTATGAGTTCTTGTGTGTCTCATCAGACGTTCTTTCTCACTGAACCCTTTTCCACAAACTGAACAACTAAATGGTCTCGGTCCTGTATGAGTTGTCATGTGGGTCTTCAAATTTCCTTTCTCACTGAAACCTTTTCCACAAACTGAACAACTAAATGGTTTCTCTCCGGTATGAGTTCCCATGTGTTCCATCAGACTTATTTTCTGACTGAACCCTTTTTCACAAACTGAACAACTAAATGGTTTCTCTCCTGTATGAGTTCTCATGTGGATCTTCAAATGTCCTTTCTGTGTGAACACTTTTGCACAAACTGAACAACTAAATGGCTTCTCTCCTGTATGAGTTCTCGTGTGTCTCATCAGACTTTTTTTCTCACTGAACCCTTTTCCACAAACTGAACAACTAAATGGTTTCTCTCCACTATGGGTTCTTATGTGTGTCGTCAGACTTGTTTTCAGACTGAACCCTTTTCCACAAACTGAACAACTAAATGGTCTCTGTCCTGTATGAGTTGTCATGTGGGTCTTCAAATGTCCTTTCTCACTGAAACCTTTTCCACAAACTGAACAACTAAATGGCTTTTCTCCTGTATGAGTTCCCATGTGTTCCATCAGACTTATTTTCTTACTGAACCCTTTTCCACAAACTGAACAACTAAATGGTTTCTCTCCTGTATGAGTTGTCATGTGTACGTTCAGATTTCCTTTCTGTGTGAACCCTTTTCCACAAACTGAACAACTAAAAGGTTTCACTCCTGTATGAGTTCTCATGTGTCTGTTCAGAGTTCCTGTATCTCTGAACCCTTTTACACAAACTGAACAACTAAATCGTTTCTCTCCTGTATGAGTTGTCATGTGTCCGTTCAGAGTTCCTTTATCTCTGAACCCTTTTCCACAAACTGAACAACTACATGGTTTCTCTCCTGTATTACCTCTCATAGACCTTACAATATCAATATCAGTATTATTAGTACATACCATGTGAGCTTCAAGGTGAAGTTTCAAGTCCTCTGTGGGCTCTAAATGTTTTCCACACAAACCGCAATCACTAGAATGATCTTGAAAATGCAACAAAAAAGACACCTTACTAGAAAGATATGTTCCACACACTTTGCAACAAGGTGTGGTCAGGATGTGACTGGATGATTTGAGTTCTTGGGATGATTCCAAAGATGTATTTAAGGTCCAATCATCACTGTCATCAGTCTCAGAACAGTCTGAAGAGAGGAGCTGGCCATCTCTAGTTGGTTCTAAATCACCATCTGGATCTAAGTTACTGGCTGGTTCGGATAGTCCACAGTCCTCTCCATCAGGTTCTGTTTTCATCTGTTCAGTTGAGGTGCTGGGTAAAGAGTAAGCTTCTCTGTTTTTCTCCCTCTTGGTTTGAAGAGGCTGGAAGGACAGAGCGTTTTCTTGACCATCTTCACATTTCACTGGGTCTACTGTGATCTTGGAGAGATAAGCTTCTTCCAGTCCTTGATGTAGTTCCTCTTTAATCTGTAGGGACTCTGGGTCCTGGGTTTGGCTGAGCAGTGAGGACAGAGTATTCTCTCCGTCATGTTCATATTCCACAGGGTGTAAGGTGATCTTGGAGTCATCAGCCTCCTCTAGATCTTGAAATAGTTCCTCCTGTTCCTCTTTAATCTGTAGGGACTCTGCGTCCTGGGTTTGGTTAAACCATGAGGACTGAGGTTTCTCTTCATCATCTTCACTCTTCACAGGGACAGGATTGTATGTCAACTTTAAGATATCAGCCTCCTCCTGATCTTGAAGCTGCTCTCCCTCCTGACTGCTCCAGAGTTCCTCCTGTTCCTCTTTAATCTTTAGGGGCTCTGGCTCCTCCTGGCTCAGACTGGGGCTCCTCTCCTGCTGCTCAGGGGGAACCTCCTCTTCACAGACAGAGAGCTGTGGGGGATCTGCAGGGAGGAATAATAATAATATGAATAACAAACATATCTACATACAAGATGCAGCTCACTTTTCACTATTTAAAGGAAAACCATCTTATAAATGGCCTTTTCCAGTGTTTAGCATTGTTTTCTAGCAATGTGGGGTTGTATCAACACTGTATATGTCGCATATTCTATTTTTGCGCATTCCTCCAGTTCAGATGAGACAATATCCTCCCCCACTGAACCAAGCCATTCTGATTTGACTCGCTATCCTACGTAGCAAGGAGCTGATCTGCATACCTCAGCTACTTCTGTGGTTGTAGCCACCGCCCACAATCAACAATTCGCTCAACAACTGAGCGAGTGGAAATAATGCGAAAGCGGTTTCCCGGTCACTGACACATCCTCAAACAAGTTGACGTGATGCGAGTGCTGATAGAGAGAGCAAGAGAGACAGACACATAGAGAGTCTCTCTCTCCCTCTCTCTCTCCCTCTCTCTCCCTCTCTCTCTCTCTCTCTCTCTCTCTCTCTCTCTCTCTCTCTCTCTCTCTGCACTTGCGTCACGTCAACCTGTTGCAAAATATCATAGCGTACACCAGGGTTTCCGTAAAAAAATATTGGTGCCGGTCTCCGTGTCCTGGAAGATTTCAATCTCCTGGACAAATGGGAGAAATTCCGGTCAGAGTTTATTGAGCTTAAAAACAATTGATAGGCAGGCTATATAAAGATGTAGATTTATAATATTTTAACTTAAAACTAGGCTACTTACATACATACATTATATTCCAAATAAAATAAGTCCCGTCGATAGACTCACGTGCTGCTGCTGACTTGAAATCAAATAGGCGAATTTACGTCTGTGGGCAGTTGGCCCGACATTAAACAACAGTCTGTTATAATCACATTTTTATGAGCTAACAAATTCCGTTATATTGGACATTTGTATTAATTATATCAAGTGAAGAACTGAGAAATTTGGCACTACTGAGAGAGAGAGAGACGGCAACATTATCATGTGGGGTTCACTGAAATCTAAACGTTGCGTGATTTGCCGAATCCAATGACTATCTCCGCCTCCCAAAGAAGCAATACGCTAATCCAGCATCAAGCTCCCCCCCCGCCATTCTCATCAGCAAACCACAGGTCGCGCTGCAGCAGCTGTCACACCCCAAATTAATCTCGTCATCGCTTCACCAAGAACACTACACATATCATAATGTTCACAGCAAACTGTAGTTGATCACCAGGTATGTTTTATTAACGTAGGTTGAATAATTCATATAAGAAAAACGATAGGGAAATCTCTCGTATCTTTCTCCACTGGTTAAAAATGCTAGGAACTGGTGAAACTTGCTGTGCACGTGAACATATCCCTTGGACATGAACTGACAGTACGTTTTTATTGATAGATCATTGGGATCCCCCTCCGAAATTGGTCACCACGCAGTTTGGCCGGAGCTTAAAAAAAAGTGTTGATAGAATTTGACGTTCTGAGCGCGGTGGACACCTTACGTCTGTGTTTATAATGAATGAATGGTAAAACGGATTATATTGAAACATAGTGCGAGTACTCACAACAACTATTCACACAATTTAAAACAGCCCATATTTATTTTGTCATACACAATGTTTGTATCTATTGGTTTATCTAATGAAGACCGTTGTGTAGAATAGAATTCTCATCCAGCAGACAGCTTTTAGAGCGTTGCCTAACTCCCTACATATAGGAACACACATCGTTGTCATTATTAGACCTGCTTGGTTTCATAAAATATTTGTTAAGGTTAGCTTGTTTGGCCATCTCTCTCTCGCTCGTATAGCTGTTTGCCGTTATGGTGGCCAGGCAGGCTCAATACAAAAGAAAGAAAAAAAACATTCAATCCGAGCGTGCGCTAGCCGCGCTTTATCAGAGTGAAGCAACAATGAAACAAATGTAACGATTGTTTCGTTCATCGCATAGGCTATTTAATTTTAGCCTATTTTAATACAATTCAAATTGTGCTTAGAGGGAATTATTTTCACAGGACATTATGACCGGAGAGATTTAAATATGTCGGACTTCAACAGATTTTCCCGGTAAAAAAACAATAATTACCGGACAACGGAAACCCTGGCGCAGGGTTAGAAATAATTTTTTTTTTCAAGGGCTTTTTTTGCCCCCCTTAATTGATTTTCGGGTTTTTTTTTTTGTATTTCGGGGGCACTGCATTTTTATGATAAACGGTAGGGGTGGGACGGTTCACAAAATGGACGGTTTGGTTCGTATCACGATTTTGGGGTCACGGTTTTCAGTTCGATATACGTTAATTTTTATTAAAAAAAATGTAACACTCAAATCTAAACATGCTTCTCATTTATTAAAAATAAAATAAAAGGTTTACAGTGTTTACAGCCTTAAATAATGTTTGGCACACAAAGACCGAACTGACTGAAAAATATAGGCTACATTTGTCAAAGTATTAACTTAGTGCAAACAAACAATATGCTCAGCCAGCACTAGACTTTCCTTTCTTTAATTAATATAAACACACAAAAACAATGTCAACCATGTTTAAATTCCCTGATTGTCAGTTCTTAATGGAAAGATTCGTTTTCTGCTTGAAATTATTATGTTTCTGTCTACATTTATTTAGACTAACATTATTTAAATATTGAGTGCAACTGTGGTGGATTACGTAATTCGGTGAGTTGGAACTATCTATGGGTTGGCTCCGGGTCCCCACGGACATTTTAGCGTGTGGCACCTTCAGCTCCGGTCACGTTAGGAGGAGTTCATAACATCAACAAGCAGCGCGAAAGCGGCAATAGTCCCGGTTGGAGTTAGTAAAACACAGTTGTATGTTAGCCTTCTTGGATGTTGAATAAACGCCTATCATTGTCTTTAAACACCCCACCTCTCAGACTCCCATTTCCTCCTCTGCTACAGTAGCTAGTAGCTACGGTGACATTTCATTGACTGTACAGTATTAGCTTGCGGGCTGCGTCGGGCTACCATAGTTAAAACGTGCGTTGTGTTTACAAACTGCTAACGTTATGGCAAGATGTGTGTAGGCCTATGTAATGTTTTTTTTTTTTTTTTTTATTATTATCTTTCTTCCCCTCCTTTTTCCCGATTTTTCTTCCATCCCACCCTTCCTGGTTGTTGCGTACTTTCCCCTACTGTTGGTCCGGGAGACCGGAGACTGTCACATGCTTTCCTCCGACGCATGTGCAGCCTGGGGCAGGCCAACCTGGCCGCGCAGGTTCTCACCGGGGAGAGTGTAGCGTGTGGGAGGCCACACTATCTCTCCTCAGTTCCAACCCTCGCTGAGCAGGCGCCCCGACCGAACTGTAGGGGTCGCTGTCCACAACGCCCAGGACCCACCCTTCAGCTTTCCCACCCCCTGATACAGCCAATTGTATCAGTGTGAGAGGCCAGCCAAGCTGATAGCAACGCCGGGAGCTGGATTCGAACAGGCGAATCCTAGTGTCTCCCGGTGTTGGTGACGAACGTAATCTCCGTGCGCCACCTGCCCCCCCTGGCCTATGTAATGTTAATGGCTATGTTTTTAAAGTCGTAATGAAGATTGATTTATATTGTGCGTGCCATTTTTACACAAACTGACTAGCACCTGGCTGCAGTGCTGCTGCTGCTGCTGCTGCTGCTGCTGCCTGCAGCCAGTGAAGAACACCGGCTCCGCCAAATGATTTTTTTTATTTGCGCGTCATCTGAACCGTACGATACACAGACGCTCCATTACCGGATAAATATATATATATAATTAGTAAACTGTCGGGGGCATTAAGTGCCCCCCTTAACTGATTTTCGAGGGCATTTTGTCCATTTTCAAGGACATTATGCCCCAAGCCCCCGTTAATTTCGAACTCTGCCCTGGCGTACACGTACACTCGCACGCGTATTCCGATCCGTGCAATAATATTCACGGGGTATATATTGTCATTTTAAACAAGTTACCAATGCATTGTCCCGTGGGATTATGCCCCCCCCCCCCCCCCCCCCCCGCGGCCAAATTAATTAGTCACCCTCTCTATCTCTCTATCTGTCTGCCAGTGCAGACTGTGGGTGACTGTCATACAGCAATTGCGAGTATGGGTGGAGCCCAGCCAAAAACTTCCCAGACTTCCTGATTATTATTTTATATTTTTCTTATTACTCTGCATTATTTACCACAAAACTGAACGTTATTGGCATATATTGGAGCGCAGTTAGTTTGTCTCCCCTATTTTGAGCATTTAGCAACCATCCGATCTGAAATCAGCTTAAATTGGCGGAGCTCTTGGAAGAATAAAAAACCTACTGTACATACAATAGATTTCATTATCTGTTCTTTATGCACGCCTGGTGATACTAAATCCAAATTGAACCCGGCCATTTGAAAGAGAAGATTTGGCCTAATCCATAAATGTGCGAATTGGCTATAATAAAGTAATTTATAGGCATGATATTCTATATTCTATAATATTTCAAATTGCATTTGTCCGGATGGGAGAATTCCATACTGTATCAACAAAACCTTCTTTTTAATCATCTTACCTTTATTAATTTCCTTCGATTTTTTTGTACACATGATCTCAATAAGGTACTGAACGAGCTCAGTGGCAGTTTCTCATGTCTGGTCATTTTTAGCATCGTGTTATTCACTGTCAAAAGGTAAAAAAAACATAATTCATATTCTCCTTTGTTTCATCACAATTTAAGCAAGCCTAGTAATAGACACAATATTTCTGACACTGGGAATACATTCACTGAGGTCCATAGATGTCCCTAGATACCAAGAACATGCAAATGGACCTTGTAGAAGTGGAGCAATATTCCATTTACTTATGTATTTTATGTGGGGTTGTACCAACACTGACTAGATGTGAAATTCTCATTCAGTCCCATTCCTCCAAGTTTCAAGTTTCTTTAATAGTTGTCATACAGAAGTACAGAATACTTTTATACAAAATGCTTCTTACTGTTACGCTCCAGAGACTGTGCAAGACAAGATAAGTATGAAATAAAATAACATAGTATAGCATGTAAATTAGAAGTAAAAAAAAAAAATTAGGTCACAGTGTTCAGTTTAGACATATGTACAATGTTCGATGCAGAATAGACGTTCAGTTCAGCTGATACAAGATCCTCCCCCACTAAACCAAGCCATTCAGAATTGACTCACTATCCTACGTAGGAAGGCGCTGATCTGCCACTGCCCGCCCACAATCAACTGTGATACGTTGAAATTATGATCAAAATGGAGCGAGTGGAAATAATGCAGAATCAGTTTCCCTGCCAGCAGGGAACAAAATTAACTTTTTGGCTTACCAGCCAAGGTGGCTGGTAGATTAAAAAAACTACCATCCAGGCAGATTTTTTGCCAGCCAAAAATTTGAAATAGCTTTTTAGTATATCGCCATGTGTAATTATTATTACTATATACAGGGCTCTACGCTAACCTTTTTCCCAGGGAGCACATGTGCTCCTAAATAAAAAATAATTAGGAGCACACAAAGAAATTTAGGAGCACAGTGAAATTTTTTCAAGTAACAGTTTATTAACAAGCTATTTATTACATGCATATTATACTGTGTGTGTGCATACTAAGGGACAAACATCTGTGCAAATAGCACATACGACCAAAATCACACATTGGCCCATGCCTACTAGATGCAAAGGATATCGGTTGTCAAGCTGCTTTTGTATGTTGTAGTGTTGTCACGATACCAACATTTTGACTTTGATACAGATAGGAAAGGTAATGGAATATATTATTAGATGACAGAACATGGAAAATTCTTTATACAATTATTTAATTCATTATAATTTAAACGCTATTGAATAATAGTTAATTAATACAATTATTCTGTTACAGCTACTGAGCTACAGTATATACTAGGGATGCCCCGATCGATCGGCCAGCGATCGGTATCGGCCGATATTCAGTATAAATATGAGATCGGTGATCGGTGATAATGCTTTATTTTCGCCGATCGTCAAAACCGATTGAAAAACATGATCCAATTCTTTTTCTTTTTTTTTAAGATACATTTTTTGGCGTTTTATCGCTTTATTTCTACTGGGCAGTCCAGTAGGGAGAGACAGAGGAGGAATGGGAGACAGAGTGGGGGGAAGACATTCGGCAAATAACGACGGGTTCGGGAGTCGAACCCGGGTCGGCTGTGTCGCGGCTGAGCGCGCTATGTGGTTCGCCACTGGGGCGCCCAACATGATCCAATTCTTAGCGGAGATCTCACTGCTGACTTCTCTCTCAGACACACAGCTGCCTGCAGCGTACGGCCCCTCCTCCTCCCCAGCCCCTCCCGCACTCGTGTAAACAAGAGGCTCCTATGCCTCGCAGTCTGCTATAGTCTGGTGCATGCGACGTGAGCTAACGTTGGCTACCTACCGAGCTAACGTTACTGTTTAAACTAAATTACCCAGTGACTACATGAGGCATTGTCTAACGTTATCTAGCTGGCTAGCTACTGATAGCTGCTGATATCAACAAATGCTCCAGCAATAGTCGAGTGCATGATAAGTTACCTCCGTTGACTCGGTAGCTCACGTTAGCTCACATTAGCTCTAAACTAAATAGTTCACTGAGGCGTTGTCTTAACGTTATCTAGCCGGCTAGCAGTAGCTACAGATAGCTCCTGATATCAATGTCTTATAACATTGATTCGATGCGTATTCGAGCTGAGGGCTTGCTGAATGTGATTTATACCAATACTAGGCAGGGCTCTACGCTAACCTTTTTCCCAAGGAGCACATGTGCTCCTAAATGAAGAAATTTAGGAGCACACAAAGAAAATTATTTAAATATTTAGGAGCACAGTGAAAATATTTCAAGTAACAGTTTCTTTTTTTTCAAAAATAAATGTATATTTGTACTGTGCGTGCATGTGTGTAAATTAGCTCTTGCTACAACCCTGCATGTTTACATTTTGTATTTTGTACTTGATGTTCATTAACATGTGCTGTCCCTATCAAATAAACTATCAAATCAAACTACTGCTACAAAAGGTTCAGTCACTTAACTTTAGCTTTTGCTCCTTTTATGCATACAATGCCTATGTTTTGGCTGTGTTGCTCTTCTAGAAAAATAATCCTTTCAGGGTTGCCTATTGAAATACTGTACACCTCCAGTACAGAAACATTGTTTGAGTTTGCGTGTCAGGTAGACCATTGATTGACAGTCGAGTCTGCCAATTACATCACACCGCTTGCACTCCGGCCGTCCGGCGCTGCAGCTGGACCCTATTGCCCATCTCTGCTGTTGATAACGCTAGCCAAGTTATTATACACACAGATACACAGTGGGCCAGTGACTTTGGTGTAGGGGTGTAACAATGCATCGATCCTAAGGGGGAAATCCAACTGCATCGATTTGAAAATGTTAGAATAGATTATCGCAATTTTAATGTGTACACGTTATGTTATTGTCATGTCCGTTACAGCCAACACACCGACATACGCTACTGCATCAACGTTATGATTAACAAAGCAAGGCATTCGTTTTGTTGCATTAACGTTATATTACTATTGCTATTGATAAATCTAGGCATTCTAAAATCTATTGCTATTGGTAAGAGAGAGACTATAATAAGTTAGTGTCTCGGAAAACGAGAGCCCTGATCGCAATGGCGGAGTTTCAGGAAGTAAACAAGCAAAATGAGAGCTTGCGATTGGTCATTTGCTTTATTTCCCATGAAACCAGTCACTTCACTCTACTGTGATTGGACCGTTGGCTTGAGTGCAATGTGGGACTTGTAGTTTTTTAACGATTCTCAGCGGAGAAATAAAAAGTACGAATGAGGCTGTAATCTGCACTCGCACACCATGCGTGTAATTGAATTTTGAGGTTCGCACACACATATTTTTAGGGGCATATGCGAGCAATATGGTCGCACTGTAGAGCCCTGCTAGGGTCCAGCTGCAGCGCCGGAGAATCCTGGCCGTAGCTGGAGGCTACTCGAGTACACACAGACAGTGGAGCTGTTTGCAGATAGCGAGCATTTCGACTTGTTGCGAGGTGGCGATGTCTCGCAGATAATACAGTTTTGCTCCTATTCCTCCTAAATGATTTTTCCGGTTCGCACAAATCTATTTTTAGGGGCAAATGCAAGTGAAATGCTCGCACTTTATAGCCCTGATAGAATACTCTAATATGCTCATATGGCTCCCAAATTTTTTACACGCCAGAGTGGCTGAGTAGCCTCTGTAATTTACCAGCCAAAGAGGAAATCTACACGCCATTGGCATTTAGCGGGTGCTTATTTTGTTCCCTGCCTGTCAGACAGCACTTCCTAAAAAGAGAGAGGGAGAGAGAGAGAGAGAGAGAGAGAGAGAGAGAGAGAGAGAGAGAGAGAGAGAGAGAGAGAGAGAGAGGCTCATATGGTGCGAGTTTTGGAGCGATCTCTCCTATCTGCCCCTGCTTTTTCACACACTCGCGACTCGAGCCGCTGTGCACTCTGTGCTCTCGTCTCTCTCTCTCCCTCCCTCTCTATCTCTCTCTCCCCCAAAGGTATCTTCCAGTGCAGGTGGGTGACTGTCACTCAAAGCGCATTGTGAGTATGGGCGGAGCCCAGCCAAAAACAGCTTGGAATCTAGAAGGGCAGAAAGTGGTCCACCAAAGTACTTGATTAAAAATACATAACAATGAATTTTATTTAAAAAAGAAATTACAGATGTGTTCCATAGACTCACAGGAATTGTGTAAAATTGCCCAAATAGTGAAAAGAATAGCAAAATAGTTCCCCTTTAAGTAAAACAGAAAATTAAGCAAAACAACAAAATCATACTGGCTCCCATTGGAGCACCTAACTACCTACTCTGAGGTTCTTTGTCCGTCATCTTTGAGAGTGTGAAGGAAATATGGAGCTTGTCTTCTCCTTCTGTCTCATCTCCCTAGAGAATGAATGTATTTAATCCCTCCCTCCCCCATCTACAGCCCCCCCCCCCCCTTCATTCTCTCTCTTACTTCCTCGTGTCATAGCTGGTCACAGGATGAGAGCCCTCAGCCATTTTCTCCACTATATTGTAATGTATTGATCTCTCTGGTTTAATAAATCGTATTAACTGGATCCATTTGACTGAGTAAGTTATTCATAATATTCCACAAGAGGCATGCTGATTGCTTAAATGGGAGACAGCTGTGTGTGTGGGTCTGCATGTGTGAAGCTGTCAGTCCTCTTCTCTCCATTGGGAGGAGCCAACAGGCAGGAACATAGAAGCCATCAATCTCCATTCCCCTCAGCCCCTTACAGTATTATAGTAGTAAGTCCTACTGTAGAACATGACATATTATTAGGGGTGTAATGGTACACATATCCGTACTGAACAGTTTCAGTACTGGACCTTTGGTTCAGTATGCGCTGTGTACAGAACAAATGCAACGGTACGTTAACCACCAATGGAACGTGTGTGCATAACTAATTTTCTTTGCAGAATTTTATTAAAAACTCAAAGTTCACCCCTTCCCAAAATATAACTTGCGCAGAGGGCCGGATGTTCGTTCAGCCCACACACAACATAGAAATGACCTGTAATTTAGCATAGCCTCATAGTGTGGCGAACACACACACACACACACACACACACGTTAGGGCTGCAACGATTAGTCGACATAATCGACTCGGTCCCCGTCTATACTGTTGAGAAACCTGGGTTCAGACAACTGCTTGCACAGTTAAATAACAAGTATTCCCTTCCTTCACAGAACCACTTCATGTCAACTGAAATCCCTGCCCTATATAATGAAACAAAAGATAAAATCATGGAGAGCCTTAGGGGGAAACCCTTATTTTCATGCACCACTGACTTGTGGACCAGCAGGGCCACATCCACATTCATGGCAGTAACTCTGCAGTTTATCACAGAATCCTGGGACATGCAGAGCTGGTGTTTGGGCTGTGTTGGGCTGCACTCAGAGCACACAGGGGACAGTTTGAGAGAGGCGTTGGAGGAGATGGTACATGAAACATGGAAGCTGGACATGTCAAATATGGCTGGCATCACCACTGATAATGTCTCAAATAACAAGAAAGCATTTAAGCAGGACTTCACATGGGTCCCCTGCTTTGGGCACAACCTTCACCTAGCCATTAGCAAGGGCCTGGATATAGACCGTGTGTCTGCAGCACTGTCGTGGCTGAGAAAGACAGTGTCTGCCTTCAGCAGGTCACCAAAGATGTCCCGACAGCTGAAGCAGAAACAAAAATAGTTGCAACTGCCTGAACACAGACTGATCCATGATGAGCCGACACGCTGGGACTCAGCGTATCAAATGGTGGCAAGATTTATGTAACAGCAGCAAGCGGTCTGTTCAGTTCTAGCCGACGATCGGAAGAAATGGCACCTCATGCCTAAAGATTCAGACATTACAATTCTTGAGACTGTAAAAGATATATTGAGCCCCGTCAGCTCTTTCACTGATGCCCTTAGTGGTGAAAAGCACACCACTCTCTCCTCTGTCCTGCCCCTAAATTGGAAGTTATCTTCAACTTTGACCATTGAGGAAAGTGACAGCGTCCTCAAATGTGAACTTAAAGAAAATATTGGTGCAGATCTCAAGCAACGATATGAGGACGAGGATCTGCAGCTGGCGTTGAACACAGCCACGTTTCTCGACCCAAGGTTCAAGGACAGTTTTGTTATGTTAAGAGAAGAGGTCAAACGAAATCTGATGCACAATGTACCGGAAACAGGAAGACAAACACCCGCTCCTCCATGTGCCACTGCCATGCAACCAGCGAAGAAAAGTAAAACGGATCTGAAGGGACTGTTAACCAGCATACAGGGGGAAAAGAAGGGTCAACATGGTGGAGAGGATGCAGAGGACGCAGATGCTGAACTAAAAAAACGAGTTCACAATATATGAAAAGATGCCTGAACTCAGCGCAGGAGACGACCCACTCACATGGTGGAGGACACATGAGAAAACTTTACCTCACCTTGCCCAGCTGGCGAAAAAGTATTTGTGCATCGCTGCTTCAAGCTCAGCTTCAGAACGTGTATTTAGTACGTCAGGGCTCATTTGCAGTCCAAGAAGGGCACGGCTTACATTCAGATTCAGATTCAGACAACTTTATTGGTCCCACATGGGGCAATTCATATTTGCTACATGCTGGTGTTCCTAGCAAAAAATCTGAAAGTTGTAAAGAAACTTTAGGCTAGTACATTATTACACTACTTGCACCTTATGTGTGATTAGTCTGAGGCCGTTGAATAAGTGCACTACCTATTTAAGAAGAATTGAACTTGAACATGCATAGGATTGCACTGTTTTTTTTACTTGCACTTTAGTGCCTTTTGAATGTGTGCTTATTGTTTTCACTAATGCAAAAAAGTTTTAATGATTGTTTACTAGTCATTCTGCTGTTGTCAAGTTATAGCCCTAAATGCACTACCTCAAGAAGAATATTGTTTCATTTGCTAGTTGCTGTTACTTGAAAATGCATAAGATTGCATTTTTTTTTTTTACTTGCGCCTTTGAATCAGTGCACTACCTAAGAAGAATTTGACTTGAAAATGTATAAGATTGCACGTTTTTCTTACCCTGCCTTTTGAATGTGTCATTGTTTTCACTAATGCAAAAAAAGTTTTAATTATTGTTTACTACTAGTAATTTTGCTGTTGTGAAGTTATATAGCCCAGTTATCTTTAAATAAAAATCGAAACTGTTACTAACTGTAATACAAACAGTTCAGTTTGTCAGATACATGCAACACAGATTACAGTGTTTACATCTGTCTGCTTGAGAAAATACCATGTTCTGCATCTGCAATAAAAATGATTGAAGTGAGATGAACAGTTATTTTTAAATGTGTGATCTAAAGATAAACAAAGGGTTTTAAAAGTGTTTAGGGATGAATCTAGATTAAAAATAATTTAAATCAACAAATATACAACAATTTACAAAACCCCACACACAAAATGGTGATGGTGCTATTTCCCGATTAAACTGTAGTGAAGAATGTGGCACATTCTCCATCACAGAAGCAGAAGAAGAAGAAGCAGAAGAAGAAGTGCAGCCTTCTTGCACCTGCAGCGCGCTTTGCAACCACTCTTGCAGCCACAAGAGATCAGCTCGTGGCAGGATTGTGATGCTTGTGGCATTGTCATCCAGTGGGGCTCATAGAAGGAATGTGTCTTCAACCCACCCCCAGTCAATTGGTGATGGCAGCACAGGGTCTGGAAGCAGTGTCTTCCCCCAGATGTGACCACCCTGGTAGACTGCTCTCTTGACGTGCTCCACCAGAGCAGCTCAGGTAGGCGGGATTTTCTGTGCCAAGCTTTTACGTGGAAAAAGTTTCCTTCTTGCCTGGTTCACCTTGGTGCTGGTTCTGTCAAATAGAAGTATGACAAACCTCTCAATAATGTTCATTGCATCATCTGGGATCTCCTTTGGTCCATTTGCCAGCATCAGTAGTGAATCCGTCAGGTCTGGCAGTGACTTCCATTGTTGACCATGCTGCCTTCTTTCCGTGTCCAGCAAAACTGGATACAGTGTCACCGCCTGTCAAAGCATGGAACATTGGAAGGGCACATGACATCTCTGGTCCGAGGCACGCAGCTATTTGGTGGGCTGCCAAGTAGTGAAAGGTCTCGCCAGTTCCGAATGCTAGCCACAGTTCACATCCAGCTGGTAGTTGTGTTATGGCAAACACAGCCAAGACCACAACATCAGTGTCAACAGTGCGAATAAGCAATTGGTGGCATACGACTATCTGCTTCTTCATGGCTGCATGGGGCCAGGGTGTGGAGATCCTGCAGTGGCTGTGTGCCGAGCACCCCCATCCCATCAGTGAGGACAACCTCCTTGTCTTCCTCACTGAACACCTGAAGGAGGACCTTGGATAGGAAGCTGAATAGTTATGTCTTGTTACTAGGGATGCCCCGATCGATCGGCCCCCGATCGTTATCGGCCGATAATCAGTATAAATATGCGATCGGGGAATTCCGATAATTAGTCATATTCGCCGATCGCGGAAACTGATCAAGTGGATATCTCACTCGCTTGTCTCAGACGCACAGGACCTGCAAACTGCTCCTCCTCCCTAGCCCCGCCCGTACCCGTGTAGAGTTTGTAAACACGGAGGCGGACCTCCTCTGCTGAGTCTAGATAGTGCATTCGACCTGAGCTAACGTTAGCTACCTAGCTATCGTTACTGTTTAAACAAAATTACCCAGTCAACTATTCACTTTTAGTAGGCATTGTCTAACGGTATTTAGCCGGCTAGCTACTGATAGCTCCGGATATCAACAAATGCCCCAGGAAGTCCAGTAGCCCATGTTGATATCTCCGTTAGCTTGCGTTAGCTGACGTTAGTTCACGGTTCAAAACGAAATGTCCGATTGAACTAAATAGTTGTCTTAACGTCATCTAGCCGGCTAGCAGTAGCTACAGATAGCTCCTGATATCAATGTCTTATAACATTGATTGAATGCGTATTCGAGCTGAGGGCTTGCTGAATGTGAAAATAAATGACCAAAGCATAACGTTACCAATAGGGTCCCGCTGCAGCGCCGGAGAATCCTTTTTGGAGCTAGGGCTACTAGAGTACACACAGACAGTGGAGCTGTTTGCAGATAGCGAGCATTTTGACTTGTTGCGTGGTGGCGATGTCTCGCAGATAATACAACTACAAGTCTAATTATATAATATATATATTTTATAAAAAAAAAAAAAAAAAAAAACTTTTTATATAAAATAATTTTTAATTTCTTTTTAATCAAAAACGATCGGTATCGGATCGGTATCGGCCGATATGGCTCACGACGATCGGAAATCGGTATCGGTGGCAAAAAACGTGATCGGGGCATCCCTACTTGTTACTGTCAACCTGCAGAAAGTTCTGCCAGTTTCCTGGTATGGCAGCCTTCCCAACCACACGTCTCCTTACACCCTTTCCACACTTGGTTCTTGCTGTGCCTTTCAGGGAGTCATCCTTGTAAGTATCCCAGATAAGGTCCACACGTGACACAGCTGAGAATAGATATAAGGGATGAAAACCTGCTGGGCATATTCATCAAATGTCTTGGCATCGGCTGGCTTCATCATCTGAATCATGGCAGCTCCATCAAGAACTACACAGGTAGCATCAGGGGCTTTAGTCTGAGCTGGAGACCGGTCCTTCAGGCATTTCAGAAGGTCACTCTTCTTCCCAAGTCGTAATCTTCCTCCATCAGAGAGTGCTGGTGGCCATGCTTGGTTCTCATGCTGGAAGAAGTCTTCCAGGTTTCCATCTCTTGTTTGACAGCTAATGTAGAGTCGTGAAAACAACTCAACATCACTTTTCATTGATGTCAGCTGCTGCTTCTCCTTACTTGTAGTCTTTGGCGTTGAGCCAACAAACAGTTTCAACCGGTTGCAGTGGATTGTGTATTTTGTATTTGTATTTATTGGTTTAAAATACAGAGACAGTGCATATTAAGGAACATTTGACTGTAAATATGCCAGTTTAGCCAAGTTGGCTAATTTTCAACTGTAGTCTCTGGGGCAGGTGACATGAGCACAACAATAATTAAAACATAGTACAATAATTAAAACACAGTAGGAATCAGTATAGGTTACAATACACTAAAATACATACAAATAAATACATTAAAATACAACCCCTCAGTTAAAAAACATAGTACAATAATTAAAACACAGTAGGAATCAGTATAGGTTACAATACACTAAAATACATACAAATAAATACATTAAAATACAACCCCTCAGTTAAAATGGTCGCACACTTGACCATCTCTCAACCATGATTTTAAGTTGGTTTTAAATGAGATGTAACTTTGATACTCCCTGAGCCGTGTTGGCAGACTGTTCCAGGTGTGGGCTGCTCTCACGGAAAAGGCTGTCTGACTAAAAGCAGACCTCCTGTTTGGGACTACACAGTCCCCTCTGACTACAGACCTGGTATATCTATCAGCAGATGCTGATGGGTTTTGTTCTCTCCACAAGACATTCCTTTGTGAATGCTTGGAACTGTTGTTGGCCAATCTTTTGTGCGTTCTTAACAGTCCCCACTGCCGATGGATCTGCAATCTCTTTGCTGTAAAGGACAAGCAGGTCTTCACTCTCATGTGGAACAGCCTCCCCATCCAGCTGAGGGCACCACAGAGCCTGGACTCTTTCAAAGCAGGCCTGAAAACTGAATCTGTTCAAAAAGGCCTTTGACTGTTAGCTTTTTATTTAAATTTTATTGCGCTCTGTTTTTAAATTGTCTGTTTATACTATGTTTTTAATTAACTATGTTCTATTTTTATTCTGTATTTTATTTTATTTGTTTTACTAATAACTATTTTATTCTATTTTTTTAACTGTTTTAACCATGTAGTGTAGCACTTTGGGATCCCAGCGAACAAAAAGTGCATTACAAATCCAATCTATTATTATTATTATTTATCTTCGAATGGGTTGCCCAGTTCTTCCATTACATTGACGAGTGAGCAGACATCTTTTCTAAATGCTTTCTGCACACTTGCTGTCTGATCATGGTGGAGCACCCCATCTTGTCTTCCCATGAGCTGGTGAGCATCTTCAAAGTCCTCAATCAGCGCTGCAACCTCAGGGCCAGCTACCATCCACCGTTGGAGGGCACTAGGGTTGTCAGTAAGACCTACCACCCCTCCATCACTCTTGATGCAAGCATTATTTTGCTCATGTGCTTGATCAATGGGGATTGCCGAGAATACCCGATTGGTCTTCTGAATGGTGAAATTGCCAACATTAAATTCTCTGGCAACATCTGGGTGTCTTGTTGGTAGTTCAGTCATGTCACAACTGGGATCCAGCGGGCATAGTTCATAATTATGGTATTACATATTATGGTCCAGAGCAAAGAACCAGGGGACGAGTTCTGTCAGAGCATTGAGGTACATGCTGAAGAAGGACTGCAGCAGGGATCTCACATAGATCAATACACACAGCTCCAATGACATGACGTTACCCAGTACTGGAATTGAGGGCAGCTCTCCTCCCTCCTTGAGCACCATTCATCAAACCCCAAAGGCACATCTTCTGTATCTGTATTACAGTTATTGTAGGCCCGATACTGCCTGCTGTTGTGATCTCCGCTTGTACCAGTGCTTCAACCCAGCCACTTCCTTTCAACCAATCACCCAGGGTCTTCAGAGCTGCCATCTCTATATGCAGGCCGCCAAACATCACAACAAATTTGTCTTCCCCATACATCTCTGGCCACTTCCACTGGATCTGCTTGGCAATAGCATACAGGGGGGTTGATCAAATGTTACTACTGGTGTCTGCCCAGAATTCATATGTTGAACTGCATTTCTGACTACGTCCATGGAGTGTTTGATCATTGCCACTGTGTGGGCACTAGGGGTGGGACGATACATCGATCCAGATCGATATATCGATCGATTATCAATAATCAAATAGGATCGATGCAACGTAAAAAGATCGATTCATATTGCGATACTCTTATTTTGAAAATCCGGCGACGGCGACGTCATGTCATATCCGCCCCGCGGCCAGTGTTGTGAAACTCCGTTTAGCTCTGTACAGCAGAGCGAGAGCAGGGCTTCAGTCGTCTATTTTGAGACCCGATATAAGTCTGTGCAGATTTTTCCCTGCAACGGGTCAAATGCATCTAACATGCTTTGCATCCTCGCCATTCTTTTATGCCCACGTCGCGTGATTAACGTTACATTAGCTGCTTAAGCTAAGAGAGAGAGAAACGGAGAGAGGAGAGGGGACATTCTGTCTGTGTGTGTGTGCGTGCGTGTGTATGAAAATACCAGATGAAGTCAGAAGTATTATTATATTGATATTATTTACTGAGGATGGACAGATAATGTTGATATTTAAACATGATCATCATGCAACATAAAACAATTGTAGGAACGGTTTGGGTGTTGTGAGTTCCAAAACATTTTACTTAAAGTTTAAAGCTCAATATATAAAAACGTGGCACTTTACAGTGAACAGGAGGTCTATTTGTATTAAAAACAATATTGTTTTTCATTTAAATGTCTGGAAGAGCTCAAAAATAAAAACGTCAATTGATATTTCCGTAGCCTTTTTTTTGTTGATCTAAATGTGACTGATTGTGTTAAATGGGCACATAATATCGTCTCATATCGATCGCAGGCACCTGAATCTAATCGAATCGTATCGTATCGTGGCAGACTTTGTGATATCTGCAAATATCGTATCGTTGTCCAAAGAATCGATATCGTAGCGTATTGTGATGAAACTGGTGATTCCCACCCCTAGTGGGCACTCTCGTGGAACAGGGGTAGTAGGGCACTTGGGCAGATTACTTTTCTTCCAGCAAGCTGTTGACTTGCATGGTATGCAGCCCAGGACATGTTGTCCACACTCTGATTCACAGAGTTCTCTTCATCACTTGCAAGACTCTTCCGCACATTTTCTAGCCAGCAGTACTCTTCCTTGATGTTATGGTCAGAGTTTTCCCTGCTCAGAGATGCCACAGTGCTAGGTGGTACAGAGTCTCTTAAGCAGTTCAACGTGGCAGGCTTTAATCCTAGCTAGTGCCAGGGATTGGAGTCCTTCCAAAATCTTCTTTAAACAAATCCAGCCCCAGATAGCGATCGCTCCCAAACCGATAAGCATGAAAGCGAAAATCCAAATATCCTCAACATGTTCAATTTCAAGAGGGTAGACACAGATAGCATTCCAATTTCCCCAAGAGTCTATAGAGTAACCAGATTGAAATGTTCCGAGCGGGCAGAGCGGATCAGCCGCATTCTGCTTCCTCGAAGAGAATATGCGATCCACAGCAGAAAGTGACCAGCTTATTAGATCCATATCGAGTAGGTTTGCTGAGTTGAGTCGTCTGAGTAGAGTAGGATCGACACGGCACAAAGACAGAACTTCAGGAAGGCAGATAAGGGCAACTCAGTAGGAGAGGGAAAACAAATGCGACTGTCTTTGGGAAAGGAGGAGGAATGACATAGCATTTGTCCAGCTGGAAATAGCAGCAACAAGGCAAGGGTGAACCTAAACAATGGTATAGGGGCACAGCGCCACTGTGAGAATGCGCCAGCGCCATTATGTGGTAAAAAAGAATTAAAAAAATTATATATAAAAAAGATATTGTCAATTTTAAAAGAAATTTGCAATGTAAGCTTGGGGCCAGCTTATACCTCATACACTGTACTTAAATAAATAACATTTGCACTTTAGTATGCTATGATATTGAAATGACTTCTTTAAGTTGCAGCCTGCTACGAGAAATGTTTTACTGATTCACACCACTATATATTAATATAATATATAATATAATATTGTAAATGTCCTTAGAATGGTGAGTATTTTATTTGGTTCTTAGGGTTAGTGGGATCTAGATTATATCCGTTATTGCATACAAATCCAATGGGATAAGAAAGTTTGACTAAGCGCTAGTGGCCATTTTGAAAAATGCCTGCCACGGCCACCAGGGTGCTAGTTTGTAACGCCACAATATCCAGTTTTGTTCCCAATATATCTATCAACACATCTGCCAAAATTGGTGCTTTTATCACAAAATGAACAATTGGTTTGATATGTTGAGCTATGCCACCCACTAAATCTCATTTTGAGATCAGTCGAGAATGGGTCAGCATGGTGCAGTGCAATGCCGAACATCTCAAGCCGCTTTGCACATGGCCCTCGCGGTTTTGGACACGTCTCCTTCGCCTTATAAGGAGCTGGCGGGGCGTGTCTATGTAAATTCATGTATACGAGAATGCACATTGCCGTTTAAGACGTTTTTTGGCCACATACGGAGACCATTTCACGCGTTCAGGAATCCGGAGGAGGATTTTTGACATGAACATGTTCCAGAATGAGGCCCATTGTAGGTAAGTAGCAACAAGGTCGGGGGGCCTGGGGCTCAGCTCAGGGAAACCAGTATGGAGTAAAGCAGGTCCCACAGACAGAAGGAAGCTGGTAGTGAAGCAGGTACGGCGACAAGAAGAAGTAGTGAGGTGTACAAAGGCTGTGGCCCAGGCTAAGCAGGGACAGTGGATGAACTGGGAAAGTGTAGAGAAGAGGAAGGTTAGTTGGAAGGACCTGTGGAATATGGAGGAAAATCATATAAAGTTCCTAATAGGAGCTACATATGATGTGCTACTAGGGGTGTAACGATGCATCGAAATGCATCGATCCTAATGTGACGATTCAACTGCATCGATTTGAAAATGCTAATGTTAATATTGTAGGAATTGTATTTTTGACATAGGATAACATAGGGAGGTGAGGCGTGTGAATATCATGGAAAAGTGGGAGCTAGCATGGAGGGGGTGGTTCTGGGTCGCTGGAACTAACCGCTGAGCCCGAGGTCTTGGGCCTAACTTGAAGAAACACCAGTGAAGGGGGGTGCCCACTTGATAACCCTGGTGATATGCTGACTCTTGCTGTTTTTTTATTGTTTTTTATGGCTCCTGTTGCCCATCTATCTGCATGCTGGGTTGTGACGACCATTGGGTTTCTTCATTGAGCGTTTATCCTCATCATTAGGGCACAAGTATCTTGTGTTTTATTATAATATAAATAATGTTTAGAGATTAAATTCAACATTTATAAAGTCAGACTAAAGAGATAATGTTTACAGACTAAAGTCATAGAGTCATGTTTACAGATTAACTTCCCTAGCCATATTTTCTGAAAATTCTCCTAAAGGTACACACCCAAGTAAATGGAGGATTGTTCGACTTCTACAGCAGCGTTTCCCAAACTCTGGGTCGCGACCCAAAATGGGTTGCGAACCCGTTTTTATTGGGTCGCCAATACAAAAAAATAATAATAATTTCTTTATTTTATTTTTTTTTATAAAGAAAAGGTGTAGATGTGTTGATTCAGTTTGGCACCACATACTTATGTGGATCTGGGTTTTCTACTCTAGCATACGTGAAAAACAAATACAGAAACAGACTAAATGCTCAGCATGACCTCAGAATAGCACTTCAACTTCAACCAGCCACATACCTCTCATTAGATTTCATTGTGCCATAGATGAAATATTATACCCCTTCTAGCATGATGTCAGGTCAGTAGAATTTTTAAATAAGTCAGTACAAATTAATCAGAATGTTGCTCAATGTTGGGGTTTAAGGTTGAGGGACTGAGGGAGGGGGTAAGAAATGGAGAGTTGAAAAAGAGGTGAGAAATAGAAAGGAGAGTAGAACATGTTTGTTCATTTAAAAGTGTTACAAAATTGTATGTACATATGTCATGAGGTGGTGAGCAACTTAACATTACAGTCTGATTATTGCTGTGATGTACTTGTATAATTAAATAAATACATTTCATATACATTTGAAATGCATGGTTTGTTGTGTTCTTTATCAGTAGTTTATAAATGTATGTTATGGCAATTCATGATGTATTTTTGTAAGTTTGGGTCCCGGGGAAACACCAAATTTCTCTTTTGGGTCTCGAGCTGAAAAAGTTTGGGAACGGGAACCCCTGTTCTACAGGGTTCCATTTGCATGTTCATGGTATCTAGGGACATGTATGGACCTCAGGGAATGTATTACCAGTGTCAGAAATATTGTATCTGTTACTATGATTGAGTAAATTGTAATGAACAAAAGGACAATATCAATTATTATTATTTATTTATTTTTCATCTTTGACGGTGAATAACACCATGCTAACATTGACCAGACATGAAATATTTACCTGACCTGATTCAGTATCTTCTTGAGATCAAGTGTCCAAAACATCTAAGCAAATTAATAAAGGGCAGATGATTTACAGGTTTTTTTGTAGATACAGTACTGAATTATGCCATCCGGACACATGCTATTTGAAATATGAATTTACATTTACATTTAGTCATTTAGCTGACGCTTTTATCCAAAGCGACTTACAAGTTCTGTACGACAAGTCATCAGGAAGGGCACAACTCTATCAGCTGAGTAACAGTGTTCATCAAAGTGTTGAGTGCTACAATGTAGGTTAGTTTATTAGGACAAGTGCAAGACAGTAAGGTTAGTTAGGGTTAGATCTTTTTTTTATTTATTTTTATTCAGATAATGGTTGAAGACGTGTGTCTTTAGTCGACGGCGAAAGATTGGACGGGTTTAGGCTGTCCTAACTGGGGTGGGTAATTCATTCCACCATTGTGGGACATATATAGGAATATAGGATATGGAATATCAGGCCTAAAAAATACATTATTAAGTCGCACATCTATGGTTCGGGAAAAAAATCTCGCCTTTCCAATGGCAGAGTTCAATCTGGATTTAGTATCACCAGGCAGTAAAGCAAAAACCATGAATGAAATCTACTGTACAGTTACTTTTTTATAAATATATATATGTAAATCTTTTCGCCATTTTTTATCAGATTGCCACGCCGTTTTTTGGTAGACGTTCACAGAAAGGTAGAGAAACAAACTGCGTTGTTTTATGGCAATAACGTTCAGGTTTGTGGGATATGATCCCAAAAAATAAGAAAAATTAAAAAGTCACACTAAAAGTCAGATGATTGACAGGGGCTGGCGTGAGCTGGGAAATGTCTTTTTTCTTTATTATTCGAAAGCCCATCCAAATCCCTGGGTCTCTTCTCTCAAACGACTACACTCAAGTTAGGTTGCACCAAATCCTTGTGTTTATAATCGCCTTTTACCGACTCCATGCCCTGAGATTTCTATAAACTCATATTTCACTAATAACAGTTAAAATCATTGGCAAACAAATGTACAGTAGTGCTGAAAATATACACGTTGACTGCTGTTTTAACTGGGTTAGGGTTAGGCCTGCCACGATAACACATTTTGCTGGGCGATTAATTGCCCCCGAAAATATCGCGATAAGCGATATTATTGCGACCGGTTAGAGAATTTTTTTTTTGGAGAAATTTATTTCCCAAAACTTTTATTTTGAAGCCCACCGCTCCGTCTTTTCCGGTGTTTAAGACTTTTATTTTGAAGCCCACCGACCGGACCGGAAGTATTGTTGTGATTATTATCAGGTACTTTTTGGGTACCAGAAAAGTCACGTGAAACACTGAATAGAGACGCGTCTCTAGGATTTCATAATCATTATGTTTGCAGCAGGCACAAGTGCAATAAACAAAGGATACAGTCACTGTGTATTCTGCCTCATTTATTGATTAAACAAAACCGACATCAACACAATTTGCCACCGAGCGGAGAGTTTAGTCTCGCAAAAAGATCGCTGACTTGTTAAGGCTTGTTGTTAGGTTAGGTGCTAATGTTGTGCTAGCGTTTTAGCATGGCTATCGTACATAGCGTGATCAATATAACTCGCTATTGATTGTTTGTATGAGTAACGTTAATGCTAGTAGAATAGACACAACGTGAGGTAATCACCATCCATTTTAAACCGGTTATTACCTAATGCTAACGTTAGCAAATAGACGCGACTGGTAACGTTACAGCTTGTTAGCCTAATGCTCGTTAACGTTAACGCTTGTAGAATAGACACAATGAGAGGTAACGTTAGCAGAATAGACACAACGAGGGTCTCGTTAATGTTGTTATTGATATTATACTACTGCTCTGTAGTAAAGCCAGCGGCCCGCCTCCCAACACGGACAGTGACTGACAAGGGGCACTGGGTCCGCCTCATTAAAACAAACGCGCAAATAGCAATTAATCGCGCCCGTCAAAATCATTGCATTCATTTTAATTATCGCGGCAATTAATCGATTTATTGCTTATCGCGGCAGGCCTAGTTAGGGTCTTTACTCTTGGCTACATTTGAAGAAAAAAAAACGCAACATTAATTCATACATTCTGTAGAGATGGATTTATGGCGTGATATCAATCTCGTACCTGTCCCGGACCGCTCAGGCTTAAGAGGTTAAAGTCAATACTTATAAAGACATAATGTTTAGAGATTAAAGTCAACATTCATAAAGTCAGACTAAAGTCATAATGTTTAGAGATTAAAGTCAACATTTATAAAGTCAGACTAAAGTCATAATGTTTAGAGATTAAAGTCAACATTTATAAAGTCAGACTAAAGTCATACTGTTTACAGATTAAAGTCAACATTTATAAAGTCATGTTTACAGATTAAAGTCAACACCTATAAAGTCATAATGTTTACAGATTAACTCAATCAACCACGAGCATACTCGTCATTGGCCGACAGCGGTTGAGCGCCAATAACGAGTAAACAAGTTCGATTTTAATATTCTATATACACTCACGGACCTCAATGTTACCATTGGAGCTCATTCTGAGACCTCGATAGTGCAATACCGGCCAAATCCTGCTAGGTGGCAGTATCGCCTACCCTTTGAAACCCTATTCCACACTGTGTGTTACATTTCATATCGTCCGGGCGGAGAATTTGGACCCAGGCAAGTGTAACGGTTCATCCGAGCACCTTGGAACGCGTCCAGCATATGTTGTGCCATTTCATGTCAGGGACCGATGGACATCAATACTGGAAATCGCGATCAGACAATTGGAATATTCATTTTGGAATAACCCCTAGCAAAGGTAAGGACTACAGTATATGACGTCAATCCTACCTTGATCCTACAATGATTTCACATCGATTGCGATGATCAAAGTATGTAGTATTCAAAACGTATGCCGTTTCTGCATCACAAACCCCCCCCCCCCCCCCCCACCTTTGATGCATTCATGATGAAACACAATACCTATTATATACCTTTGGTTTGGAAACATTATCGTGTCCAGGCGAGCAACGCAAACAACTTTAGCAAAATTCACATAGCGCTCCATAACTCAGTTTACAGGAATTAGCCCGGATCACTCTGAAACTATACAATATTCACCACGGGATAACACACGAACGTATACATGAAAAGATTAATTCTTTTTTACATGTTGGACAAGCTATAGTGACTGTCAAATGAGCCATAGTATTGTCTCCATAGCTATAATATAGAATATAGATATAGCTCTGCAAACATAGTGATGCACCGTGAAAATGCCTATCTTTAGCGTGGCCCACTGAGAACAGGGATAAGGATACATGCTGGCACTGAAAGAGTTAAAGTCAACACTTATAAAGTCATAATGTTTACAGATTAAAGTCAACATTTATAAAGTCATGTTTACAGATTAAAGTCAACACTTAACTCATTGGCTGCCAGCTATTATCCTTATCCTGTGGTAGCTACTGCCAAGCTGTAAACGATGGGAGTTAGTCACCTTGTTTGTAGAGCTAAATCTATATTCTATATTATAGCCATGGATGCAATACTATAGTCATTTGACATTGAGTTTCTTCCGGTCAAAATGCAAAAAAGAGATAATTTTTCCATCGATACGTTCCCGTGTTATACCATGGTGAATATAAGTATGGTTTTAGAGCGGTCTAGGGTAATTCATGAAATGCTTAGTTATGGCAGTATACATCAATTACATTGTAGACGTTGCCGTTTCCTTCCTGAACCCGCTATTGTTCCGGAATCAAATCCACATTATAGGTATTATGTCCCATCATGAATGCATGAAAGGGGGGGGGGGGGGGGTCGTTTCTGATTATTTGATTGGCAGTAACGGCATTCGCATTGAACACTAGTTCTCTCAGTCTCACAGAGAAAGATACAAGGGTAGAAAAGGTGCTCGATATTGCCGCCTAGCGTGATGCAGCCGGTATTGCACTTTTACATTGGCATGAGGATTCCCCATGTTAACGGCGAGTCAGTGGGCCTGTAATGAATAGAAATATAGAATAAAAGAAATAACGATCAAATAACGTATACTGTATATACGTGGTTGGCGTTCAACGGTTGTCGGACAAACACATATATATATGCTTGGACGGCGCTGAATGAGTTAAGGTCATAATGTTTACAGATTAAAGTCAACATTTCCATACTTGTTTCCATGCAGTCCAAACAGCTCTTCTCCTGGTCCAGCTGTGACGGTTTCATGCAGTCCACCAAACAGACGGACAGTTCTGAGAGGCTATGAGGGGTGGTCATATTCAATCTTGGGGGGAAAGTAAGGAAAGAAATATCAGTACATTTTACATTCATCCTAACAAACAAAGGTCTCACTTTTCAGTTGAAATTAATCAGAAACACAGAAAGCCAAGCAAGAACCACCAGTCCTTACCAGCTATACAGGTAGCGGCCTTTTCCAAGGCTAACAAATTGGAAAGGAAGGGAAATCCTGACAGGAAGATTTTCACAAGAACTGAAAAACACATGGGTTGGGTGTGTATATATAGACAAATGCACTGCTATAGTTGTGATCTATGAATATAGGCCTATGATATTGCATTTCATTTGATGGCCAAAACATCTGATTGGCTATTGATGCAGGCAGCTGTTGTTTTTGGCCAATCAGATGTTTTTGTCTTCCAAGTGGTTTCCGGGGTCGCATTGGAAAAACTAAGACCACATCCTTGTCAGAAAGTACACTAAATTAAATGAAAATACAACTAAATGCAATATTGTGGACATCTACAGAAGATTGAAAAATAATTGTTTGGTAAACTGTAAATAATACAACTTTACCATGGACTCCTAAGCCAAGCTAAACTAGGATAATGTATGTCAGAGAAACAGATGAGAAACACTGCTAAGCTAAGTTAACGTTAGTTGGCTTTTTGCTAATGAAGGGCTAATAATTATCACCACAGATAATCCAATATCAGTTGGATAACAGATTTCTACCACTACTGAACAAGCCCGGATCACCATCAGATCCTCCACACCGCTCGGTAACTGGAGCACTTTCAAAACACCAGGCCACAGCAACAGCAAGCAAGCTGGCACTAATGTTACTAGGTCAACAACGTTGATTGATTGATTGATTGATTGAAAACTTTATTAACAGATTGCAGAATGGGTACAATACAGTACAGCTCAATACACACAATTGTTAAGGGGATGCAGACCAGAGAAAGACTTTCGTCTTGTTTACACCAGGGTCCCCCATTTTCAATTCATCAGGACATATATGACATACATGACATACAGATAGTCAGTACTGCTACATCTATACATTTATGACATACCAGATTTGCAAATACAGTACTGTTTGTGATACAGAAGGAGTCAAGAAAAGGGAGTATATACATTTGACGTAGAAACTGTACATTGGAGGAGGTTGGGTGGGGGGGGTTGGGTACACTGGGATATTGACAACCATACTGGGTAATTTACATTGGAGGTGGGTGGGGGGGCACATTGTATAAACAAGCAAAACTGTACATTGAGGGGGGGGGGGGGACTCTGTACAAACAAACAAAATTGTACATTGGACTATTGACAAGACCATACTAGGTAAATGACTGTACATTGGAGGGGGTTGGGTTAGGATATTTACAGGGGCCACGTGTGTGTCTGTGTGCCCGTCTGCCAGTTCTTCATGCCAGTGGCCATCAGGCTCCACAACCGGGGGCACGGACTGCTGCCAGCAGCTGGAGAACTAACGGCTGCAGAACTAGAGAACTATTAGGAATGTCTGACTCTTAACCACTAAACCCTGCATGGACTATAACTCATATTATGACCGATAGGTACAGACCATCATCTGCACCTTTTTGTATACCGTTTACTATTAGTAATGTTTTATATTGCCTATATTTATTGTAACTTTTATTATGAATATAGACTCATCTGCACCTTTGTGTATAGTTTATTTGATTAAAATTGTATATTCAGATTACATTTGTTTATTGCTCTCCTATTACCCTGACCATACCTGTACCCCCCCCCCCCCTGAATCTCCCCAAGAGGATCACTAAAGGAATCTCCTGTCCAGTCCAGAGGATAGAATGTTTTCTCCTCTGCGTGGGCGAGACCTGTTTGCTGCCATCTCCTCCATCCCAACCTCGTCCTAGAAGCATTAGCATAGCATAGCGTCTCAAGTATAGTCGAAACAGTGGCTGGAACGCTCACCAGTTGAGATGTTCGGTCATTATTAGTAACGAGCTGAATGTCGCACCAGTTCTGACCTAACGTCACATATTCTCCAAAACTCATAACGTGGTAGTAACGTAGCATTAGCATAGCAGCTTAGCTGTGTTAGCTGGTGCAGCTACCTCTGGTCAAGGCCCAGTCTGTATGGAAAAGTGGCAGAAACGCCCAAACGATCAGATGTGCGGTCAGTAGATGAATAAAAGTAGATTTTACTGTAAGAGGTCGACATTAACCTACCTTTGTGTTACTTAATAGAGTAGAGGGGAGCGAGCGTTATGATTCCTAACTCCAGGGACAATAGGGTCCAGCTACAATGCTTGTGGCAGCCACAGAGACCGCGCGCTGATTGGCGGAGAGGGGACGCCACTCCACATTGGGTCTAGCCCCTCCCCCTTGACCAGGCTCGGTTGAGACGTGCGGTTGGAGAGAGTGGCCACGCCATATCTATATAGAACGAGTAGGGGATTGATTGATTGATTGATTGATTGATTGATTGAAAAGTTTATTAACAGATTGCAGAATGGGTACAGTAATGGAAGGAATGTGAATCCCTGCCCACATTCAAAACCGCCCTTAAAGAGCTTAAAGAGAAACGACGTAAACTCCATGATCAAAACTGCAAAAAAGAATTTCATCAATGACAAAACTGAGGAAAACAAAAACAAACCACGTGAACTTTGGAAATTACTCAATAATCAACTAGGATGCAGTAAAAAACTTAAAACCAGATTCTCAAACATAAACATAAAAACTGACAACACGCTCATCACAGACAAGCTGGATGTAGCCAATTACTTAAACATTTTCTTCACAAACATAGCCACAACACTGGTAAACAAACTACCCTCCCACTCAGGGCTTTATGGGGTAGAACACATAGTAGCTTTCTACAAAAACCTAGGGGTCCGCAAGGACGACTTCAAGCTGGAAATGGTAACAACAGATGAGGTACTCAATAAACTGAGCGCCCTCCAACCTAACAAGGCCACTGGCCATGACAACATCCCCTCCAAATTCCTCAGAGACTCAGCAGCCGCCATCACACCAATCATCACACACATAATAAACCTCTCCATAAAACAGGGACACGTCCCCAAGGACTTCAAAATTGCGAGGGTGACCCCTCTGCACAAAAAGGGCAGCAAATTAGACCCAGGCAACTACCGCCCTGTTTCTATTCTCACCTCCATCTCGAAAGTCATGGAAAAAATAGTCTACGAACAGGTCGAAAAGTACCTAGCGGAAAAAAATCTAATCTACGAATTCCAATCTGGCTTCAGAACATCCCACTCCACTGACACATGCCTTCTCTACTTGAATGACCACATCAAACAAGAGGTGGACGCAGGCAAATACTGCGGCATGGTCATGCTGGACCTACAAAAGGCCTTTGACACGGTCAATCACTCCATTCTGATTGACAAGCTAAAAGCAATTGGTTTTGATAGTCTATCAGTGAGCTGGATGCAATCCTACCTTGAGGGGAGGGAACAGATGGTGGAGGTAAACGGTACCCTATCCCCCCCCCCTCACAGTGAGCTGTGGTGTTCCACAAGGAAGCATACTAGGACCGCTACTGTTCCTAATTTATGCAAATGACATGTCGTCAGCTTGTGACTGCAACTTGTTCCTGTTTGCGGACGACTCAGCCCTGCTGGTCTCTGACAAGAACAAGTTACAGGTTGAAAAAACCCTCAGCTCGGAACTAGGCAGAATCTGCATATGGCTCGCTGATAACAAACTATCATTACACATGGGCAAAACAGAGTCCATTCTCTTCGGTTCAAATAACAAACTCAGCAAGACCGACGGCTTCTCAGTTACAGTGGGTGACAATATTGTCACAAGGAAAGATGAAATTACCTACCTGGGGTCCATCCTAGAGGCTAATCTCTCCTGTGACAAAATGGCATCCAATGTAATAAAAAAAGTCAACCAACGAACTCGATTCTTGTACCGGATCTCCTCTCTGGTAAACAAGAACACCCTGAAGACTCTGGCAGGAGCACTCATTCAGGGGTACTACGACTATGCTTGCACCTCATGGTACCAAAGCACCTCAAAGGCGCTAAAAACAAAATTACAAACATCTCAAAACAAACTGGTCAGACTACTGCTTGACCTTACTCCTAGAACCCACCTCACCCCTGCCCACTTCGACAACCTAGGATGGCTTAGAGTAGACGACAGAGTACAACAACTTGCAATGGGCCTGGTCTACAAGATACACTACACGACCAAGGTACCCATGTACATGTCAAAATACTTCCCAAAGGTCAGTGAATACCACGATCACAACACCAGAGGGAGCTCCACAAATCATGTCAAACCCAGATTCGGCTCAAATAAGGGACTAAACACGTTTCGCAATTATGCCACATCAATGTGGAACGCCCTACCCAAAGCTGTAAAGGAATGTGGATCACTACCCACTTTCAAAACCTCTCTCAAGGGACACCTACGGGAGACTGCAATTCAACACTGGCCCCTGTAAATATCCTAACCCAATCATTCCAACCCCCTCCAATGTACAGTCATTTACCTAGTATGGTTTTGTCAATAGTTCAATGTACAATTGTGTTTGTTTGTACAGTGTCTCCTCCCCCCCCCCCCCTCAATGTACAGTGTTACTTGTTTATACAGTGTGCCCCCCGCCCCCCCCCCCCCCAACCACCTCCAATGTAAATTACCCAGTATGGTTGTCAATATCCCAATGTACCCAACCCCCCCCACCCAACCTCCAATGTACAGTTTCTACGTCAAATGTATATACTCCCTTTTCTTGACTCCTTCTGTATCACAAACAGTACTGTATTTGCAAATCTGGTATGTCATAAATGTATAGATGTAGCAGTACTGACTATCTGTATGTCATGTATGTCATATATGTCTATATGAATTGAAAATGGGGGACCCTGATGGAAACAAGACAAACGTCTTTCTCAGGTCTGCATCCCCTTAACAATTGTATGTATTGAGCCGTACTGTATTGTACCCATTCTGCAATCTGTTAAATAAAGTTTTCATTCATTCATTCACACCTACGGGAGGCTGCAATTCGAAACTGGCCACCGTAAATGCCCAAAACCCCCACCACCTCCTAATAGACAGTCTCCTCCCCACCGCATGTATATATTCCCTCCCCGCCGTATGTATATTCCCCTCCCACCCACCCACCCCCTCCTAATGTACAGTCCCCTCCCCATCATATGTATATACTCTGTCAGGATCTAGGGGTAACAGTACTGTATATTTGAATACCGCCTATGTCACAAATGTATCAGTACTAAATACCTATATGTCCCTATGCCATAAATGTCATGTATGTTATGTATGTCATAAATGTCTATATGAATTGAAAATGGGGGACCCTGATGGAAACAAGACAAACGTCTTTCTCAGGTCTGCATCCCCTTAACAATTGTATGTATTGAGCCGTACTGTATTGTACCCATTCTGCAATCTGTTAAATAAAGTTTTCATTCATTCATTCATACAGTACAGCTCGATACATACAATTGTTAAGAGGATGCAGACCTGAGAAAGACTTTCGTCTTGTTTCCATCAGGGTCCCCCATTTTCAATTCATCATATGACACACATGACATACAGATAGACAGTACTGCTACATCTATACATTTATGACATACCAGATTTTCAAATACAGTACTGTTTGTGATACTAAAAAAATCCAGAAGAAGAGTATATACATTTGACATAGAAACTGTGCATTGGGGGAGGTTGGGTAGGTGGGGTGGGGCTGTACATTGGAGGTGGGGGGGGGTTGGGTAGGGGGGGACACTGTACATTGGAATACTGACATACATTTGACATGGAAACTGTACATTGGAGGAGGTTGGGTAGGTGGGGTGGGGCTGTACATTGGAATACTGACAAAGCCATGCTTGGTCTTTATTGTACAACTGGGTTAGGACATTTGTAGGGGCCAGTTTTGAATTGCAGTCTCCCGTAGGTGTTCTTTGAGAGTGTTTTTGAAGGTGGGTAGTGATTTACATTCCTTTACAGCTTTGGGTAGGGCGTTCCACATTGTTGTGGCATAATTGCGAAACGTGTTTAGTCCCTTGTTTGAGCCGAATCTGGGTTTTACATGATTTGTGGAGCTCCCTCTGGTGTTGTGATCGTGGTATTCACTGACCTTTGGGAAGTATTTTGACATGTACATGGGTACCTTGGTCGTGTAGTGTATCTTGTAGACCAGGCCCATTGCAAGTTGCTGTACTCTGTTGTCTACTCTAAGCCATCCTAGGTTGGCAAAGTGTGCAGGGGTGAGTTGGGTTCTAGGAGTCAGGTCAAGCAGTAGTCTGACTAGTTTGTTTTGAGATGTTTGTAATTTGGTTTTTAGTGCCTTTGAGGTGCTTTGGTACCATGAGGTGCAAGCATAGTCGTAGTACCCTTGAATGAGTGCTCCTGCCAGAGTCTTCAGGGTATTCTTGTTTACCAGGGAGGAGATCCGGTACAAGAATCGAGTTCGTTGATTGACTTTTTTTTATTACATGGGGGTATCTGCAGAGCCAGGCTGGACGGGTTGGAGGCGGGGCTTCGTGGTCTGGACAAGTATTAGTGGTCTGGACAAGTATTGCGGATGGGGGGGGGGCTCTCTCGCTATGTGTTGGCGTGCGCAATGTGTATGCGCATGTGTGTGGACTGGAGCACGTGAGAGTATAAAGAGTCCATTTTTTTTAAACCCGTCCAATCTTTCGCCGTCGACTAAAGACTCACTACTTCAACCATTATCTAAATAAAAAAAATCTAACCCTAACTAACCTTACTGTCATGCACTTGTCCTAATAAACTAACCTACACTGTAGCACTCAACACTTTATGAACATTGTTACTCAGCTGATAGAGTTGTGCCCTTCCTGATGGCTTGTCGTACAGAACTTGTAAGTCGCTTTGGATAAAAGCGTCGGCTAATCATAAATGTCTAGATGTAACATTACTGTCTATGTACCTATGTAAACGAGACAAAAGTTAAGTTTACTCTATTATTTCGCCGTCGACTAAAGACTCACTTCTTCAACCATTATCTGAATAAAAAAAATCTAACCCTAACTAACCTTACTGTCATGCACTTGTCCTAATAAACTAACCTACACTGTAGCACTCAACACTTTATGAACATTGTTACTGAGACGAAAGTTAAGTTTACTCTATTATTACTAGATCTGGTATGTCATAAATGTCTAGATGTAGCAGTACTGTCTATGTACAAGTTTACTCTATTATTACTAGATCTGGTATGTCATAAATGTCTAGATGTAACATTACTGTCTATGTACCTATGTAAACGAGACGAAAGTTAAGTTGAAATGGGGGAAGGTAAGTTGAAAATGGGGGATCTATGTAAACTAGCATGGCTTTGTCATTATTCCAATGTACCCAACCCCCCCCCCCCCCCCCCACCTCCAATGTACAGCCCCACCCAACCCCACCTAGCCAACCTCCTCCAATGTACAGTTTCTATGTCAAATGTATGTCAGTATTCCAATGTACAGTGTGTGTCCCCCCCCCCCACCTCCAATGTACAGCCCCACCCCACCTACCCAACCTCCTCCAATGCACAGTTTCTATGTCAAATGTATATACAATCTTTTTCTGGATTTTTTTAGTATCACAAACAGTACTGTATTTGAAAATCTGGTATGTCATAAATGTATAGATGTAGCAGTACTGTCTATCTGTATGTCGTGTGTGTCATATGATGAATTGAAAATGGGGGACCCTGATGGAAACAAGACGAAAGTCTTTCTCAGGTCTGCATCCTCTTAACAATTGTATGTATTGAGCTGTACTGTACTGTACCCATTCTGCAATCTGTTAATAAACGTTTCAATCAATCAATCAATCAACGAGACGAAAGTGAAGTTGAAAATGGTGCGCAGTAGTGCAAATACTTGTCCAGACCACTAATACTTGTCCAGACCACGAAGCCCTGCCTCCAACCCGTCCAGCCTGGCTCTGCGGCTCTGCAGATACCCCCTATTGGATAGAACACCAGATAGCTTACCCGCGCTGCCGGCCAATGTAGAGCGTCGTAGGGCGGCCATCTTGCTCGAGGCAGCTCAGCTACTGATAACATTCATGTCTACTGTTTTACTTAATAGGCATTTTTTTTTTTTTTTTTTTTACAAACCACTTGAATCATAGCCACGTTAATAATGCTTGTAAAAAACCAACCCGTTTGTAAATCCGTCAATATTTCAGCGAGTTATGAGTATTTTTGTCTGTGCAGCTCACTGACCCTAACAGTTACTCAAGGCCTAACTCAAGGCTGACTCGAGCAATATGGCGGCGGTTCAGTGACGCTGGTGACTCCGCCTTAAGCTATCTAGTGTTCTATATATATATATCTATGGGACACGCGGCCGCAATGCGTGAACACTTAAGGCAACTAACTTGTGCTTCCGCATTTCTCTGATTGGCTAGTGCTCTCCTTCGTGAATACCAGCCGCTCTACGCTCGTTCCCTACGCCGGAGGCGTGAGCCTCCAACGAGTGACGTGTCTCTCTTCTGACCAATCAGTGGTCTGCATTGTTTCACGTGACTTTTCGTTTTGACGGCACTCAAACGCGTCTATACTTTCCGTAGCCGCATTTCTGGCAGACGCTCTCTGATTGGCCACTGTTGCCCAATCGCGTGACGAGCTGTGTCTTTGCCCATTTCCGCGTCGAACAGCCTGCAAATTACCTGGCGTTCTATCGCCATGCTCTAAGACAAACTCTAACCTTAACCAACTTCAAAAGAGTGCCTAAGCTTAACCGTCGAAATAACTTGCTGTCACGCTCTAAGACAAACTCTAACCTTAACCAACTTCGAAAGAGTGCCTAAGCTTAACCAGTGTAGAAACAGGCGTCGGCCAATCAGAGAGCGTCTTGCCAGAAATGCGGCTACGGAAAGTATAGACGCCACTCAAACGCCAAGCGAGGCTGCTCGCGGAAATGTAATGTTATGTTCGAATCCGTAGAATACATATTTATCAAAACAACATATTTATCAAAACAACTACCAGATTCACTCATAACGTTATTTCGTGTGACAACACAGCCCAGCTGTCAGAAACTGTACATTGTAACGTTACGTTATATAACGCAACGTTATATAATGTTATTTCGCGTTTTTATTCATAACGTTATTTCGCGCGACAACACAGCACAGCTGTCAGAAACTGCACATTGAGGGCAGTGGCGTCATTTCAGTAAAAGGCAAGGTATGGCGAGGAGGGGGGGGGGGGGTGAAGGGGGTGTTTCCCCCCCTTGGTGGATCTTTTTTGTCAAATCAGTTGTGCAATAGTCACTTCTGGTGAGTTGTTTCTATACAATTCAGTTATATGACATTTAGGTATGACAGGACTACACAAGCATTTTTAGTACAGAAATGTGTCAACAGACTAAAGCAGGGAACCACAATATTTTGCATACGAATTATGCAGAATGTAATATCATAACTGTCTATTACTTTTCTTGCAATTGAGCCAATTTTCCTTAGGTACGGTTTTGAGGTGTGTGTTCAACAGAATGTAGTATCAAAAACACATTCACAAAAAGTATGGGTTACTGAATGCTAAGCCAGACCTTACCTGTGTCCCTGTATCACTTGTCTCTGCTGCCCTTTGATTAAAAAACGTCCCTATGTCCATTTTCCTTATTTTTTGGGCATATTTCAGTTAGTCACAGTAAAAGTCACCTAGTAAAAGTGAGATAATTGACAATATCAAAACATGTTAGGGCTGTACCGAATAGTTCGAAGCTTCGTTCATAATGTTGACATTCAAATTCTAAATCAACATAAAAAAATTGTAATAATAAAAAAAAATTTAAAAAAAAATTGCCAAGGTATGGCGAGTGCCATACCTTGCCATACCAAAATGACGCCCCTGATTGAGGGGGTTTGAATCACTGTACATCAGTGGAGGCTGCTGACTGATTAACTACATTACCTGCTGTGCTGTAGGCCAAAGCAGAGGTACAGTAAAAGTACAGGTACAGTAGGTTACATGATTGATTGATTGATTAACTACATTACAACGTGCAAGCCAGCGCAGAGGTACAGTAGGTTACATGATCTAAGGGGTGTTGTTAATGCATTTTATTACCTGCTGTGCTGTAGGCCAGCCAAAGCAGAGGTACAGTAGGTTACATGATTGATTGATCAAACAAGAGGTGGACGCGGGCAAATACTGCGGCATGGTCATGCTGGACCTACAAAAGGCCTTCGACACTGTCGATCACACCATTCTGATAGACTATCAAAACCAATTGCTTTTAGCTTGTCAATCAGTGAGCTGGATACAATCCTACCTGGAGGGGAGAGAACAGATGGTGGAGGTAAACGGTACCCTATCCCCCCCCCTCACAGTGAACTGTGGTGTTCCACAAGGAAGCATACTAGGACCGCTACTATTCCTAATTTATGCAAATTACATGTCGTCAGCTTGTGACTGCAACTTGTTCCTGTTTGCGGACGACTCAGTCCTGCTGGTCTCTGACAAGAACAAGTTACAGGTTGAAAAAGCCCTCAGCTCAGAACTAGGCAAAATCTGCATATGGCTCGCCGACAACAAACTATCATACACATGGGCAAAACAGAGTCCATTCTCTTCGGTTCAAATAACAAACTCAGCAAGACCGACGGCTTCTCGGTTACAGTGGGTGACAATATTGTCACAAGGAAAGATGAAATTACCTACCTGGGTTCCATCCTAGAGGCTAATCTTTCCTGTGACAAAATGGCATCCAATGTAATAAAAAAAGTCAACCAACAAACTCGATTCTTGTACCGGATCTCCTCTCTGGTAAACAAGAATACCCTGAAGACTCTGGCAGGAGCACTCATTCAAGGGTACTACGACTATGCGTGCACCTCATGGTACCAAAGCACCTCAAAAGCGCTAAAAACAAAATTACAAACATCTCAAAACAAACTGGTCAGACTACTGCTTGACCTTACTCCTAGAACCCACCTCACCCCTGCCCACTTTGACAACCTAGGATGGCTTAGAGTAGACGACAGAGTACAGCAACTTGCAATGGGCCTGGTCTACAAGATACACTACACGACCAAGGTACCCATGTACATGTTAAAATACTTCCCAAAGGTCAGTGAATACCACGATCACAACACCAGAGGGAGCTCCACAAATCATGTTAAACCCAGATTCGGCTCAAACAAGGGACTAAACACGTTTCGCAATTATGCCACATCAATGTGGAACGCCCTACCCAAAGCTGTAAAGGAATGTGAATCACTACCCACTTTCAAAAACACTCTCAAAGAACACCTACGGGAGACTGCAATTCGAAACTGGCCCCTACAAATGTCCTAACCCAACCCCCTCCAATGTACAGTAAATGACCAAGTATGGTTGTCAATATTCCAATGTACAGTTTTGCTTGTACAGTTGTACAGTGTCCAACACCCACCCACCCCTCCTACCCAACCCCTCCCCCCACCCCACCCCACCCACCCAACCACCTCCAATGTAAAGTCCCCCCCCACCCACTCAACCCCACCCCACCTACCCAACCTCCTCCAATGTACAGTTTCTATGTCAAATGTATATACTCTCTTTTCTGGACTCTTTTTGTATCACAAACAGTACTGTATTTGCAAATCTGGTATGTCATAAATGTATAGATGTAGCAGTACTGTCTATCTGTATGTCGTGTATGTCATATATGTTATGATGAATTGAAAATGGGGGACCCTGATGTAAACAAGACGAAAGTCTTTCTCTGGTCTGCATCCCCTTAACAATTGTATGTATTGAGCTGTACTGTACCCATTCTGCAATCTGTTAATAAAGTTTTCAATCAATCAATCAATCAAGCTCAATACACACAATTGTAAAGGGGATGCAGACCAGAGAAAGACTTTCGTCTTGTTTACATCAGGGTCCCCCATTTTCAATTCATCATAACATATATGACATACATGACATACAGATAGACAGTACTGCTACATCTATACATTTATGACGTACCAGATTTACAAATACAGTATTGTTTGTGATACAAAAAGAGTCTAAAAAGGAGAGTATACATTTGACGAAGAAACTGTACATTGGAGGAGGTTGGGTAGGTGGGGTGGAGGGGGGGTGGGAAACTACATTGGAGGTGGTTGGGTGGGTGGGGTGGGGGTTGGGTAGGCGGGGTGGGGTAACTGTACATTGGATTATAGATGAAACGTACTTGGTCCCAAGAAGAGGGTCTTATTATTATTGGGTTAGGACATTTACTGTACATTGGAGGGGGTTGGGTTAGGACATTTACAGGGGCCAGTTTCGAATTGCAGTCTCCCGTAGTTGCTCTTTGAGAGTGGTTTTGAAAGTGGGTAGTGATTTACATTCCTTTACAGCTGTGGGTAGGGCGTTCCACATTGATGTGGCATAATTGCGAAACGTGTTTAGTCCCTTGTTTGAGCCGAATCTGGGTTTAACATGATTTGTGGAGCTCCCTCTGCTGTTGTGATCGTGGTATTCACTGACCTTTGGGAAGTATTTTGACATGTACATGGGTACCTTGGTCGTGTAGTGTATCGTGTAGACCAGGCCCATTGCAAGTTGCTGTACTCTGTCGTCTACTCTAAGCCATCCTAGGTTGTCAAAATGGGCAGGGGTGAGGTGGGTTCTAGGAGTCAGGTCAAGCAGTAGTTTGACTAGTTTGTTTTGAGATGTTTGTAATTTGGTTTTTAGTGCCTTTGAGGTGCAAGCATAGTCGTAGTACCCTTGAATGAGTGCTCCTGCCAGAGTCTTCAGGGTATTCTTGTTTACCAGAGAGGAGATCCGGTACAAGAATCGAGTTCGTTGGTTGACTTTTTTTTATTACATTGGATGCCATTTTGTCACAGGAAAGATTAGCCTCTAGGATGGAACCCAGGTAGGTAATTTCATCTTTCCTTGTGACAATATTGTCACCCACTGTAACCGAGAAGCCGTCGGTCTTGCTGAGTTTGTTATTTGAACCGAAGAGAATGGACTCTGTTTTGCCCATGTGTAATGATAGTTTGTTATCAGCGAGCCGTATGCAGATTTTGCCTAGTTCCGAGCCGAGGGTTTTTTCAACCTGTAACTTGTTCTTGTCAGAGACCAGCAGGGCTGAGTCATCCGCAAACAGGAACAAGTTGCAGTCACAAGCTGACGACATGTCATTTGCATAAATTAGGAACAGTAGCGGTCCTAGTATGCTTCCTTGTGGAACACCACAGCTCACTGGGAGGGGGGGGGGGGATAGGGTACCGTAGTTGTGTAGTGTATCTTGTAGACCAGGCCCATTGCAAGTTGCTGTACTCTGTCGTCTACTCTAAGCCATCCTAGGTTGTCAAAGTGGGCAGGGGTGAGGTGGGTTCAAGGAGTAAGGTCAAGCAGTAGTCTGACCAGTTTGTTTTGTGATGTTTTGTAATTTAGTTTTTAGCGCCTTTGTGGTGCTTTGGTACCATGAGGTGCAAGCATAGTCGTAGTACCCTTGAATGAGTGCTCCTGCCAGAGTCTTCAGGGTATTCTTGTTTACCAGAGAGGAGATCCGGTACAAGAATCGAGTTCGTTGGTTGACTTTTTTTATTACATTGGATGCCATTTTGTCACAGGAAAGATTAGCCTCTAGGATGGAACCCAGGTAGGTAATTTCATCTTTCCTTGTGACAATATTGTCACCCACTGTAACTGAGAAGCCGTCGGTCTTGCTGAGTTTGTTATTTGAACCGAAGAGAATGGACTCTGTTTTGCCCATGTGTAATGATAGTTTGTTATCGGCGAGCCGTATGCAGATTTTGCCTAGTTCCGAGCTGAGGGTTTTTTCAACCTGTAACGTGTTCTTGTCAGAGACCAGCAGGGCTGAGTCATCCGCAAACAGGAACAAGTTGCAGTCACAAGCTGACGACATGTCATTTGCATAAATTAGGAACAGTAGCGGTCCTAGTATGCTTCCTTGTGGAACACCACAGCTCACTGGGAGGGGGGGGGGGGATAGGGTACCTTAGTTGTGTAGTGTATCTTGTAGACCAGGCCCATTGCAAGTTGCTGTACTCTGTCGTCTACTCTAAGCCATCCTAGGTTGTCAAAGTGGGCAGGGGTGAGGTGGGTTCAAGGAGTAAGGTCAAGCAGTAGTCTGACCAGTTTGTTTTGTGATGTTTTGTAATTTAGTTTTTAGCGCCTTCGTGGTGCTTTGGTACCATGAGGTGCAAGCATAGTCGTAGTACCCTTGAATGAGTGCTCCTGCCAGAGTCTTCAGGGTATTCTTGTTTACCAGAGAGGAGATCCGGTACAAGAATCTAGTTCGTTTGTTGACTTTTTTTTTATTACATTGGATGCCATTTTGTCACAGGAAAGATTTGCCACTAGGATGGAACCTAGGTATGTAATTTCATCTTTCCTTGTGACAATATTGTCACCTACTGTAACTGAGAAGCCGTCGGTCTTGCTGAGTTTGTTATTTGAACCGAAGAGAATGGACTCTGTTTTACCCAGGTGTAATGATAGTTTGTTATCAGCAAGCCAGGTGCAGATTTTGCCTAGTTCAGAGCTGAGGGTTTTTTCAACCTGTAACTTGTTCTTGTCCGAGACCAGCAGGGCTGAGTCGTCCGCGAACAGGAACAAGTTGCAGTCACAAGCTGACGACATGTCATTTGCCTAAATTAGGAACAGCAGTGGTCCTAGTATGCTTCCTTGTGGAACACCACAGCTCACTGGGAGGGGTTGGGGGGGTAGGGTACCGTTTACCTCCACCATCTGTTCTCTCCCCTCCAGGTAGGATTGCATCCAGCTCACTGATAGACTATCAAAACCAATTGCTTTTAGCTTGTCAATCAGAATGGAGTGATTGACAGTGTCGAATGCCTTTTGTAGGTCCAGCATGACCATGCCGCAGTATTTGGCTGTGTCCACCTCTTTGTAGCAGGGTGGATTATCCCTGCTTCGTGGGAACGGTTGCTGGCAGTCACAAGGTAGCTGGACACAGTAGAGCTCCGTCTGACTGCACCCTCGTCTTTGGGCCTGGAGCGTCGACTGGAGGCTGGTAGTGTGAGTGGATGGGGCCCGGGATTTACCAACCTGGTCTGGTACTCTGGTCTTCCTCCCCTGCAGCAGGGCGGTCAGCAGTACTCCCCAACACGCTCCCACTTCCCCCAATTGCTCCTTAAGCCCTCCCACACCTAGTGACTGAATTGTAAATAAATACCCTGGGTTCCCCCTGCAAGCAGTACCCTCCCTCAATGACCCTAGAAACCTTACAATGAAAAGGGAAAGGTGGAATAGGAAGGGGTTAATTATGTTAACGTTACCCACACCAAAAGAGTTGTTAAACGGCTCATGGATAGACACGCACACAGAGCTCCCATCTAATTCTTTAATGTTACTTATACTGGTCAGTTACAATGATTTAATACTAGTGACCAATTGGACTGAAGTCCCACTATAGTTCCGTTGGTAACTCCATACCTCATAAACACGTATATTATACACCCACCTCTGGGTTAATATCAGGGATAATATACTTCAATGTGTTTGACTCATCGCCCACGTCTGGGTCTTCACCCTGTATAATACCTCCAAAAGGCTTTAATTATACGGCAAGAATAATACCTCTCTAGGCTTTATTTATAATGCACCAGGTCTGTAACTTCCCCACAGGGAAAGGGTTAATTAGATGGGAAAATATTATTAAAGAACAAACCTGTTATCACACTCAAAGAAAATGAAAAGAAATCAAAAGGTGGGCCCACAAATACCTTACAAAAGGCCTATGCTAATGCCGGCATGTATTGTTAATGGGGTACCCCTAGAACTGTGGTTAGCAACGTTAGCTTCGCCCGCGGGCCGCACCACACTGTGTACTGTGTAATAGCTCCAAAGCGTAGATGCTCAATTGTACTCAACCAACATGGCGGCCTCGCCGCGCCACCGTCGTCCGGAAGGCAAGATGGCGTCGAACACTCTCGGCGAGGGTGCTAGCAGGCGGAGCTGGAACAGAGAGGCAGTGCTGGCTGAGAGCGTGTGCTGGGTGATGGCGACCTCTGTTGGTCGGGACGAACTCCCGTGTGCTGCAGGCAGCCTGGTGTAGATCTGGTTGTAGGCAGCCTGGTGTAGAACTGGTTGTAGGCAGCCGGAGCAGACTGGTTGTAGACACTGGTTCTGGGTCCACCCGCGTATCTAAGCTCGCCCTCACTAACACTGCAGCTACACTCCGGGTCCCCAGACAGCCCCCCTGCTAGCCGGGATGTATGATAACGCAGGGTGTTTCTAAACACCACTCCTCTTCACGCCACGCTGGCAGGGCACCTCGCTAGAGGGAATAACTTTAACTTAAACCCCTCAGGGCGATACCGCATTCCTTCTAGGATAACTCGTTGTATCGCTAGGGTATTCCGTAAGGCAACATGCAACACGCTTCTACGTTTGCTGGTATAGGATAACCCGTAATATACTCAAGTTCAATACGGGGCTCTTCCAGACACGACCGAACCGATCCAAGTCCAATGTCGAAGAGGCTGGTTCCTCGCACTTCCGTCTACTTCCTCCTCCGTCTCTCCGTACGCTCTCTGCCTGCCACCGCGCCCCCTGCTGTTACCGCCTACTAGCTCCACAGGGAAAAGGATTGTAGAATAGAATCCAGTAATGCCGTTTATAATCCATATTTCGGCCGGTAGAAGAAGGAGGAGCTTGCGTCATTGTTCGTGAGAATATCAATGGAAACTAGTCAACATGTCTTTGTGCACAAAGGGGAGATAAAAGGCAAGTCAGCACATCTGAATAATAGGCATATATTCAGGTTGCTACATCTTGTTTGATGTGGTCGTTCAAATAGAGAAGGCATGTGTCAGTGGAGTGGGATGTTCTGAAGCCAGATTGGAATTCGTAGATTCGATTTTTTTCCACAAGGTACTTTTCGACCTGTTCGTAGACTATTTTTTCCATGACTTTCGAGATGGTGGTAAGAATAGAAACAGGGCGGTAGTTGCCTGGGTCTAATTTGCTGCCCTTTTTATGCAGGGGGTTACTCTCGCAATTTTTAAGTCTTTGGGTACGTGTCCCTGTTTTATGGAGAGGTTTATTATGTGTGTGATGACTGGGGTGATGGCGGCTGCTGAGTCTCTGAGGAATTTGGACGGAATATTGTCATGGCCAGTGGCCTTGTTAGGTTGGAGGGCGCTACCCACTTTCAAAAACACTCAAAGAACACCTACGGGAGACTGCAATTCGAAACTGGCCCCTGCAAATGACCTAACCCAACCCCCTCCAATGTACAGTACTTATCAATCTTGCACTGCCTAAATAACACTAGGAGAGAAAGGCTGTAGTTTACAAAACAATGACTTATTGGGTGCACAGTGCCACTCACGCGTTTTCTCTGGTTTCCGATAGTTATGTTGAAAGCCACTCACGAGATTTCTCGGATTTTTTTTATTTTTTTTAGCGATCTGAAATCATATTGCATCACGCGAGCCTACCCTAGTATACCCGAGCACCGCCGGCGATCAGATGTGGAAAAAAGCGCCCCCTATCGTCTCCCAGATGACATAAGGGATTTTGGAATGGACTCAATGAAAATGGATGGGGAAAAAAATCCTGTACTCCACATTTTCCAGTCCACTGATGCAGCCGGGGTTATCACAGTTCATTCTGGAGCCTCTGAGACCCGCGGAATCATGTACTGCACTGTACACACGTTGGATCCATACACTTATCGATTTTTTCGAATGGTGATGAGGAATTGGAATATACCAGTTGGATACCATCTGATGTCAGGTAAGGAATCTATGTTATCAGTGTTAGGATAATCAGACTCATTTTGATGAAGATATAAGCTGTTTTGTGAAATGGGCTCTATCGGTTTCACTGTAAAGATCCAAGAGGAAATGAACACGGCGATTATCCGTGCACGGCTCTAAGGTGCGTGCGTGCACGTATAATATTGATCATCTAGCGTTTATTTGAAAACGATTCATAAATAGGCCGACAAATATCAACGTTCTGGAATATTCCAGTAAAAGACGATTATCATAGAATGGTCCAGAATGGACTGTTTTTTACCTCAAAACGGGTGCTTTTCAAAATGCTCTCAAACGGAAATGAAGCGATAAAAAACCAATCTGCCTTGACAGCACTGACTGGAAAAGGATTCTTTGATAAGCGACGGGCAGATTAGACACATAGCCATAATTTAAAACATAGATTAGGCGATATTAAGCGTAACATTGGCGCCGATGGTGGCATTCAAGAGCTAACTCTGGCGCCACCTCGTGGCACTGAAAGTGTTAATAAGAAGGGACCCTGTTGGAGCGGCTGGGTGGCGTAGCGGAGATTGCGCTTGTCACCAATGCAAGAGACTCCAGTCTCGACTCCCCGAGTCAGCATTGCCTGCGGCTTGGGCCAGTCGTCATACTATCTCAATTGGCAGAGGTAGCGGGTGGAAAGTCGATGGGTGGGGATTGGACATTGTGGACAGCGACTCCAACAGGTCAGTTTGGTGACGCCTGTACAGCAGAGACAGGAAGTATCGGGGGCAGCGTGAGCCTCCCACGCGTTACTCCTCGCCACTGAGTCCGCGCTGTCTGGTGAAAAGATGCGACAGGCTGCCTCCTCGTGTACCGGAGGGGACGCGTGATGCAAGGCTTCTATCCTCACTACAGCCAACCAGTGGGAGGCATAGTCTAGCAACGTTCAAGACAGGGGAGGGGATAATTGACTATACGAAAATAAGGAGAAAAAGTAAAAAGAAATAATAAAAAGGGACCCTGTTTTCCAGCAGCAGCCAAATGAGTATTAAAGGCTAATCTCTTTCATCTCAGATATTAAACAGTCAACCTCACACCAGAAATAACGACCATTTATGACTGGAATTGTTTCAATACTCTGGCTAGTGGCTACTGACTGTAGATCTGAGATAAAGGATCTAAAAAAAGGATAAAGGATAAAGGATTTAACCCAATACTTAAACTAGAAGACTAAGAAAATAGTAATTGGTGTGAACAATATGAAAATAGTTACAAGCTTGGTTTATCACTCAAAAAGTTATTTTATAGGTAGTAGTAGTAGTTTTATTCAGTCATCACACACAATACAATACAATCATTCCACAATCTTTGACTGAAAAGGTAGACTGAAGCATAATGCTTATACATGCCTGTCCTATATTCTTAACAAAATTAAGACTTCAAAACAGTATTCTAAAAGAAAATAACAAAAAGAATTATTCACATTTGTAATCTAAAAAAATAGCTATACAAACCATTTTCTTAAAAACCAAAAGCGAATTACTCATTCTTATGTATATCAGCATTTTTCCACAAGTTAACCGCAACAATAGAAATACATCTCCTTTTAATCCCTTTCTTAGCTTTTTGAACAGTAAATTTACAAATGTCTCTCAAATCATATTTTCTTTCATGTATTGAAAAAACCTTTGCACACCATGCGGGAGTAACTTTGCTTTAGCTCTGTACATTATTTGCCTCATTTTATAATAAACCAAGTCATTAAATTTCATAACATGAGACTTTATAAACAGTGGATTTGTGTGGTCATAGTAACCAGCCTTATAAAGGCTCCGGATGGACTGCTTTTGCAGTAAGACTATCGGATTTACAGTCTTTTTAAATGTCGACCCCCATACTTACATATGCCCCATACACAGTAAGATATGTAAGGAAGTATAAGTGAGCAGTAGATGATGTACAAGGCTTTAGTTTAATATATCCTTACATTTATACAGGATTGCTACTGACTTAGATATTTCCCCTAGTTAACATGTTGTTTCCATGTTAATTACCTTTCTGAATAAATATTTTGCCACAAACTGGACAGCTAAATGGTCTACAATGACTTATTGTGCATTTTCACATTCCCTTTATCTCTGAACCCGTTCCAACAAATTAAACAACTAGAGTTTCTCTTCAGTATGACTTCCCATGTGTCTTTCCAGACCCCCTTTATCACTGAACCATTTCCACAAACTTAAACTTCAGGGTTTCTCTGCTGTATGAGTCTTCATGCGTCTCTTCAAATCTCCTTCGTTCTTTCTTACTTTCATGAACTACCAGCCAAGCTGGTAGCAACGCTGAGAGCTGGGCTCGAACCCAGCATCTCCTGCGTTGGTGGTGAGCGCCTTGCCCACTGCGCCACCTAGCCGCCCTTCAAATGTACTTTCTGAGTGAACCCTTTTCCACAAACTGAACTAAATGGTTTCTCTCCTGTATGACTTGTCGTGTCTCTTAAAATCTATTTTCGTTGTGAACCCTTTTCCACACACTGAACAATTAAATTGTTTCCCTCCTGTATGATTTGTCATGTGGGTCTTCAAATGTACTTTCCGTCTGAACCCTTTCCCACAAACTGAACTAAATGGTTTCTCTCCTGTATGAGTTCTCATGTGGATCTTCAAATTTCCTTTGTGTCTGAACCCTTTTGCACAAACTGAACAACCAAATAGTTTCTGTCCTGTATGAGACAAACTTAATGTTTGTTTCTTGTTTGATATTAGCATCTATAAACCTGACTGAGGTTCCCCACTCTCCTTCCAATCATCACTGTCATCAGTCTCAGAACAGTCTGAAGAGAGGAGCTGGCCGTCTCTAGTTGGTTCTAAATCACCATCTGGATCTAAGTTACTGGCTGGTTCTGATAGTCCACAGTCCTCTCCATCAGGTTCTGTTTTGATCTGTTCAGTTGAGGTGCTGGGTAAAGAGTAAGCCTCTCTGTTTTTCTCTCCTGTATGACTTCTTTTCTTGTGAGTCTTCAAATGTCCTTTCTGTGTGAACCTTTTTCCACAAACTGAACAACTAAATGGTTTCTCTCCTGTATGAGTTCCCATGTGTCCCATCAGACTTTTTTTCTCACTGAAACCTTTTCCACAAACTGAACGACTAAATGGTTTCTCTACTGTATGAATCAAATCAAATCAAATCAAATGTATTTATAGGGCCCGACAACACACGTTAATGTCCCCATGGGCCGTACAGGTCTTCTTTAAACAAGTCAAGAAGAAAACATAACAATAAGTCAAGAACAGAACAAGAACACCATATGGTCCAAACATTTTTAGATGAATGCAAATAAATGAAAGAATGCAAACACTCCCAGACATACCCCACGCGAAGGTAAGGAAAAACTCACTAAAACCTAACAATAGGGAAAAAAAGCTCCACAGGCAGTGTGGAGGAGAGAAACCTTAGAAGGGCCATTCAAGGGGGGATCTCCCTTCTTAGATGTTGGTGATAGTAGTGTTGCAGACGGACAGTTGGTAAGCATGCACTCATGTGTGTGGTGAAACACAGATGAGTGCATGCAATAGCAACTGTACATTTTGAAAGATTAAAGATAGCGCTAATAGCGATAGCAACTGAACATTTTGAAAGATTAAAGATAGAGTTGATAGCGGATCTATTTGAGGCACAGGGGCGGCGCAAAGAGGGTCACGTCCTCCCCGTCTTAGTCACGGGACATTCAACACTCCGGTGAGTTCCCATGTGTGCCATCAGACTTATTTTCTGACTGAACCCTTTTTCACAAACTGAACAACTAAATGGTTTCTCTCCTGTATGAGTTCCCATGTGTCCCATCAGACTTTTTTTCTCACTGAAACCTTTTCCACAAACTGAACGACTAAATGGTTTCTCTACTGTATGAATCAAATCAAATCAAATCAAATGTATTTATAGGGCCCGACAACACACGTTAATGTCCCCATGGGCCGTACAGGTCTTCTTTAAACAAGTCAAGAAGAAAACATAACAATAAGTCAAGAACAGAACAAGAACACCATATGGTCCAAACATTTTTAGATGAATGCAAATAAATGAAAGAATGCAAACACTCCCAGACATACCCCACGCGAAGGTAAGGAAAAACTCACTAAAACCTAACAATAGGGAAAAAAAGCTCCACAGGCAGTGTGGAGGAGAGAAACCTTAGAAGGGCCATTCAAGGGGGGATCTCCCTTCTTAGATGTTGGTGATAGTAGTGTTGCAGACGGACAGTTGGTAAGCATGCACTCATGTGTGTGGTGAAACACAGATGAGTGCATGCAATAGCAACTGTACATTTTGAAAGATTAAAGATAGCGCTAATAGCGATAGCAACTGAACATTTTGAAAGATTAAAGATAGAGTTGATAGCGGATCTATTTGAGGCACAGGGGCGGCGCAAAGAGGGTCACGTCCTCCCCGTCTTAGTCACGGGACATTCAACACTCCGGTGAGTTCCCATGTGTGCCATCAGACTTATTTTCTGACTGAACCCTTTTTCACAAACTGAACAACTAAATGGTTTCTCTCCTGTATGAGTTCTCATGTGGGTCGTCAAATTTCCTTTCACACTGAAACTTGTTCCACAAACTGAACAACTAAATGGTTTCTCTCCTGTATGAGTTCTCATGTGGATCTTCAAATTTCCTTTCTCAATGAACCCTTTTTCACAAACTGAACATCTAAATGGTTTCTCTCCTGTATGAGTTCTCGTGTGTATCGTCAGACTTTTTTTCTCACTGAACCCTTTCCCACAAACTGAACAACTAAATGGTTTCTCTCCTGTATGAGATGTCATGTGTTCGTTCAGAGTTCCTTTCTTACTGAACCCTTTTCTACAAACTGAACAACTAAATGGTTTCTCTCCTGTATGACCTCTCATAGACCTTACAATATTAATATCAGTATTATTAGTACATACCATGTGAGCTTCAAGGTGAAGTTTCAAGTCCTCTGTGGGCTCTAAATGTTTTCCACACAAACCGCAATCACTAGAATGATCTTGAAAATGCAACAATAAAGACACCTTACTAGGAAAATATGTTCCACACACTTTGCAACAAGGTGTGGTCAGGATGTGACTGGATGATTTGAGTTCTTGGGATGATTCCAAAGATGTATTTAAGGTCCAATCATCACTGTCATCAGTCTCAGAACAGTCTGAAGAGAAGAGCTGGCCATCTCTAGTTGGTTCTAAATCACCAGCTGGATCTAAGTTACTGGCTGGTTCCGATAGTCCACAGTCCTCCCCATCAGGTTCTGTTTTCATCTGTTCAGTTGAGGTGCTGGGTAAAGAGTAAGCTTCTCTGTTTTTCTCCCTCTGGGTTTGAAGAGGCTGGAAGAACAGAGCGTTCTCTTGACCATCTTCACATTTCACTGGGTCTACTGTGATCTTGGAGAGATCAGCTTCTTCCAGTCCTTGATGTAGTTCCTCTTTCATCTGTAGGGACTCTGGGTCCTGGGTTTGGCTGAGCAGTGAGGACTGAGGTTTCTCTTCATCATGTTCACTCTTCACAGAGAGAGGATTGTATGTCAACTTGAGGATATCAGCCTCCTCCTGATCTTGAAGCTGGTCTCCCTCCTGACTGCTCCAGAGTTCCTCCTGTTCCTCTTTAATCTTTAGGGGCTCTGGCTCCTCCTGGCTCAGACTGGGGCTCCTCTCCTGCTGCTCAGGGGGAACCTCCTCTTCACAGACAGAGAGCTGTGGGGGGTCTGCAGGGAGGAATAATAATATGAATAACAAACATATCTACATACAAGATGCAGATCAGGGAAACTATCTTATAAATGGCATTTTCCAGTGTTTAGCATTGTTTTCTAGCAATGTGGGGTTGTATCAACACTGTATATGTCGCAAATTCTATTTTTTGCGCATTCCTCCAGTTCAGATGAGACAATATCCTCCCCCACTGAACCAAGCCATTCTGATTTGACTCGCTATCCTACGTAGCAAGGAGCTGATCTGCATACCTCAGCTCCTTCTGTGGTTGTAGCCACCGCCCACAATCAACAATTCGCTCAACAACTGAGCGAGTGGAAATAATGCGAAATGGGTTTCCCTGTCACTGACAATTCCTCAAACAGGTTGACATGATGCGAGTGCTGATAGAGAGAGCAAGAGAGAGAACGAGAGACAGACACATAGAGAGAGGGAGAGAGAGGCTTGTCTCCGAGCATTTACATGCCTGTGTGGGGAAACGTGTGGGGAAACGCGCACTCTCAGAGCATCTCTCCTCTCTCTATCTGTCTCTCCCTCTTTCATTCTCTGCTCTCTCTCTATCAGCACTCGCGTCACGTCAACCTGTTGCAAAATATCATAGCGTACACCAGGGTTTCCGTTAGAAAATATTGGTGCCGGTCTCCGTGTCCTGGAAGATTTCAATCTCCCGGACAAATGGGAGAAATTCCGGTCAGAGTTTATTGAGTTTAAAAACAATTGATAGGCAGGCTATATAAAGAATGACATCCTCAAGGCATGTAGATTTATAATATTTTAACTTAAAACTAGGCTACTTTTGCGTATACATTATATTCCAAATAAAATAAGTCCCGTCGATAGACTCACGTGCTGCTGCTGACTTGAAATCAAATAGGCGAATTTACGTCTGTGGGCAGTCGGCCCGACATTAAACAGCAGTCTGTTATAATCAAATTTTTATCAGCTAACAAATTCCGTTATATTGGACATTTGTATTAATTATATCAAGCGAAGAACTGAGAAAAGTGCCAAGAGAGAGAGACGGCAACATTATCATGTGGGGTTCATTGAAATCTAAACGTTGCGTGATTTGCCGAATCCAATGACTATCTCCGCCTCCCAACGAAGCGATATGCTAATCCAGCATCAAGCTCCCGCCCCACCATTCTCATCAGCAAACCACAGGTCGTGCTGCAGCAGCTGTCACACCCCAAATGAATCTCGACATCGCTTCACCAAGAACACTACACATATCATAATGTTCACAGCAAACTGTAGTTGATCACCAGGTATGTTTTATTAATGTAGGTTGAATAATTCATATAAGAAAAATGATAGGGAAATCTCTATTACCTTTTAAAACCCTTTGTTTATCTTTAGATCACACATTTAAAAATAACTGTTCATCTCACTTCAATCATTTTTATTGCAAATGCAGAACATGGTATTTTCTCAAGCAGACAGATGTAAACACTGTAATCTGTGTTGCATGTACCTGACAAACTGAACTGTTTGTATTACAGTTAGTAAGAGTTTCGATTTTTATTTAAAGATAACTAGAGAGAGAGAGAGAGAGAGAGAGAGAGAGAGGAGCATTTTAGTAACGTTACATTTTCAACAAGATTGCTGCTATTTAAACACTTCATGGAAACGGGGTAACGTTAACCTTATGTCGACTGTAGTATTGTATGACCTCGACATAACGTTTAAACTTTAACGTTACTCCGTTTCCATGCAGTAATTATAAAAGTGGCCAGCTAAGCTAACGGAGCTAACGGCTAGCAGTAGCTAACGTTAGCTGATAGCTGTAACGTTACAACGAATCAGCTGTTGATATTATGCGCCATCAGTAGACAACGTATCATGTATTAAACTAGAGTTAATGGTTTAATGCTTCAGTCACAGTGACGTTGAAAGAGCAGCCGTCACGAACCTCTTTCATTTCTTTATGGAGATCCGCGCTGGCACTGCTCTGTAACACCGCTTTTGCAAATAGCATTGGTGCATTTTTAGCTTGTCCTTTGTTGTTTACTTCAAACCCGAAGTACCTCCAAACAGCAGTTCTGCTGTTTTCTTTATCCACAAGCACAAGTTGCGGAGGCTCTGCATTTGCCATCTTCAGCTAAAATGTCTGAAGACGGCTCTGTGAGGGGGAGGGCTGGACTCGGAGGAGGCGGAGGGGCAAGCGCGCTCTGAACAGCGTGTCAACAACTTGCTGTAGAACACTCGCCAGCTGGTACCGACTGCAGAAATTATCGGTATTTCGGGAAAGGAGTATCGAAGCCGCTTTAAATATTCAGTATCTACTTCGATATTTTTGACAACACTACCCTACATATAGGAACACACATCATTGTCATTATTAGACCTGCTTGGTTTCATATAATATTTGTTAAGGTTAGCTTGTTTGGCCATCTTTCTCTCGCTCGTATAGCTGTTTACCGTTATGGTGGCCAGGCAGGCTCAATACAAAAGAAAGTAAAAAAACATTAAATCCGAGCGTGCGCTAGCCGCGCTTTATCAGAGTGAAGCAACAATGAAACAAATGTAACGATTGTTTCGTTCATCGCATAGTGTTACAAAGGATCAGATTAAACCGAATATATATATTTATTTATTGATATATATTGCATAGTATTTGTATATCGTTTGATATCCCCTGTATATTCCTTGTACATATACACGGAATATCCCTTTAGCCCAGACCATAATATTTCATTCTCCTATTGGACAGCGGTCCACCGGCGCCAGGGACCGGCCTCCGGAGTCAGGTTCAAAGTCACCGTCAAGACGTGTCTGGACATGCCCGGCCTTGCCCAGGGATACGCGACAGAAATGAGATTGGTACTAGTTTGTCCACCGTGCGTATAAATACGGCGCAGGTGAATATAGAAGCCCCTTCTTAGCCTTAGTATGTTACCCAATAAGTTGAAGCCTCACCCACGATACAACGTGCGGTGAAGTATGGCCTGTTTGGCCCCAGAATAGAGCATTGAGACCGCGTGCGAATTAATAACTGAATTGTCAGAGTTTGGCGCTATACCGTCGAGTGCGACATATTTCTATTAAGTCATTAATAGTCTATTTGTGTATAGTGTATCGTGCGGTTAAAGTTCTACAGTGACCAGCATCTCCAACGCTTCCTCGTATTAGCTAGAGTTCTTATCCAGGCTGGGCTGACCACATGGCGCTTTCACCCGAGGAGACCTAGACGAGAACTGTATGGACATGTACACTGGATTAATCTACCCGACGACTACATAGCCCTTCGCGGCTGGAATATATTTGCTTTGGTCCTGTGATTTATGGAGCGGATAATCGCCGACGCCTGCACGTGTTGGATTTACCCCGCGAGGAGTCAAGTCGAGTCGGCGCCTCAGAGAGCCTGAGGCCGACTAGCTTTCTTCACTGTGGAGCTACAGTCTACGGAGAACAGCTGTATTCGTCTGTGGATCAAGAGGCTACTGCACCGGCTCCTGTACCTGGAGTCTCCTTAGTCATCGTTGACCAGACGTTCTACTACCGACAGATCTTCTACCCCTGCTGGCTTACAACCAGGGGGACCCCTTCCAGTATCTCCCGCTATATTACTAGTGTACCATAGATATAATTCCCTAAGATTCAGGTTGTATAATTACCTCCTGCGTAACCAGAGAATGGACATTCGTTGTTGATTTGCCTACGCACATTCCTTTGCCTTACAAGTGCATTCAAAGAATAATGTAAAGTATCCTATGTACCTTTTGCTCCATTAAATACTTGATTATACCTTTGTTTGGAACCGATTTCATTGTGGGAAGTGTTCATCATATTCATATATCGTGTACTGTATGGCCAGTAATTAAAGTACATAAAGCGGTAGTGGTTTAATGATACCATACTTATCAATACAGTCAGGGAATTGTACCCCTCAGTTACAATTGGTCCTTCGAGCCGGATGGTAACTAGTGTAATATTAATATAGCGGTATTAATATTGACATGGCCTATGATGAACACTCCACAAAACGGTTCTCCTAAAGTAGATCGCCCGCAGCGTAGACGGCAGACACCTCAGTACTTAGAGGATTACGTTGCCAATATACTACCTAGCCTTCTACAGACGGTAAACGCGGAAAAAGTAGATAGTAAAATTATGTCCGACCCTATCGCCCAGGCTACCCCGCCAATAGAGGCCCTAGTGGGTTCTAACGTAACTGACCAAGCTCACGGTAGGGACCAGGAGGGACCTGACACGACTTTACCCCCCGCCAAGACCGAAGAAGTAGTCCCCGGAGAGCTCCAGGATAAAGACAGCTCTCCAGGGATGGAACTCTACCCGCTACAAGAAGAGGAGAGCACCCCGGAGATGGATCTCCAGGACTCGCCACAGGAGAACAGATCTCCAACGAGTACTGCCAGGAGCGGATCACCTCAACCAGCGTCTTCCCCCAGCGAGGCGGACAAGATGCTGGCACAGGCATTCCTCGCCAGCCTAGCAGCCTCAACAGAGCGCGATCGACTCCAAGCACAGACACTTAGTGAGCGCGAACATTCTTCCATGGAAAGAGAACGCCTTCAAGCGCAGCAACGGAGCGACGAAGATCGTATACGTCTAGAGATTAGACGCCTTCAGGCGGAAGAGAATATGGTAAGAGACCGGGCCGAAGCAGAGCGCGCCGCCGCCGAAGCCCAGCGCGCCGCTGCCGGTGCCCAAAGAGAAGCAGAGCGCGCCGCCGCCGAAGCCCAGCGCGCCGCTGCCGGTGCCCAAAGAGAAGCGGAGCGCGACCTCGCTCTCACCAAGCGCGAAGCCGAGCGCGACCGATTACAAGCGCAGATAATGGAGCAGCTGATCGCCAGGGCAACACCCCCTCCCTCCGCACGGGGTTCCAGGGCCTCGTCAAGACACGGGTCAAGGGCACCCTCCCCTACCCGATCAAGCGACCCTGAGCCCGACCACCAGAGAGAGCCTATACCCCCCTCCGAACTCCTTCCCCGACCGGTCCACGCGAGGACCAGCTACAAGGAAGAAACGGTCTACACCGCGGAGAGGCCAAATAGACGACTACAGGATCTAGAGGACCTGCCAGAGCAAGAAGAAGAGGGAGAGGAGGAGAGTCAAGCCCGACAGCAGCACAGAACTCCACAGGACCAGGAGGTCCAGTACAGCCCAGGCTCTACCCCCGCGGCTCTGCGCTACAGACCCCCGACTCAATTTACGGGTGAGCTTGACGCACGACCAGCCCCGAGGAATAGCACCTGGATACGCGGGCCATGGTACCCAGCAGGTACCAGCCCACCAAGAGGCGTAAGAGGAGACTCGCCTAGGAGGCCTCTCTTCCAACGCTCACCGATGTGCCAGCCATCCATGGCATCATACATTGGCACACCGACGTTTCCGGACTTCACCCACGAGAACAGAGCACAGTACACGGAGCTACGAATGTGCTTAGAGACAATGATGTCCGATGTAGCTGACGAACCGTACAAGTATGCTATCCTACTGAAGCACCTCAAGGTGCCCCGAGCGCACAATATAGCGCTGGCCTATGCCACCTCTACTACCCCATACACAGCGGCTCTAGCAGCACTCGACCAAAGATATGGACGCATATGGGACTACGTAATACAAGAGATAAGGCATATTGACCGCCTACCCCCAGCCACAGACAATCGCTCACTAGATGACCTGTCTATCAAGGTACAATCCCTGGTAGGGATGCTGGGGGCGCAAAGAGAAAAGGGTATGCACGAACTGTACGCGAACTCTAATGTCGAGAGGATTTTAGAGAAGCTTCCGCCCGCCCGACAAGAGCGCTTCAGGCGGCAAAGAGACCACCGTGATCCTAACGGTCCCGAGCCATCCCTCCTAGACCTAGCCGACTTCCTGGCGAGAGAAGTCAACAGCCTACGGTTGGATACGTTCATGCGGAGCACCCCAAGCTCCAGAGAGGGACCTAGGAGAGCAAACGATGGCCGAAGATTGGTGACCGTCATGCACCAATCAGAATCAGTACCGAGCAGCAAGAACCACAGTACCCCCTCGATGAAAGAGAAGTGGAAGATGGTGTGCCCGTACTGCGAGAAAGAACACTGGTTGTCACAATGTGACACGTTCAAGAAGATGACCGCCGACGAGGTGGGTCAATGGATAAAGTCCAACCGACGCTGTTACCGATGTGCGCGCAGTCACATGGCAGCCGACTGCCGCTTAAAGAAGAGGTGTAGTCGGTGTGACGGAGCCCACCTAGATGTCCTACACGACAGTAACAGAAGAAAGCCTGCACCCTCAAGCAGCACAAAGGCAAGTGTTATGTACATTGACCCCGCCAGCAGCGGGGGCGCCCGGGTGCTCTTAAAGGTGGTCCGCGTAACACTGAGTTACCAAGACAAGGTCATGGACACTTACGCCGTCCTTGACGACGGGTCAGAGAAGACCCTTCTCCTCGCGTCCGCTGCGGCCCAACTGGGGCTGCGGGGGAGCGAAAACCAGATGACGATTCGGACAATAAGAAGAGATCTAAAGACGATAAAGGGCGAGAATGTCTCCTTCACTATCGCAGCAAGCGGGCAGCCAGAGAGACGGTATAGGATTACTAATGCTTTCACCAGCCAAGAAATAGGCCTGTCGCAGTACACCTACCCCATCGCCAAGCTGATGGATAAATATGTGCACCTGCGTCAACTACCTATCCCGCTCATAGACGGTGCCACCCCGACCCTGCTGATAGGCTCCGACCATGCAGACCTCATAGTCCCGATAGACCGGGTCCACACAGGGCCCAGAGGCTGTCCTGCAGCAGTCGAGACCCGCCTAGGATGGACATTACAAGGCCCCCTCGCTAAGTCTCTTAACCGAACAGCAGCCACTAGCTGCCTCCACTCCAGAGTGACAGAAGAAGACACCACCCTCCTACAGCATGTCGAGAGGCTATGGACACTAGAGACAATGCCCTTTAAGAACGAAAGGAAAGACATTCGTTCCAAGGAAGACATTTACGCCATAGCACTCCTCGAGCAAGGGACAAAGAGAGTCAAAGTCAACGGAGTGATGAGATACGCAACTCCACTCCTGAGGCGAGAGGGTATGCCTACCTTCCATGCCCCAAAAGAAGCGACGGAGCGGTATCTATTGAACACAGAGCGGCGCCTAGCCAGAGACCCCGCTCAAGAGACTGTGTACCGCGCTGAGATTAACAAGCGAATCACAGCGGGACACATAAAGAAAATTGACTGGCGACGTCGTGCGCTGCTCCGCGCCTCCCTGATCAAAGACGGCTTTGATCTCCGGCAGCGGGCCAGCAGCGACCCCCCAGTATTGCGCAGCCTCTCCCCAGAGGACAAGCCCCTGCTGCGGTTACCATGGAGAGAGAGGATCGGGGATGAGCAACCAGCCATCTATCAATGGGAAGTCCTCCCTTTCGGAACCACATGCAGCCCATGCTGTGCTACGTTTGCACTGCAAAAACACGTCGCAGAGGACCCAGCAGCTGATGAAGAGGTCCGACAAAGTGTAGGAAATAGTTTCTACGTGGACAACTGTCTGCAAAGCGTCTCGACGCCAGAAGAAGCCGAGGCCCTTCTACTCAAGCTCCGCGCCTCCCTGATCAAAGGCGGCTTTGATCTCAGGCAGTGGGCCAGCAGCGACCCGCAAGTATTGCGCAGCCTCTCCCCCGAGGACAAGGCAGCAAGCAGGAGACCATCCCAGGAGAAGCCCAAGAAATGACACTAGGACTAGTCTGGCGCTTCAAAACAGACTCGCTCCATTATAAACACACACCCCTGACCAAGGAGCAGGGAAGGTCGACTGCACTACCGACCACCAGACGGAGTGTATACAGAACACTCGCCAGACAATATGACCCGTTGGGATGTATTCTACCTTACACCACCAGGGCAAATATGATTGTAAGAGCGTTATGGGACAAGGACCAGGGCTGGGATGACCCCATACCCGAACACCTTGCATCCACATGGAGAGAGTGGGAGACGGAACTCAGCTCACTCCCAGGTGTCAACATACGCCGCAGCTACTTCCCACCCACAGTGAGGCCAGAGACGTGCCAGATGGACCTGCACGTCTTCAGCGACGCCTCCGAAGTAGCCTACGGTTCGGTGGCCTACTTGCGTGCCCGAGAGGAGGGAGGAGAAATACATACTGCTTTCATCCTGGCTCGCTCAAGAATAGCCCCACGAAAGCAACAATCTATCCCGCGTCTAGAGCTCTGCGCAGCCCTAGCAGGAGCGCAACTCGCCACGTTAATCCAACGTGAACTCACCATTCCGGTGCAAAGAACAATCTTGTGGTCAGACTCCACGACAGTACTCACATGGATCCGGTCTGATTCGTGCAGATACAAGGTCTTCGTGGGAGTCAGAGTCACAGAGATTCAAGATTTAACAGAAGTAGCAAGCTGGAGGTATGTGGACACAAAACACAACCCAGCTGACGTCATCACCCGGGGAATGTCCCTGGATGACCTCACCCGTCACAACCTATACAGTGACGGGCCAGAGTTCCTCAAGCTCCCGGAAGAAGAGTGGCCTACACCCACCCCACGGGAAGCGAGTAAAGAGGAGGCAGAAAACAAGAAATCTATGTTCTGTGGATTGAACACACTCGTCTCCACAGACCCCGACATAGACGATTGCCTCACCCTAGAGAGTGCGCAGCTAAAGACATTCCTGTGGCACCACCCAGTGGTTCAGCTCACTACTGACATTACTGCAGCTGACTACGAAGAAGCGGAACTTCTACTACAACGAGCCCAGAGAGACTCGTTCCCCGATGAGCTAGACTGTCTACAGGGAGCAAAGCCCGTCCCATCAGACAGCAGACTGCTCCACCTAGCCCCAGAGAGCGACGCCCATGGTCTCATCAGAGTGGGTGGTCGTCTGCGGAGAGCTCCAGACTTACCGGATGACGTCAAGTACCCGATAGTCTTAAACAGCCGACACAAGGTCACAGAGCTGATCATAAAGAAATACGACGAGGATGTGCATCACGCCGGGGCAGAGAGAGTCTTCGCGGAGATCAGACGTCGTTATTGGATACTGCAAGGGAGAGAAGCAGTGCGGCGCTTCCAGCGAACCTGTCTAGACTGTCGTAAGTGGCGAGCGCAGCCCAGTATACCCCGGATGGCTGACCTACCTCCCTGTCGCCTCCGACTCGGCGACAAGCCTTTTCACTCCACCGGTATGGACTGTTTCGGCCCGCTGTATATAAAGAAAGGAAGAGGTACCGAGAAGCGGTGGGGTATTGTATTCAAATGCATGACCACCCGAGCGATGCATATAGAACTCCTTCCAACCATGAGCACAGACTCATTCCTTATGGCCTTCCGAAGATTCACATCGCGGAAAGGTAAACCGTCTATATTATTGTCTGATCACGGGACAAACTTCAAAGGCGGAGAAAGAGAGCTGAGAGAGAGCTTCCAAGCTATGGGCCCAGAACTTAAGACCCACCTCGCTCCATACCAGATTGACTTCCAGTTTAATCCCCCGAACGCACCTCACTTCGGTGGAACTTGGGAACGAGAAGTACGTTCAATAAAGACAGCCCTGTACGCCGTGCTTGGGGCCCAGACCGTGGCGGAAGAAGTCCTAATGACAGTCCTCACGGAGATCGAGGGAGTATTGAACTCAAAGCCCCTCGGTTACGTCTCAAGTGATGTAGCAGATGTCGACCCAGTCACCCCCAACACACTCTTGATGGGGCGGCTGGACCCCGCGCTACCACAGACAATGTACAGGCCTGAAGAAGCGAACGGCCGAAGAATGTGGAGGTACAGTCAAGTATTGGCTGACAAGTTTTGGAACAGCTTCCTACTCCACTATCTACCGTCTCTACAGACCCGCCAGAAATGGGTGAAAGAGAGAGACAATTTGACAGAAGGAACAGTCGTCATGATTATCGACCAGTCACTACCCCGAGCTATGTGGCCGGCTGGCCGCGTAAGCAAAGTGATCACCGGTGCCGACGGAAAGGTCCGAGCAGCCGAAGTGCTCGTCCAAGGGCGGATCTACACCCGACCCGTGGCGAGGCTAATAGAACTGCCAAGGCTCCCCGATACCATCGATGACGACCATGACCCCATGACTTTGTGAACTGACCGACCCCTCACAACAGACATTGAGTAGTGGACAGTGTGGTTAATCTGTCTCTGCTTAGCTAATTAGGTGGGACTAATTAGGGGGCGGCTGTTACAAAGGATCAGATTAAACCGAATATATATATTTATTTATTGATATATATTGCATAGTATTTGTATATCGTTTGATATCCCCTGTATATTCCTTGTACATATACACGGAATATCCCTTTAGCCCAGACCATAATATTTCATTCTCCTATTGGACAGCGGTCCACCGGCGCCAGGGACCGGCCTCCGGAGTCAGGTTCAAAGTCACCGTCAAGACGTGTCTGGACATGCCCGGCCTTGCCCAGGGATACGCGACAGAAATGAGATTGGTACTAGTTTGTCCACCGTGCGTATAAATACGGCGCAGGTGAATATAGAAGCCCCTTCTTAGCCTTAGTATGTTACCCAATAAGTTGAAGCCTCACCCACGATACAACGTGCGGTGAAGTATGGCCTGTTTGGCCCCAGAATAGAGCATTGAGACCGCGTGCGAATTAATAACTGAATTGTCAGAGTTTGGCGCTATACCGTCGAGTGCGACATATTTCTATTAAGTCATTAATAGTCTATTTGTGTATAGTGTATCGTGCGGTTAAAGTTCTACAGTGACCAGCATCTCCAACGCTTCCTCGTATTAGCTAGAGTTCTTATCCAGGCTGGGCTGACCACATGGCGCTTTCACCCGAGGAGACCTAGACGAGAACTGTATGGACATGTACACTGGATTAATCTACCCGACGACTACATAGCCCTTCGCGGCTGGAATATATTTGCTTTGGTCCTGTGATTTATGGAGCGGATAATCGCCGACGCCTGCACGTGTTGGATTTACCCCGCGAGGAGTCAAGTCGAGTCGGCGCCTCAGAGAGCCTGAGGCCGACTAGCTTTCTTCACTGTGGAGCTACAGTCTACGGAGAACAGCTGTATTCGTCTGTGGATCAAGAGGCTACTGCACCGGCTCCTGTACCTGGAGTCTCCTTAGTCATCGTTGACCAGACGTTCTACTACCGACAGATCTTCTACCCCTGCTGGCTTACAACCAGGGGGACCCCTTCCAGTATCTCCCGCTATATTACTAGTGTACCATAGATATAATTCCCTAAGATTCAGGTTGTATAATTACCTCCTGCGTAACCAGAGAATGGACATTCGTTGTTGATTTGCCTACGCACATTCCTTTGCCTTACAAGTGCATTCAAAGAATAATGTAAAGTATCCTATGTACCTTTTGCTCCATTAAATACTTGATTATACCTTTGTTTGGAACCGATTTCATTGTGGGAAGTGTTCATCATATTCATATATCGTGTACTGTATGGCCAGTAATTAAAGTACATAAAGCGGTAGTGGTTTAATGATACCATACTTATCAATACAGTCAGGGAATTGTACCCCTCAGTTACACATAGGCTATTTAATTTTTGCCTATTTTAATACAATTCAAATTGTGCTTAGAGGGAATTATTTTCACAGGACATTATGACTGGAGAGATTTAAATATGTCGGACTTCAACAGATTTTCCCGGTAAAAAAACAATAATTACCGGACAACGGAAACCCTGGCGTACACGCACACTCCCACGCGTATTCCGATCCATGCAATAATATTCACGGGGTATATATTGTCATTTTAAACAAGTTACCAATGCATTGTCCGTGGGATTATGCCCCCCCCCCCCCCCCGGCAAAATTAATTAGTCACCCTCTCTATCTCTCTATCTCTCTCTGCCAGTGCAGACTGTGGGTGACTGTCATACAGCACATTGCGAGTATGGGTGGAGCCCAGCCAAAAACAGCTTGGAATCTTGAAGGGTAGAAAATGCTGGTCTACAGAACTTGATTAGAAATACAAAACAATGAATTTTCTTTGAAAAAAAACCTTACAGATGTGTTCCATAGACTCACAGGAATTGTGTAAAATTGCCCAAATAGTGAAAGAAATAGTAAGATAGTTCCCCTTTAAGTAAAACCCTGCAACTGAGAGTAGAAACCAGGGGTGGGATGATACATCGATCCAGATCGATATATCGATCTATTATCAATTATCAAATAGGATCGATGCAACGTAAAAAGATCGATTCATATTGCGTAGGCCTGCCGCGATAAGCAATAAATCGATTAATTGCCGCGATAATTAAAATTAATGCAATGATTTTGACGGGCGCGATTAATTGCTATTTGCGCGTTTGTTTTAATGAGGCGGAACCAGTGCCCCTTGTCAGTCACTGTCCGTGTGGGGGGCCGCTGGCCTTACTACAGAGCACAGCACGGGAGCTCCGTGGGGCAGTAGCAACGCCACATATAGCTTAACTACATTTCTCAATGGTGTTGCTCCTTTTAACCAAGTAGCGTTATTTATAGTGTAACGTTAGCTATTTTTAGACCCAAGTAGTTACTCGCTACTGCCCGGAGAAACTGGACTGCTAAATAAAGATGAAAGATCGAGTGTTGATTCTCATTCAATGCTAACATTAGCTAAATAGCTAACAAACGAAATACAACGTATAGCATAGCTACAACACAGAATAACGTTAATACAATTACATGCATCATTGTTTACAATGAACGGGTGGGGCTAGTCAAAGGACTGGACACGGGGACAAGTTAAACATGAATTCATTTATTATAACGTAGTAGGTCGTTTCGAGTCGTGCTGCAGTGCCTACGCACCACAGCTATTCTATTATATACTGCTTTGACGCTTCCTCCTCATCGTTGATTGCCTGTAGTAGCTGCATCTAACGTTAGTAGCTAACGTTAAAACTAACCTAAAGTTAGTTGTTCACCAACAATCTCAATATTTGTTTTATCATTAGCTCAAAAACACAACCGGACGAGACAAGTTGGCCGCTCATAGGTGCCGCTAGGATAATAACAACAATACTTCCGGTCCGGTCGGTGGGCTTCAAAATAAAAGTCTAAAACACCGGAAAATACGGAGCGGTGGGCTTCAAAATAAAAGTTTTGGGAAATAAATTTCTCAAAAAAAATTCTCTAACCGGTCGCAATAATATCGCTTATCGCGATATTTTCGGGGGCAATTAATCGCCCAGCAAAATGTGTTATCGTGGCAGGCCTAATATTGCGATTATTATTATTTTGAAAATCCCCTGGTGAGCAATGAGCATATCCGCCCGGCCGCAACAACAACAATATCTCCGTGTGTGTAGACGTTAGACAGCATTGCTTCAGAGTCCGCCTATTTAGCGACCCGAAATAAGTGCCTGTTGTTTTTTTCCCCACAACGGGTCAAATGCATCTAACATACTTTGCATCCTCGCCATTCCTTTATGCCCACGTCGCGTTAAATACCGAAATTAATGTTGCGTTAGCGTAAGCTAAGCTGATGGAGCCATAGAGAGACTGGGAAGGAGGGGGGTTACTGCATTCTCGAGACAGCGCCACTACCAGGATCTGGCCGGTAGTGCACCTTCGGACTCTCAATATGCCTTTTCAAGCCAAAATACAGCTCTGTGACAGTGAATAGGATATTAATATCAAAAAAAAATTAAAAATGAACCAAAAACAGTGGACAGGAGGTCTATTTGTATTAAAAATAGATTGTTTTTCATTTAAATGTCTGGAAGAGCTCAAAAATAAAAATGTCAAATGATATTTCCATTGCCTTTTTTTTGTTGATTTAAATGTTACCGATTGTGTTAAATGGGCATATAATATCGTCTCATATCGATCGCAGGCACCTGAATCGAATCGTATCGTATCGTGGCAGACTTTGTGATATCGGAAAATATCGTATCGTTGTCCAAAGAATCGATATCGTATCGTATCTTGATGAAACTGGTGATTCCCACCACTAGTAGAAACACAAGTAGTTTCAATCAATTACTGTTTGGCTACAAAATGTGCCTATTTAATACAGTGAGGACATGTCCTCATCACACTGTCAATCACAACTTGGAGGTTGATCAGATGTTGTCAGGAGGTGAGAAGGTTCTCCAAACTAAACAAGGTAACTATGGATAGCTGAAATACTAGCTGAGATTATTAGCTTGACCAATTACCTTATTTTTTACTCAAGTTGGGGCACATGTAGACACTCCTACACTGTTCACCTGATTTGGTGAATACCCTCAAATTAAAGCTGAAAGTCTGCATTTGAAGTACACTGTACAGAGCCAGAACTGTGAACATTTTGTCAATGTCCAAATATTTATGGACCCGACTGTATAAAGTCAGAATATAAGCCCCAGGGGCGAATAGAGTCCCCTACCGGGTTTATAAAAGTGTGCCTGGTGTACTCAGATTCTTGTGGAGGTTATTGAGAGTATAATGGGATAAACAGGTTATACCAAAAGCTTGGGTTAGAGCAGAAGGAATCCTAATTCCCAAGGAGAAAGAGTCCTCACTGTTAAGCCAGTTTCAGACTATATCTCTCCTGAATGTAGAAGGTAATCTTTTCTTTACTGTAGTGGCACAGAGGCTAGCAAACTACCTAGAAATTTATTGTTAAATAGACACAGCAGTGTAGAAAGCAGGAATCCCAGGGTTTGCCGGATGTATAGAACACACAAGCATGATGGCACCAGATTCAATCAGCCAAGATTAGGGATGGGTACCGAATTCGGTACTTTTGAGGTACCGAACCGAAACACGTCGGTACTACCGAGTATCGATTCAAGTGAGATAGTTTTTTTTTTCTGTTTTTTTTTCATGTCAACGTTCACACGCACAATATATGCTTACCTAGGATTTGACTTGATTCAACAACAAAGCAGTCGGAGCAATGGCAAGCCGAAAACGGTCGAAATTGTAGTTATTTGAAGTTTGGATAATTTTTTTTCACGACTGAGGTAGGTAAATAAAGATTTTTGAGACTAAAGTACCGAAAAAAGGTACCGTTGGGTACCGGTATCGATTCACAGGTACCGGTACCGTATCGGTTCAAATGTGAAAGGTACCCATCCCTAGCCAAGATAGAGAAAAGAGATTTACAGGTGGTATTTTTAGACCTGGCAAATGCGTTTGGCTCGGTACCGCATAGCCTTATTTGGTGCCTGCGGTGATTGTAAACTTGATGAAAGCATACTTCATAATGTGACGATGGAAGTAATAATTTGAGCCTCAAAATGGGTGGTAGGTGGGGAGAGACGGCAGGGCAAGCTGCACCTCCCACCAATTAGGGCTTACATTGGATGACATGAAAATAGTCACCAGTGCCTTGTAAAAAGGTTACTAGAGAAGTGAAATGATAATCTCAAGTGGGCTAGGATGAAGATTAAAGCCTTTAATTGACCAGAGGGAAGGTAGTAGAGAGAACGTTTTACGTAGATGGAGGAAATTCCATCTATAAAGGGACAAGCCAGTCAAAAGTTTGGGTAGGTGGTATAATGAGTTGAATTATAGTGAACAGATAGAGCAACTTAGGAAATATGTTGTAGAGAGGATAGGAAGGATAGAGAAGTCAAGGCGTCCAGACCAGTTAAAGTTGTGGTATTTCAAAGGTAGAGAGATTGGTTAATTTGTACATTAGGAAATGGCTAGTGTATCAGTAGTGTGGCATTGTATGGTAAAGGCATTCTCCAGCTACCAGTAACAAGTCTAACAGAAGAGTTTATGTGTGTGTGATGGTGAGAACAGAGTTATTGTTATCAGGGAGCAAAGATACAGTAGTTAGTACGTTTTTTTTATTACATTTTTTTATCCTCTCTTTCTCAGATTTGTTCTGTTTTCTCCCCGTCCCAATTTTTTTGTCATTGTGCCAATTCCCCCCCTCCCCTACCTGTTTATTGTGCGCATGTTCTCCTACTGGTCGGTACAAGGGAACCCTGAAGTCATCCGCACGCTTCCTCCGACACGCGCGGCGACAGCCAGTGACTCTTTTTTCGAGTTTTTACAGCGACTCCTACAGGTCAGTTGGGTGACGCCTGTACAGCAGAGACAGGAAGTATCGGGGGCAGTGTGAGCCTCCCACGCGTTACTCCTCGCCACTGAGAGTCCGCGCTGTCTGGTGAAAAGATGCGACAGGCTGCCTCCTCGTGTACCGGAGGGGACACGTGATGCAAGGCTTCTATCCTCACTACAGCCAACCAGTGGGAGGCATAGTCTAGCAACATTCAAGACAGGGGAGGGGAGAATTGACTATACGAAATTAAGATGGGAGAAAAATAGAAAATAAGGAGAAAAAGTAAAAAAATAAAAATAAAAAATGAACCCGGTTTTCATTTTCAAATGCATCACCAGCAGCAGCAAAATGTGTATTAAAGGCTAATCTCTTTCATCTCAGATATTAAACAGTCAACCTCACACCAGAAATAACGACCATCTATGACTGGAATTGTTTCAATACTCTGGCTAGTGGCTACTGACTGTAGATCTGAAATAAAGGATCAACCACAAGGGGGAGCCAGTTTACCTGACATATTCTGCTCTTGTGTAGGAGAATGATGTTACTGCATCAAGTCATGGGCTTTTAACCCAATACTTAAATACTTAAACTAGAAGACTAAGAAAATAGTAATTGGTGTGAACAATATGAAAATAGTTACAAGCTGGGTTTATCACTCAAAAAGTTATTTTATAGGTAGTAGTAGTAGTTTTATTCAGTCATCACACACAATACAATCATTCCACAATCTTTGATTTGGCAGTGACTGAAAAGGTAGACTGAAGCATAATGCTTATACATGCCTGTCCTATATTCTTAACAAAATTAACTCCAAAACAGTATTCTAAAAGAAAATAACAAAAAAAGAATTATTCACATTTGTAATAATAAAAAAAATCTATACAAACCATTTTCTTAAAAACCAAAAGCGAATTACTCATTTTTATGTATATCAGCATTTTTCCACAAGTTAACCGCAACAATAGAAATACATCTTTTTTTTTTTTTTTTTTTTTTTTTTTTAACTTTGACCAGTCAGCTGGTTCTTTTAGCGTTTATCGCTTTTTCTGGTCAAGCATGACCGACAGAAACAGGTTGAATGGGGTATAGATCGGGGGAAAGACACTCTGAGAAAATACGGCGAGTCCGGGAGTCGAACTCGTGTACCCCAGATCCGTGACGCGCACGGTTGTCCCCGACGCCGAAATAGCGTCCGAGGTACGCAGTGAGCTACTGGAGCTCCCCCTAAATAAATACATCTCCTTTTAATCCCCTTCTTAGCTTTTTGAACAGTACATTTACAAATGTCTCTCAAATCATATTTTCTTTCATGTATTGAAAAAAACCTTTGCACACAGTCCGGGAGTAACTTTGCTTTAGCTCTGTACATTATTTGCATACTTTTATAATAAACGAAGTCATTAAATTTCATAACATGAGACTTTATAAACAGTGGATTTGTGTGGTCATAGTAACCAGCCTTATAAAGGCTCCGGATGGACTGCTTTTGCAATAAGACTATCGGATTTACAGTCTTTTTAAATGTCGACCATACACAGTAAGATATGTAAGGAAGTATAAGTGAGCAGTAGATACAGGCTTTAGTTTAATATATCCTTACATTTATACAGGATTGCTACTGACCTAGATATTTCCCCTATTTAACATGTTGTTTCCATGTTAATTACCTTTCTGAATAAATATTTTGCCACAAACTGGACAGCTAAATGGTCTACAATGACTTATTGTGCATTTTCACATTCCCTTTATCTCTGAACCCGTTCCAACAAATTAAACAACTAGAGTTTCTCTCCAGTATGACTTCCCATGTGTCTTTCCAGACCCCCTTTATCACTGAACCATTTCCACAAACTTAAACTTCAGGGTTTCTCTGCTGTATGAGTCTTCATGCGTCTCTTCAAATCTCCTTCGTTCTTTCTTACTTACTTTCATGAACTACCAGCCAAGCAGTGCGTTGGTGGTGAGCGCCTTGCCCACTGCGCCACCTAGTCGCCCTTCAAATGTACTTTCTGAGTGAACCCTTTTCCACAAACTGAACTAAATGGTTTCTCTCCTGTATGACTTGTCATGTGGGTCTTCAAATGTACTTTCCGTGTGAACCCTTTCCCACAAACTGAACTAAATGGTTTCTCTCCTGTATGAGTTCTCATGTGGATCTTCAAATTTCCTTTGTGTCTGAACCCTTTTGCACAAACTGAACAACGAAATAGTTTCTGTCCTGTATGAGACAAACTTAATGTTTGTTTCTTGTTTGATATTAGCATCTATAAACCTGACTGAGGTTGCCCACTCTCCTTCCAATCATCACTGTCATCAGTCTCGGAACAGTCTGAAGAGAGGAGCTGGCCGTCTCTAGTTGGTTCTAAATCACCATCTGGATCTAAGTTACTGGCTGGTTCTGATAGTCCACAGTCCTCTCCATCAGGTTCTGTTTTGATCTGTTCAGTTGAGGTGCTGGGTAAAGAGTAAGCCTCTCTGTTTTTCTCTCCTGTATGACTTCTTCTCATGTGAGTCTTCAAATGTCCTTTCTGTGTGAACCTTTTTCCACAAACTGAACAACTAAATGGTTTCTCTCCTGTATGAGTTCCCATGTGTCCCATCAGACTTTTTTTCTCACTGAAACCTTTTCCACAAACTGAACAACTAAATGGTTTCTCTCCTGTATGGGTTCTCATGTGGATCTTCAAATTTCCTTTCTTAATGAACCCTTTTTCACAAACTGAACATCTAAATAGTTTCTCTACTGTATGAGTTCCCATGTGTTCCATCAGACTTATTTTCTGACTGAACCCTTTTTCACAAACTGAACAACTAAATGGTTTCTCTCCTGTATGGGTTCTCATGTGGGTCTTCAAATTTCCTTTGTCACTGAAACCTGTTCCACAAACTGAACAACTAAATGGTTTCTCTCCTGTATGAGTTCTCATGTGGATCTTCAAGTGTCCTTTCTGTGTGAACCCTTTTCCACAAACTGAACATCTAAATGGTTTCTCTGCTGTATGAGTTTTCATGTGTATCATCAGACTTATTTTCTCACCGAAGCCTTTTCCACAAACTGAACAACTAAATGGTTTCTCTCCTGTATGAGTTCTCATGTGGATCTTCAAATGTCCTTTCTGTGTGAACCCTTTTCCACAAACTGAACAATTAAATGGTTTCTCGCCACTATGGGTTCTCATGTGATTCGTCAGACTTATTTTCTGACTGACCCCTTTTGCACAAACTGAACAACTAAATGGTTTCTCTCCTGTATGAGTTGTCATGTGTTCCATCAGACTTATTTTCTGATTGAACCCTTTTTCACAAACTGAACAACTAAATGGTTTCTCTCCTGTATGAGTTCTCATGTGGGTCTTCAAATTTCCTTTCACACTGAAACCTGTTCCACAAACTGAACAACTAAATGGTTTCTCTCCTGTATGAGTTCTCATGTGGATCTTCAAATTTCCTTTCTCAATGAACCCTTTTTCACAAACTGAACATCTAAATGGTTTCTCTCCTGTATGAGTTCTCGTGTGTCTCATCAGACTTATTTTCTCACTGAACCCTTTTCCACAAACTGAACAACTAAATGGTTTCTCTCCTGTATGAGTTCTCATGTGGATCTTAAAATTTCCTTTATCTCTGAACCCTTTTCCACAAACTGAACAACTAAATGGTTTCTCTCCTGTATGAGTCTTCATGTGTCTGTTCAGATCAATTTTCTGACTGAACCCTTTTGCGCAAACTGAACAACTAAATGGTTTCTCTCCTGTATGGGTTGTCATGTGGATCTTCAAATTTCCTTTGTGATTGAACCCTTTTGCACAAACTGAACAACTAAATGGTTTCTCTCCTGTATGAGTTCTCATGTGGATCTTCAAATTTCCTTTGTGATTGAACCCTTTTGCACAAACTGAACAACTAAATAGTTTCTGTCCTGTATGAGACAAACTTAATGTTTTTTGTTTCTTGTTTGATATTAGCATCTTTAAACCTGACTGAGGTTCCCCACTCTCCTTCCAATCATCACTGTCATCAGTCTCAGAACAGTCTGAAGAGAGAAGCTGGCCATCTCTAGTTGGTTCTAAATCACCAGCTGGATCTAAGTTACTGCCTGGTTCTGATACTCCACAGTTCTCTCCATCAGGTTCTGTTTTCATCTGTTCAGTTGAGGTGCTGGGTAAAGAGTAAGCTTCTCTGTTTTTCTCCATCTGGGTTTGAAGAGGCTGGAAGGACAGAGCGTTCTCTTGACCATCTTCACATTTCACTGGGTCTACTGTGATCTTGGAGAGATCAGCTTCTTCCAGCCCTTGATGTAGTTCCTCTTTCATCTGTAGGGACTCTGGGTCCTGGGTTTGGCTGAGCAGTGAGGACAGAGTATTCTCTCCGTCATGTTCATATTCCACAGGGTGTAAGGTCATCTTGGAGTCATCAGCCTCCTCAAGATCTTGAAATAGTTCATCCTGTTCCTCTTTAATCTGTAGGGACTCTGGGTCCTGGGTTTTGTTAAACCATGAGGACTGAGGTTTCTCTTCATCATGTTCACTCTTCACAGGGAGAGGATTGTATGTCAACTTGAGGATATCAGCCTCCTCCTGATCTTGAAGCTGCTCTCCCTCCTGACTGCTCCAGAGTTCCTCCTGTTCCTCTTTCATCTTTAGGGGCTCTGGCTCCTCCTGGCTCAGACTGGGGCTCCTCTCCTGCTGCTCAGGGGGAACCTCCTCTTCACAGACAGAGAGCTGTGGGGGGTCTGCAGGGAGGAATAATAATAATATGAATAACAAACATATCTACATACAAGATGCAGATCACTTTTCACTATTTAAAAGGGAAACTATGTTATAAATGGCCTTTTCCAGTGTTTAGCATTGTTTTCTAGCAATGTGGGGTTGTATCAACACTGTATATGTCGCAAATTCTATTTTTTGCGCATTCCTCCAGTTCAGATGAGACAATATCCTCCCCCACTGAACCAAGCCATTCTGATTTGACTCGCTATACTACGTAGCAAGGAGCTGATCTGCATACCTCAGCTCCTTCTGTGGTTGTAGCCACCGCCCACAATCAACAATTAGCTCAACAACTGAGCGAGTGGAAATAATGCGAAATCGGTTTCCCTGTCACTGACAATTCCTCAAACAGGTTGACGTGATGCGAGTGCTGATAGAGAGCAAGAGAGAGAACGAGCGAGTGAGAGAGAAGGAGAGACAGACACATAGAGAGAGGGAGAGAGAGGCTCGTCTCGGAGCATTTACACACACTCCCGACTGCGTTTGTGTGTGGGGAAACGCGCACTCTCAGAGCATCTCTCCTCTCTCTATCTGTCTCTCCCTCTCTATCTCTCTATCTCTCCCTCTCTCCCTCTCTGCTCTCTCTCTATCAGCACTCGCGTCACATCAACCTGTTGCAAAATATCATAGCGTACACCAGGGTTTCCGTTAGAAAATATTGGTGCCGGTCTCCGTGTCCTGGAAGATTTCAATCTCCCGGACAAATGGGAGAAATTCCGGTCAGAGTTTATTGAGTTTAAAAACAATTGATAGGCAGGCTATATAAAGAATGACATCCTCAAGGCATGTAGATTTATAATATTTTAACTTAAAACTAGGCTACTTTTGCGTATACATTATATTCCAAATAAAATAAGTCCCGTCGATAGACTCACATGCTGATGCTGACTTGAAATCAAATAGGCGAATTTACGTCTGTGGGCAGTCGGCCCGACATTAAACAGCAGTCTGTTATAATCAAATTTTTATGAGCTAACAAATTCCGTTATATTGGACATTTGTATTAATTATATCAAGCGAAGAACTGAGAAATGTGGCACTACTGAGAGAGAGAGAGACGGCAACATTATCATGTGGGGTTCACTGAAATCTAAACGTTGCGTGATTTGCCGAATCCAATGACTAGCTCCGCCTCCCAACGAAGCGATATGCTAATCCAGCATCAAGCTCCCGCCCCGCCATTCTCATCAGCAAACCACAGGTCGTGCTGCAGCAGCTGTCACACCCCAAATGAATCTCGACATCGCTTCACCAAGAACACTACACATATCATAATGTTCACAGCAAACTGTAGTTGATCACCAGGTATGTTTTATTAATGTAGGTTGAATAATTCATATAAGAAAAATGATAGGGAAATCTCTCTTACCTTTCTCCACTGGTTAAAAATGCCAGGAACTGGTGAAACTTGCTGTGCGCGTGAACATATCCCTTGGACATGCACTGACAGTACGTTTTTATTGATATATCATTGGGATCCGCCTCCGAAATTGGTCAACACGTCACCACGCAGTTTGGCCGGAGCTTAAAAAAAGTGTTGATAGAATTTGACGTTCTGAGCGCGGTGGACACCTTACGTCTGTGTTTATAATGAATGAATGAATGGTAAAACGGATTATATTGAAACATAGTGCGAGTACTCACAACAACTATTCACACAATTTAAAACAGCCCATATTTATTTTGTCATACACAATGTTTGTATCTATTGGTTTATCTAATGAAGACCGTTGTGTAGAATAGAATTCTCATCCAGCAGACAGCTTTTAGAGCGTTGCCTAACTCCCTACATATAGGAACACACATCGTTGTCATTATTAGACCTGCTTGGTTTCATAAAATATTTGTTAAGGTTAGCTTGTTTGGCCATCTTTCTCTCGCTCGTATAGCTGTTTACCGCTATGGTGGCCAGGCAGGCTCAATACAAAAGAAAGAAAAAAAACATTCAATCCGAGCGTGCGCTAGCCGCGCTTTATCAGAGTGAAGCAACAATGAAACAAATGTAACGATTGTTTCGTTCATCGCATAGGCTATTTAATTTTTGCCTATTTTAATACAATTCAAATTGTGCTTAGAGGGAATTATTTTCACAGGACATTATGACTGGAGAGATTTAAATATGTCAGACTTCAACAGATTTTCCCGGTAAAAAAAACAATAAAAAATAACGGAAACCCTGGCGTACTACACGCACACTCCCACGCGTATTCCGATCCATGCAATAATATTCACGGGGTATATATTGTCATTTTAAACAAGTTACCAATGCATTGTCCGTGGGATTATGCCCCCCCGCGGCAAAATTAATTAGTCACCCTCTCTATCTCTCTCTCTGTCTGCCAGTGCAGACTGTGGGTGATTGTCATACAGCACATTGCGAGTATGGGTAGAGCCCAGCCAAAAACAGCTTGGAATCTTGAAGGGTAGAAAATGCTGGTCTACAGAACTTGATTAGAAATACAAAACAATGAATTTTCTTTAAAAAAAAAACCTTACAGATGTGTTCCATAGACTCACAGGAATTGTGTAAAATTGCCCAAATAGTGAAAGAAATAGTAAGATAGTTCCCCTTTAAGTAAAACCCTGCAACTGAGAGTAGAAACCAGGGGTGGGATGATACATCGATCCAGATCGATATATCGATCTATTATCAATTATCAAATAGGATCGATGCAACGTAAAAAGATCGATTCATATTGCGATACTCTTATTATTTTGAAAATCCCCTGGTGAGCAATGAGCATATCCGCCCGGCCGCAACAACAACAATATCTCCGTGTGTGTAGACGTTAGACAGCATTGCTTCAGAGTCTGCCTATTTTGCGACCTGAAATAAGTGCCTGTTGTTTTTTTCCCCACAACGGGTCAAATGCATCTAACATGCTTTGCATCCTCGCCATTCCTTTATGCCCACGTCGCGTTAAATACCGAAATTAACATTGCGTTAGCGTAAGCTAAGCTGATAGAGCCATAGAGAGACTGGGAAGGAGGGGGGTTACTGCATTCTCGAGACAGCGCCACTACCAGGATCTGGCCGGTAGTGCACCTTCGGACTCTCAATATGCCTTTTCAAGCCAAAATACAGCTCAGTGACAGTGAATAGGATATTAATATCAGAAAAAAAGAAAAATGAACCAAAAACAGTGAACAGGAGGTCTATTTGTATTAAAAATAGATTGTTTTTCATTTAAATGTCTGGAAGAGCTCAAAAATAAAAATGTCAAATGATATTTCCATTGCCTTTTTTTTAATCAGATGTTGTCAGGAGGTGAGAATGTAAACAAACGTAGTGAGACTTGAGGTTCTCCAAACTAAACAAGGTAACTATGGATAGCTGAAATACTAGCTGAGATTATTAGCTTGACCAATTACCTTATTTTTTACTCAAGTTGGGGCACTCCTACACTGTTCACCTGATTTGGTGAATACCCTCAAATTAAAGCTGAAAGTCTGCATTTGAACTACACCTTGATTTCATTTCAAGTCGATTGTGGTGATGTACAGAGCCAGAACTGTGAACATTTTGTCAATGTCCAAATATTTATGCACCTCCCACCCATTAGGGCTTAC